>NC_092864.1:20377241-20468434 GCF_032062135.1 Pyxicephalus adspersus | reverse complement strand
GTGTGTGCTAATACAGGTATATGCAACTGGAGTATTCTGCTATTCCGTGCAAGGCATTTAAGATGTATATATTATGCTCATCCCATGTTATTTGTTTCTTTGATCCTTCTGGGGCAAGGACTTTAGGGATCTTTTTATAAAGCAGTAATTCTGACAACATTCTCTGGTGGAGAATTTATCACTTCCATTTAATGTTCTTTTACATGGATCTGGAAGATTGTCTACCAGAGAATGTTGCAGAACATTAGATTCGCTGCAATGTTGATAAGTTTGTTGCTGATAAGTTGGGTCACAATACAGGGGCAGCCATCCGCCTACAGCTTCTATCCTCCCAGCTTATTAAAAATTCTAGGGAAAATACTGTACTGCTTTATAAATAGATCACTTCGATAACCCTGCTAATAACTCTGTAATACTAATATACTAACTGTAATCTAATAAGATTTCCTCATGCTTGATTTTTTTTATTTTTTTTAAATAGTTCTTTAAGTCTTCCGTGTATAGAAGATACAATGACTTTGTCGTGTTCCAGGAGATGTTGTTGCAGAAATATCCATACCGTATGGTACCAGCTCTCCCACCAAAGAGAATGCTCGGAGGTTTGTCCATTGTGTCTTTATTCATTTGAATAAAAGTTTTTGCTGATTTCCACATATATAACCTTCTGCTTTCATCTAGAAGGCCCTTGTGCACATTTTCCTCCGGTGCTGATTGTTTTTATTTTAATATACTGCTAAATACCTTTTTTGTAATGAGCTTCTATGCAACTTTGGGTTTTTATGGTATAGGGCAGCCCAGTTTTGGAAGATCCTTGAAAGGATATGGCCTTCCCAAGATGATCTGTGTCATGAGGAACTGATAATTATTACAATTATCATCTTGTAGTGCCCACATATTACATGGCAGGGTACAAATTCATGCCCTGAATACCAGAGTCATGTTATTAACAATCACAGGCCAAATTTTTTTGGGGGGGAACCAAATAACATATTAGGTATGTGGGGGAAACCTAGTACCTGAAGGAAACCCACTCAAATGCGAGCAGAACATACAGATGTCATGCATTCCATAAATGCTCTAACCTCAAGTCATGAGGATGAACTAAGGCAGTCGAAAAGGGCCCTTGCCCCCCACCCTCTCATTTCACATTAAAACGCTGGGTGCCTAAATGATGTCTCAAAAGGTGGGGGGCTTGACTAAATCCTTATATTTATCACTGGAAATTGTTCTACTGCCACTACAATAAAGTTTGTACAGATATTGCTGCTGTGTCCTATGGGGGTTCAGAGAAGACAGCACCCTGCTGCATTCTCCCTAATAGTAACAAAAGGTGTAGTTAGCAGACAGTTGTTGAGCGATCTGGCATGCCAGATCATCAAACAAAGCAAGGAGAAAGTTGTACTTATGCCATATTTGCATTGTTCATGATTGTCTCCGAGCAAAAAGCGCCCAGTGCGTGTGCGATGCTTACAATCCTCACTATCTACCATAATATCTGCCTATTTTGTGTATTATCTTATCTATCATATTTTTTTAAGGGCGTCTCATTGTGGCACTCTGAACTAAACAGTGCTTCCCTTAATAAAACTGTGTATTGTTCAATGACCTACTAATGACTTCCTCACTCATAACCTCCTCACATGTACGACTACAAGACTTCTAGAGCCGCCCCAACTCTCTGGAATGGTCTTCCTCGTCCTATTCGGCTTGCTCCTACGTTCTGCTCACTTAAAACTCAATTTTTAAAACTTGCCTACCCGTCTTCTCCTATCTCTTATAACCCTCGCTACTTACTCACCATTCCATATCCACCTCCTATTGTGTGATACTTCCCCTACCTCCTTGATTGTAAGCTTTTCTGGGCAGGGTCTTCTCCTCCTCCTATGTCACTGTCTGTATCTGTCTGTCATTTGCAACCCCTATTTAATGTACAGCCCTGAGTAATATGTTGGCGCTATGTAAATCCTGTTTAATAATAATGATAATACTTTCTAGTTGCCTTAAAATACCACTTTTGCCACATAACACCAGCTGGTGGCATTGTAAGTAAAATCTGGAAATCATGCGGACCGAGCTCTGTTAATACACAGAGAAATCACAATTGGGATTTTCCAAATTTATAGCAAATCTGCATTGGCATTGGGGATTTTTAATTTTTCACAAGTACAAAAAGTTTGCAAAAGTATGCCGGTGTTCCAGCAGCAGACGGCTCTGCATTATTATGGCTGTAGTGCATTGCGGTTTTCAAAATGGGGAGAAAAAAAAAAGTACAGGCATAAAAATGAAATTGTCAGACGCAGTCTTAATATACTTTTTCAAAGCGGTGCCTGAAGTGACATGGCTTCAAACTGGTGAAGATCTATGTTCCTTTCACTGAGATGAAACCCTTTGAGAAGTATGTGAGCTATTTTTGTCCTTCATGAAACAGTGATGATGAGATTAAAGTGAACCAGTCACAATAGAGTTGATGCAATAATCTAAATGATAAAACTTGGTGTACCAAGGTTCATATTTACCCCTTAGTTGAGGTTCACCTCCTCCATACAAGATTGTTGTGTAATGTTGCAATGCCCATTTAGGAGAGGGTGCATGTGTTGGCAATCAAAGGAGAATCATTTGTTGGACCTTGAGTGACCTCTGATTTCGGGTTCAATATTAAACTTCAGAGCAAGTTGAAGTGGAAATATAGCTAAAATAACAAAAGAACCAGGCAGGTCCCTTATTGCAGAAGGAACAAACGATGTTTCTTCTGCAATAAAATGAACTTAACTGCCTAATCCATTGTGAGCACCACTATCTTCATCCTCTCCTCCTCCTCCTGTTGTTGGATCTTCAGCCATCCTGAATGACTCCTGGCATATCCCAGCATCCCGCACTGAGCTGCACATGTACAGCTCCCCATACTACCGGTATATAAAAGATAGCCGATTTTATAGTAAACATGTAGCCAGACTATGCACAACGTATTTACATAATCTGAACAAGCATTAATAAAAAGTTTAAAACATCACCTCTGGAACTTTAGTCATCATGGAGCAATTTATCTTGAACGTTTACAACAGAAACCTTAGTTAAGGTTGGTAAACTGACTCTGACATAGGGCAAAGCAGCATGTTGCATTGAAATTAAAGCAAAGCTAGAAGCAGCCATGGAGACCACTTAAATGCTTTTTGCTGAAGAGTGTGTTTTTTGGGGCTTCAAAAAAAAAAAAAATGTTTGAGGTCTGTGGAGAACAGGGTACTAAAAACCCATGGAAACCGAACTTTAAATGCTTGGTTGAAAACTTTGAAAATTAATTATTCCACAGTACAAACAGTTCGAGAGATCAGAGGTAGCTTGTTTGAAGTAAAATTTCCTACTTGGTCATATGTTAAAAAAAAATGTAGTGTGCATAGGAAAGTGTTATTTTTTTGCTTGTAAATAAAAAACAATGAATTGTACCTTATCAGGGAGCACACATGCAGTTTATATCAGTTATGCAGATGTTTTATTTTGTAGTTATATATAAAGATATGTATGCCAGATGTGTGCCTTATTTTAAATATCTTTATCACATTAGGAAATATAGCAATATATAGGCTATTTAATAGCTCAGTGCAACAAATAAAAATAAGTAGTATTGTACAAAAATCGTATTTCAACTGCTTGCACTAGAATTCTAATAACATTGGTTGTATAAATGCTGTGTCTTAAATATTTCTGAAAGGAATCTTTGCTGGGGAGGGGGTTAGACTGCCTTTGTTCTTGTTCTAATGCTAGTGACCTGCTTAATATCCTAACCTTCTGGCTTCATTATGTGCCCTAACATACAGCCATAAAACAAGTATGCATCACAGAAACGTAAAAATTCTTTACTCATACTTGCTTTTGGTCACTGACTTACCTGCCAGGCAACTAGCATTTCTAGAATGAGACACTAATATTAGCAGCCTTGACATCCAGAGAAGGGTTTCCATTAGGGCAGTGTTTCTCAGACTGTGTGGTACCCAAGGATTCCTTCAAAAGTTGCTGGGGGATTCTTGAGCAATGAACAATTTGTGCCTCTCAGGTTAGTTTATGTGACACCGATTATATTTTTGCCTGTAAAGGTGATATTCTTCACACTGGCTAGCAATGTAAGAGGTATTACAGTATTCTCCCCAGAATTTTTTTCTAATTTGGTTTGGAAGAAGCTGTAGGCAGTGGCAGCCCCTGTATTGTGAACCAACTTTTCTGCAACCACCCACCAGCAGCCAGATGAAAAGTGCTGGGTAGTGTGCCCAGCTAAAAGGGGCTGGGCAGAACACTGTATTATTTCTGCTAACCACTATGTAATGTACTGTGACCTGTGGATAGACTCATTACAGAAGGGGTTCCCTGTAAGTTTTTTCAAGGGTTCCACCACATTATAAAATCATTGGAACTAAACCTAAGTATAGAAAAAGTGTGAGCAGGTGTGTTCTTTATTGACGAAGGGGCAGACTGTCTCTTCTGCAATAAAATAACCCTACTTGCCTGTCAATTATTATATTATTTTTTTTAATGAACTCTACTCCTGTCGCTCCTTCGCCAACATCTTTATTCAGTCCTCCTCAAAGTTTGGGGTCCTCGGCCATCTTGATAAGTCAGGCTGGCATGTTCCAGCCTCCCACATATGAACATGAACACTGACGTTTATTCCAGGTAGCAAGCTATACTGAGATCATACAATGAACTCCACAGCTCAGTGTACATTATAAAGAATAATGCAACCAGGCAGGTAACTTTTTTGTTTTGTTGCAGAACTGACACCTATTATATTCAGTATTACCAGAAAGGTATTGTATGTATAGCTTAATCATATACATAACCATAAAAAATTGTTGAAGAATGCAATCATTGCAAATGATCTTCCTTTAATTTTTTTTCAAAATACCAGGTTGGATTTATTTTAGCCAGGATCGCTTCTGTTCATTGGCAACTCTTTTTGACCAAGTTATTGTTTATGGCCAATGCAGCTTGCTTTCAGGTGCATTCTGCTTGAGGTCCCTTTAAAACGCCTGAGATCCTTCACATTTCAATGGTAGGTGCAACTGACCTGAAATAAACCTGAGCTCCTTCAATCTACTTTTGCAAAGCCCATCAACATAGGTCATAATGCGATTTTGGTGATTGCAGGTTTTAGGTTTATAAAAAGTTATATGATCAATTAAAGACCAACTCCTCTGATTCCACTTATCAATGGAAATTCAGTTTAGTATAAACTAATTATTTACCTATAGTTATCATGGGATGCTGGAAATAGAGCAATGTTACAGATTGTGTTAAAGGGAAGGTGTTTTATTGGCAGCCTCAGAACTGCTGACTGCTGCACATTTTCTTGTATTAGCAATCTAAAATGTCAAGCACTATGGCCAGTTCATGAAAGTATTCTACTGGGTGTAACATTCCAAAGCTAGATTAAATGCTGCCAGACCTATATAAGCTAATAAAATATTCATGTATATAAAATATATTTGTAAGAAATGCATACAAAATATATTGGAATAAAATATATGAGTCTAAAAGAGTTGTGTGCATTTTTTTTCATTGGTTTCCTGGAAGTGAACACATAAAAAATTATTTTTTGTAATATGTAAATGGTTAAAGCTAAAAATGTTTTCCCTCGGCCCAGTGTCAAGGACTGCATGCAGAAATTGGATTTGAAATTTCAAGGTTTCTCTAATAGAGAACAGGCTCTAGAATTGGCATGATAGTGTTCATACTGGTGGTGGTTATGGTGCGTTTTACCATTCCTTTATACCACAGAACAGCTGTCTGTAGCTTCTGCCAGCAGCAGCCCTATAGAGAATGAATAACGGGTGGCCGTGAGCCCACTGCTGCCCGTTGTCAAACATGCAGACAGCATGCAGTACAAGTGACTGGATGGATAACAATGTGACAGCCCCAGGTCTGAGCCTACGATAAAGTACTAAAATACTACAATATTAAAAAAAGACTAAATAATCAACCTAATAGTTCACAGAAAAGTTCAGTTTTCATATATCATCCACTTGTTCTAGGGTGTAGTTTAGGATTTTGTCATGTCCCTCAAACTTGAAGTAGCCTTGAAATTTTTTCTTCTGCAGCAGAAGAGGCAACCAAATGACATCATCTGGCCACATGCAGTCATAGGGGATGTTCTCCAAGGGAAACCACTGGGGTCGCATTTCTGGCAATTAAAGGAGGAAAAAAAATTATGAAGTTAAGCAACCCTCACGTACAGATTATATTTTTTTTTTTCGTCATTATCTACAACTACATTGAACCATTACATATTAACATCCTGCCTCAGCACATCCTGAGCTCTACATGTTAGCACTTCAGGCACACAGGATTATTGGGAAGACATGGGAAATGCTGATTTGGAGCTTACAACAACCAATCTGGATCCTGGTTTAGTTTTTAAGTTACAGTGAAGTGAAGTTACTGAATGGTTACAACAAATTGACCTCGGCCCCTTTTATTTTATTGAAGCTACATGTACCTGCAGCTCAGCATTTATGTAGAGAAGATAAAAACCTATATAAATAAACTTAAAATATAATACTTTGCAGTTTATTAGTCTTAGTAATAGTGGCTGCATTGGTTTATCAGGCTCCCCCCTGTATTCTTACATGGAGATCCTGCCAGCAGAACAATTACTGTTCCCCTGTACCAATGCTAATCACTATACAGTCTATGCAGAAGCAGTATTGTCACCCTAGGCTACTCTCTTGTTTTGCAGCAGCAGTCGCCAACCAGTGGTCTGCAGCAAAATTTTGGTGGTCCGCGGCCAGAGCGGCGGACCACGCCCCTGTACAAATCCCAGGCTCAGGGAAGTGGGCGGGTTCTGTTACTGGACACAACCTACCCACTCTCCCGTTGCAGGCTATACCATCATGATGTCATTATGGGGGAGGTTTCTCCCCCTTTAAGCGACACCCAGCTCCCCGAGCATGCGCGGTCAGGAGCTGGTGATTTTAGTGGTTTGCCAGACCGAAAAGGTTCTTGACCACTGGTTTGGAATGAATTACAAACACTCTCACCTATCCCCCTCTTCTCACTTCTATTACCATAGATAGGAGATGTTCTGTAGTTCATGTCAACACATCAAAAATGCACACACAGAATCCTTGCTATAATATTATGTCTATCCTTGTACATTAAAGAAAAAAAATTGGAAATGGAGCAAGTTGCTTTACCTTCACTTTCAACTGGTTCTCCGTTATAGGAATCTGTTCGGAATATATGGACATGCAAAATCTCAGTACTGCCTACAAACTCAAATTTGATTTCACCGACTTTCTGCAATGTGTCTACAGTCAGGCCACTTTCTTCCCAGAGTTCTCTACGTAAAGAAAAAAAATGTTTAGGTTTAAGAAGAGATGGTTATACATAACAGAGGTGGGTTTTGTAAAATGCACGAAAGACTTGTGTGTGAAAGGGTTGTTAAATGAGGATAAGAAGGCATAGGAGGGCAGAGGGGAGAGGTGTGACCCATGGAGAGGACACACAGAGGTGCTGGCCAAAGGAGGGTAATGATTGCTGTAGGTCGTTTGTAAAATTATTTGTTCATATTGTTTTGTGTTTTTTTTCCTACCTATGACTCTGTGCACAATGCAGTTTTTTTATACGCAACTGTTGTGTGTTTCTCCTTTGCCAATGACCACCTCAGAACTTACAGGAATTTTTAATATTGAATATTCATATTAGTGTTCTGCTCCTCTTTGTCTTATCAACTAATCAACTACTGTTACAGCTGAGGGCCAAGACCTGGCTACGAGGTTCAACCAGGGTCCCAAATACTTTGGCAGAAAAAACAGTTTCTATATTTGTTTTTTCATATTTGTGTTTGACTCTCAGCCAGGAGCTCAGCTTTAATTGCATTTTAACAAATAATCCTGCAAATATTAATATTCATGAAATTTAAACCAAATACTTTTGTATTATCCCAAGTCTCTGCTGCAAGCTTATTTACCTTTTTGCAGCTTGTTCAATGGTCTCTCCAGTCTGCACTTTGCCACCAAACCCATTCCACCGGCCAACACCAAAACCACGTTTCTTCATGCCCAACAGAATCCTCGGGGGCTGGACAACCATGACAAGTGTGAGCAGCTTTGACGTAAACATGGTCACTTCTAAGAAAGTAAAGAAAGAGGTCGACAGTACACAATTGTTTTTATTTAAAGCTGAACTTACAGCAAATATGAAAAAAAAAAGAAAACAAATGCAGCTGTGTTAATTGAACATTCTGTAACCCGCTTATAAAATGTAGCTTATTAGGCATCTAAAGTTGTAATGATTTCAGCCATCTGTTGTACAACAGTACTCAGACTGGCTGCACATGGGCAACTATGTGTTTTGCATGCACATGTGCTGACAGGGACCAAGCTGGCAGAAGGAGAGAGTGGACCGGTGAACTCATCAGTCTCTTGCTGCTCTTTAACTATTTATAGACAGGACAGAAGTATAACGGAGTTATACAAAGTCAGGTGACCAAGCTCTCTATGTTGTGAAGCTGTGGAAATTGAAACTGGATGAACAAACACACAAATCGTTTAGCAGGTAACTGATATATGTACTTCAGTGGTGTATTAACCTGTGTTTTGTAAAGCATAAGAAATAGTTTACATTTCTGTTCGCCCCCCCCCAATAGTCTCACTGGGAACCCTTAAGGTTATTTTTCTATCTAGAGGGAAATGTGAGAGTCAGGGGTTCTATCACCTCCCAACGATATCTGAATCCAAAGTTTTGCCTTTAGTGACACTAAGATTACTGGAATATTCTCTCCAATATATAAATTCTGCAGCCTCCTTTATGTGACCAGTTGTTTTCATATTTTCCAAACTTTTTATATATTGCTATTTATTCACGAATATTATAAGCCCTGGGGCATTGGATGGCTGGACCTCAACTTTAATATAAAGCTTTCACAATATAAATGAAAAAGTGGCATCTCTACATACATTTATTCATAAACTCTCCACAAAAACATAAACTGTGGTCTTCTGAGAAACAACAAACCAATGTTAACCCATTCAGGGGTCTCCTAATTCAGACATAAAGAGCCAATATCAATGTGCTGTAAAAACGTCAAATATTCCGCCAATCTAATTGAATCTTTTAGGGCAGATATAAATCAGATTGGGGGCTAAGGTAAATAAGGCCGTGATGTGACACTAGAAAAACCATAAATCAAGGGTACTGGGTGCCTGAAAAAATAGAACAAATCAATCTATTTCTGCAGTGAATATACAGTTAGGTCCATAAATATTAGGACAGAGACAACTTTTTCCTAATTTTGGTTCTTTACATTACCACAAATAATTTTAAATGAAACAACTCAGATGCAGTTGAACTGCAAACTTTCAGCTTTAAGATTGCATAAAAATGTGAGGAACTAAAGCCTTTTCTTTTTTTTACACAATTACTTCGTTTCAGGGGCTCAAAAGTAGTTGGACAATTGACTCAAAGGCTATTTCATAGGTTGGTGTGGGCAATTCCTTCATTATGTCATTATCAATTAAGCAGATAAAAGGTCTGGAGTTGATTTGAGGAGGGGGAGGGTTCTTGTATGTGGAAGACAACATGCGGTCAAAGGAGCGCTCCATGCAGGTGAAACAAGCCCTCCTTAAGCTGCAAAAACAGAAAAAACTCATCTGAGAAATTACTACATTAGGAGTGGCAAAATCTACAATTTGGTACATCATGAGAAAGAAACGAATCACTGGTGAACTCAGCAACGCCAAAAGACCTGGACGTCCACGGAATACAACAGTGGTGGATGATCGCAGAATCATTTCCATGGTGAAGAGAAACCCCAAAAAAGAGACCCCAAAAAAAGTCCAATCTAGCCTTTCTGTTCTTGAGGCTTATGAGTGGCTTGCACCTTGCAGTGCACCCTCTGTATTTACTTTCATGCAGTCTTCTCTTTATGGTAGATTTGGATATCAATACGCCTACTTCCTGGAGAGTGTTTTCACTTGGTTGGCTGTTGTGAAGGGGTTTCTCTTCACCATGGAAATGATTCTGCGATGATTCCGTGTTGAATTAGCCATAAATCAATGCAAGGAATACTGGGACATGGAGTTTTCCCATAGGTGGGAGTCTGACATTGCAGACACTTTGCTGCCCTCTAGTGTCTAGACCAAGTTAGTGAAAATCAAGAGCAGACTCTACACAGATTTATAATGTGTTTATATCTTATGTATGTTTGTTTGTGCTTGCTGCTTCTTGTTAATTCCTAACATAAATCCTGGGACTAAATTGCCTTAGAAAGGTCAGTACAAATGTCTGCTTGGAATATTCAAATATAGGTTCCAAATAGGGCATACAGTGTTTCAGACTCATGGCTGCCACATATAGGACAATGGGAATGCGACTCTTAAGCTTGGGAGCTACAGTACAACTCTGGTTATCCGGAACTCAGATAACTGGCAGGCGACAGCTCCGCTCTACTGATTGCTCCTGCCCTAGTGGAGCTGTGGCACGTGTTCTGCAACCAAATACACATACAAAAGCTCTGCTAGGACTGTGGGAGCAATCGGGAGAGCAAAGCCGAGCTCCCGATTGCTCCACGATTAGCTGAGAAAAGGAATGAACCTCAGTTAACTGAAAACTAGAATTAGCCGGAATCAGCCATTCCCCATGGGTGCCGGATAACGGAGGTTCTACTGTATATCAGCGGTCGCCCAAAGGCCAAAAAGAACAACTGGGAACACAGTAAAAATTACATCAGAAATCGCAGTGACGGACAACTGGATTACACAAATTTGTAAGGCGAGTGTGCCATGGCATGCCAATATGCTGTGCAGGAAACACCACAAAATAATTTAATTCCCCAAGCTATGTTGGGTTTTAGCCAAGAGACCATATTTTTCTTTTTCAGTTTTGCATTGATGTAAAACAAAGAATAAATTTTGGTGGGGAAACATGCAAAACAATTGCTTCTCAGGCTTCATTTAGAGCATAGCACACAGCAGCCATTTGTTATAACACAACTCATGCCTTCCTGTACCAATGTCCAGTGTGATGTGGACATCATTTGTTACATTGAATGCATAGAGAATCGGACAGAAATGGCTTATAATAAGACGAATGGACATTGGTTTCACATCTGAAATCCCTGCATATTGAACATATGCCCCAAGTGCAAAAAAAAAAAAAATATTCCTGCTCATCAATTCAACCCATGCTGGTGATCTTCCTACAGAAGCCCCCAAAATCTCAAAAAAGAGCCAAGGTTAGAGTGGCTCCCCTGCCACCTCCCATCCTGGAATCAGCTGTCTTAAGGATAGAAAGCCATGGAAAATCTAAAGAGTAAAGCTGCGTACACACGGCAAATTTTTCTCGCCCGATAATCGGTATCGGCCAATTATCGGGCGAAAATCTGCCGTGTGTACAGTCGGTCGTCGTCCATCGTCCGACGACCGTCCTGGCGGATCCATGGACGATGGACGACGACCGATCCTAATGAAAGGGAAGGGGAGAGCGCGCAGCAGGGTGCCGCTCCGTCGCTCTCCCCCTCCCCTCTCCATAGAGCATGAACGGTGCTGTATGTACAGCATAGTTCATGCATCCTGCAGTCTTTTCTCGTTGGAAAGGATCGTGAAAGATCCTTTCCAACGAGAAAAATTGCAGGTGTGTACGCAGCTTTATTTGTCACCAAAACCTGACACCCATGATTCAGATACACGAGTCTGAGGATAGATTAGATCCAATCTTCCTAGGAAGTTTTACTTTGACTTCCTCTAGACCAGGGGTGTCAAACTCAAATAAACAGTGGGCCAAAATTAAAAACTTAGACGATGTTGCAGGCCAAACTTGATACTGAAATAGCACCGCTACTACAATTCCCTGCATCAAGAAAACAGTCCAATGTTGCCAACAGGCTATTAATGTTATAAGTGGCTGGAACTCCCATTTCACTGAAATAGCACTGCTACTACAATTCCTTGCGTCCAATGAGGGGCCACACATCAGCAGAGAGGCAGCTGATCTATAGACGCGAGTGATGCCGCGAATAGTAGTAGCGGCGGGCCAGCTGCAATTCATATTTAGGATTCCTTTGGGGGCCAAAAAAAGGACGTTGTGTGCCAGATTTTGCATGCGGACCGGAGTTTGACGCCCCTGCTCTAGTGTCACAGGAACAGGAAGTGTGTGAAATTCTCACGAATTAAACACAAAATCTGACAGGTGTCCTAATGCCAGTTTACTCTATTCAAAACTAGAATCCAAATTTTGTTGTTTTTTTTTTAATTACCCAACCTTGTTACAAGGACAGAAACGAAATCAGCCAATTTTAACTACATGTTCTTTACATAGAACTGCTATTCATGGCACACAGTGGGTTAAACATACGGCTATATTATGCATTAAACCAATACACTACCCTAACCTGCACTGGGCGTAGGTTGGCGCTGTTATGTTATATTTACCTGATCAGGTGCAATCTCAGCACTCTAAAAATGAATACACACCTCCACGGACACGTGGGTCCTACCGCGGGAAACCGCTGAAAAGGGTCATGTGATCCTATCTGCCAGGTTTTTACCTCCGGCTCCATTTTAGAAACTGGCAACCGCTTCGTTTCCTAAGTAAAATACATTATATTTAACCGAGTTTACAATAACTAGTAGTATCAATTTTAGATACAACACGATGTATTTTAAACTGTTTTTAAGTTAGCTCCCCTAACAAAGATGGCGGCCGAGGTTTCATGCCCGGCTGTTCTATGTGTCGTGCTGTGTAAGTCTCAGTGATGGCTGCTGTGCGAAGTAGGTGAGTTTATTGTACAACGTTATGAAAGCAGTAGACACGGATATCGGCTAATTAATGGTTATCCATAACTCGTGTTATATTAGTAAAGATCGTCCATAAGTGTCAGGCAGTAATGTGGATTATAAAATTGCAAACTTGCTGTCCTATAGGTCATGCAAAGACAGATAAGGTAGGTCAAACCTGTTACCAATACAAATCAATAATAGGGTTCAGTATAAAGCTATAAGACAATAGGATCCCTATAGTGTATATGTGTATGTCAATTAAGTGGATTTAAAGCAACAATCTTTTGTTTGGGATGAAAATGCTCATTACCCCAGGTCAGGTTTATTTCATAGCCTTTTTTTTATTTTAAAGCTTTATTAGATAAGTGAAACTTGGTAGGCATACAGGTATAATGTAAATACCAAACAGATTTGTAATCTCAATGGATTTTAAATCCCTTTTAATGGACAGCTGTACCCCTCCATTCCATAAAAATCCTAATTATTATAAATGGTAATATTTTTAGCTCTAGTTTAGTGATTTTTGTTTTGTGGCACCACTCAGACCAACTTAAATCGGAAGTAAACCCAAAACAAAAAAAATTGCACTTGCTTTCCAATCCCGTAGATCAGTCTATCCGACGGGAGGTTTCTTCCATTGGGTCCGTCGACGTCGCAGTATCTGTCTTCAACCCGGTGCAGAGGGAGCGCCAGGCACCAATATCTTCTTCTCTCTTCTTCTGGGTTCTTCTTCCTACGTCACTGGATGCAGGTGCGAAATCTCGAGTTTGGGAGAAAACTCTTGCCGATCTCACTGCACATGTATGACATCAGCAATTTTTTCCCTATTATCAAAAGGGCTGCCCATGCCCAAGATGCTCAAGCATCCGCAGAAGGAGCAGCCTAGAACCTTCCGAGATGCGTGACATAGGTATTCTGCGAGGCTCTGCGCTCCCATTCAATCTTGATCGGCTAGTTTAGGTACGCTTTAATTACTTTTAAAAACAGTCCCTCAACGTCGTCATTCAATCCTATAAAAAGGCCATCATCATGGTGTCCTCCACAAGTTGCTCTGAGTATGGCTTTCCCATAGCAGTGGGGCTCTTGCTGTTTTGGTAAGGAATGCAGTGAGCTGTGCCACCCAATTAATCCTGGAGCCACTGCCCTCCCCCCCCCCCCCCCCCATTGTATAGCACCTTCAATTCACTAAAACAGTATCCCATTCCTTCACCATCAAAAAATGTAAGGCATGCTGTGATTGGCTGAGGAGAGCGTTACGCCAGCCAACACTCCATATTAGTGCATTCCTGTTCCAGAAACACATTGAGAAGTAAGAGGATATTTCTCTTTTAACTGATACTGGAATAAGTGTACCTATATTGCAGTTAAGGTGACAACTAGAAAGTTTGGATTTTCCTTTCTTTTAAGGCACAGTGACATGGTTCACCAGAACAGATAGAGTTCATGTCTGTAAAGGCTCTTTCTTTTATCAAAGCTCATTGTATACCTAGTAGCGGATAGTTATGTCCAAGTACACTTGCAATATTGAAGACAACTCCAAGCCCTTTCCTGGATTCTCCTAGTGTAGGAAGATACACAACAAACACCTTAATCCAATCACCATGAAATTAGACCTGGCAGATCTTAAAGCGGGCCTAAACTCAGAATTTTTGCATTAGCCCTACCCTTTTAATCAATGTGAGCGCAGAGCCTCCCGGGATACCTAGGTCACGCATCTCGGGAGGCTCTTGGCTGCTCCTTCTGTGCATGTCCATGGAGGAGCCATTTCATGCATGCATGCATGTGCAGTGAGATTGGCAATTTTTTTCTCAAACTACGTCACCCGATCTCACCCCTGCTTAGTGCGAGATCGAATGGCGTGGGAAGAAGAACATGGAAGAAGAGAGAAGAAAATGGTGGAGATCCTTCTGCACTGGGCCAAAGACGGATACCTGGACGACGCAGGACCTGATGGAAAAAACCTCCCGACGGATAGACTGATCTGCAGGATTTATGGTAAGTGTGATTTTATTGTTTTGGTTTAGTTTTGGGTTATTTTCTGCTTTAATTGTCCGGGACCAATACATGTGAAATTTGTTGAACTGTCCTATTCTATTAACCTAATTTCATTCCTGGTGTCAGGAAGTCTTCATAGGTGTTAAACTTTCACATTAAATGGCTGAAGGTGTGAATCATTGTCAAAATGCTGGGTTATAGATGTTAAAACAGGTAGAAGTCATTTGGTTTTGGAGGCCATATCCCTGTTCAGAAACGGACAATGAGGTGCATATTTTGGCCAAGTAGTTTGCTTGAGGCATGAAAAAGGCCATCAATGTCTTGCAAGCTGTGCAACATCTTCTCTTGGACAGGCGTGGGTGCCTTTGACACCATCTATCTTCCACCTAAAATGCTGTTTTAACATCTCAACATTTTGTGTACAATTCACACCTTCTTCTCAAAATGCCTCTATTAGTTGTCACTGGACATAATTACCTCCTATTGAAGTCTTCCACTCTATCCTGTTCCAAAAATGTTGCACTTCTCATCACTTTTTAGATTTGACACATAGGATAAAACTTCCCAATTGGACATACAGATATCAATAAGATTGGCAAGTGGTGTAACTCTTCAGTTGCTTTGATTGCTGATGCATACTATAGTGTAGTTTGCCCCATATGCCTCCTATTGTACCATACTTTAGCAGGCAATGATGGGTCTTCCAGTATAATTTGTGATTTTAGTTACACAATTTCACTGCCATAAATTGCCCATGTAGCTTTGCCCTATATGCCTCTCTAGTTGGCCATAAAATTGTACATTTACTGCACACAATATTAAACGGAATAAAAATGTTAATATTCGTAGGAATGTATTATGCTATAGCAGCCATATTTAAAGGAGGGTGCCGTGGAGGTATTAATCATGGATTAAAGGACTATTCTTACAGAGGTAAGCAGCAATTTAAAGCAGCTATAAAAATGCAATAATATTTTTATGAGAAAGGATTGCAGTGGGATTACTCCTATTTATTTTTATTCACGATCTAAAGTCCAGGCCTTATAATTAAAGTGATATCCTGCTTTGTGCTTGCTGTGAAGATGTTGTAAGAAGATATTTTTTTTCTTTGCCCTTTTTAAAATAACGGGGAAAGAAAAGTACAATGACACAATTCCTAACTGCAAGGGGTCTTAGGTAATCTGTACTAAGATCATAATGGGCTACCCCAATGCAGTGCACCCAGTGCATGGTGCTGCATGGCATTAACCCTTTTGTACTGCTACTGTAAAGAGTTATGGCATTGGAGGATGGTGATACAAAGAAATTTGCACCTGCACTAACAACTCTAGTTAGTCTACATATTTCAGAGCCAGCTTCAAGCTCTCATGAGAAAGTTCACTTCTTTATGTTGGGAATGATGCTCCCCTTCGTCTTTGGGTATCCCAGCTTAATTAGATCACATAGGAACCTCTTGATAACTAGCCTGACTTTCAGGATGGTGAGCGGAAGGAAGACAACAAACTTTAATTTTAATGATCTCCCCTGTGATGTACAAATCCTGAAACACATAGCACTGTATCCTTCGGGGTTCAGAGCTGTCAGATCACACCAAATTGGCCCACCCGAACAGCTGATCCAGTACAGTCTGCTTGGGTGGAATGGAGTGCAGATGAGGCATTGAGGGGTCTAAATGGCCCCTAAAGTTTCTAAAAAAAGGACTTTTCAGCACAAATTTAATGTCACATTCTTAGCTTGGCAGCCCCTGATGATAGTAAACAAGATAAGTGAAGAAAAGTTAAATACAGCATATACTCGAGTATAAGCTGAGGTACCAACCATAATTTTATTGGCATTTATTTTAAATATTGAAACTCACCAAAAGCTGCTGCATTTCCCACCCTAGGCTTATACTGGAGTTAATTAGTTTAACCTGATTTCTTTCTCCCATTTTTGGGTATCATACTTTGTCATCATTTCCCCGGTCCCACAGGTTCACTTTAAAATTGTCTATGTATTGTGCATATATATATATATATATATATATATATATATATATATATATATATATATGTGTGTGTGTGTGTAATTGTATATATATTGTATGTATAAAGCAAATAGAATTTGGTGAAAATGTAACTGTTTTTGTGCTTGCAGGTTTTGTCAGAAAGTCAGCTGGCTGGTACATTGTCGTAGGTTACATATCAGCCTGGTTCAAGAAAAGGCTAAAACAGGAGCAGAGCAGATATGGCTGACCAGACAGAAGAGGGATCCCTATGTAAAAGCAGCTCGGGAACACAGCTTTCGCTGCCGCAGTGCTTACAAGCTACTTGAGATTGACCAGGGGCAAAAAATCCTGCAGCCAGGACATCATGTGATCGACTGTGGTGCTGCTCCAGGGGCATGGAGCCAGGTTCTCATTGAGAAAGTCAATTCCTTGGGGCAAGGTGAGCAAACAGATCCAGCTAATTAACTTGGCATTAAAAATTTATGGGTTGGGTTTTCATTTTTACCTAGGGCTCCTAGTGAGATGGAGTATCATGTCTTTGTGACAGTTTTACCAGGCAAGAATTTAGTGAAGATCTGCAACATAAATATCAACATAAATAAAAATTTGGCATACGTTTTAGACTTCCCCTACTATGACAGAAGTATTAGTCCTCCTCTGTAAGGGAAAGGCAACTGTGCCTTTGACCTCTGCTCAGAGTGTCGTATACAAGAGGCTACAGGGGAACAGTTGCATGGAGGAGCCGCAAGGGAGTGATGTAAGTAAACTTGCTGTTTTGGCCCCTTTAGACCTAAACAGCCTTTTGAGTGCAGGGTTAGCACTGCTACAGGGGAGTATTTTTTATATTACCTGTAGTTAGGTTTTAACAGGAACATGTAGGTATGCAGCATGGTGTCCACATCCTAGAGTAACAATTCTGCTCCTGCATAGACGTGCATCCAATGAGCATCATTATTCCCAGGTAGTAAGTTGGTGATAGGAATTTGCAGAATTTCCAGGTACAGGCATGCATGGGCAAAGCAGAGGTTCATTATAACCTTATCAACTATTTAGTGCTGTGTAAACACTAACCTCACATGAAGAACTCAAAATGCAAGTAATCAACAACAGATAAGGCTATTTGCTGGTTCTCTGTTAACCTTTTGACATTTCTCTGACAATAAAAGCTGTTGCAGTCACCTTTGTTCTCAACCCATCCCCCCCCCCCTTCCCCTTATTTTTGTGCCCACTGTGGGTATTCCTACATTTAGTGCAATTTGAAATTCCATTACGTCTTGACACATGGTGTGTACCATAAAAACTCAATTATATAAACCTTTCTGAATATTAACCGGAGGTACTGATTTTTACCTTAAAATTCAAGAAGATGCTTTTGAGTCTGAACCTAGGACACAAAATGCTGCTATCACTAAGTTTTAAAACATTAATCAACAGAAATGCCAAAAAATTAGCATTAATACATTAACGGTGGTATTTTTAAAACAAGTATTTAAAAGGGGGGACAATAAAATCACATGGGCTCATCCTTTCCCCCTTTTTACAGGACAAAGTGATTTGTTCTTTTGGTTGTGGTGGGACACTTGGTCCTAAATCAGCAGTTTGCCAACTGGTGGTCAGCGAGAAAATTTGGGTTGTCTACCCTGACCAGTGTGCCCTGAGCCTGGTCAGGAGAAGGACCCTGCTGGGGGGACGCACCAGCCAGAAACACGGACCATGTCCCTGTTATGGATCAGGGAAGCGGGTGGGTTTTGTCTCTGGACACAACCCGCCCACTCCTATCGCGATGGCAGAGTGGGCAGGTTCTGGCATCATGACGTCACTAAAGGGGAAGTTTCCTCCCCTTTGAATGACACCAGGCTCCTCCAACATGGGCGGTGTGGAGCCGGTAAATTTAGTGGTCTGCTGGTCTGAAAAGGATGGCGACCACTGTCCTAAATGACCTTGTGCAGATTATATTATTATAGTTGGACACCAGTGGATGGCACTATGTCCTAATGTAAAGTGTGTAACAAACTGTAATAATGTCTTAGAGTTTGTATTATACTACTATTTTATATACATATATATTTATTACATGAGGACACAGCCCTATCTACAGACCTGAGTCTAAACGGAGATTCTTTTTTTAATGTCATTTTCAGGTAAAAAAACATCTCAATTTATACTCAAGTATTTACGATAATTATTAAAACTACTTTATCTTTACACCTGAAGGCAAGGAGGTTTAAACCTTAATATTTAGAAAGTGTTCTTCATAGCAAGAACTATGAATATGTGAAATCTTTTAAAGGAGCTTGTTCTAACTAATTCCAAGAAATGCTTCAAAAAAGTGTGTTGTGTCCTTCTAAATGTAACAAATATAATTCAATAATTATATTTGTAAGAATAACACAGTAGAATGTTGATTTAGGGAATTGTCTAATTGGCTTTGGGGATCAGAAAATATTAGATCATTTTGTTCAGGTTTCTTACCTTCCTCTTTATCACCTGTGGGGTTTATTGTTGTGAGAATGAATTCACTTGATTTATTACTATATTTTTGAGTTATGGTTGAAGTTGATGGGTATGTATTTTTCACACGATGTATCATTTGCATTCAGTTCTTATTTTAAATGTATTGTTTTTTTTTTGTAGATCCTACAGCACCTGTTGGCTTTGTGTTAGGCGTTGATCTTCTTAACATATCACCCTTGAACGGAGCAGTCTTTCTCTCTAAATGTGACCTTACAGACCCCATCACACATCAAAAAATTGTCAGCCTTCTCCCATCTGGCAAAGCCCATGCCATACTGAGCGACATGGCTCCTAATGCTAGCGGGTTCAGAGAACTGGATCACCAAAGACTAGCCAGCATGTTACTGTCCCTTCTGGACTTGGCATCCAATGTTCTGCGGCCGGGGGGAAATTTTCTTTGCAAAATCTGGGATGGCAGTGAAAGCAATTCAATAAGAGACAAACTTCGACAAAGATTTCAGCTTGTCAAGACTATAAAGCCTAAAGCTAGCAGAAAGGAATCTGCTGAGATATATTTGCTGGCAAAATCATATAATGAAAAGCAATCTTCACAAAGATAATTCCTTGTAATTCAAAATAAAAACACCTACTGTGCTACAAAATACATTATTTAATAAACTGTATTTTTATTGTTTTGTATGTTTGTATTTCTTTATGTTGGTTGACAGTAACTTATTTATTATGATCTCTTATTGATTGGTGTCCTGTGGGCCTTAGTATTTATAAATAATCATTCAAATTAAGCACAAAAGAGGAAATTAACTTTCAGTTCATGTGTGTAATGGGGAAAAAAACTTCGTAATGCCCATGTGCACCTGTAGAAGGTGACGACTCTTGCATTAAGTATGCTATCACCTACCCTAAAGTGTACTAATACTGATTTTAGAAATATGAGAGCTGCAACCACTACTTTGTTTCATGATCATTTTCATTCTGGCGTCTTTACCCATAGTTCCTCCCAAGTTTGTTAAGGGTTCCTTGATCTTTGAGCAATGGTGGACTGACCTCCTTCCTACACTGGCTATGAGTGCCAGCAGGCACTAAGTGGTCACTTCTACCCTGACCACTAATATATTAGTATACAAAAATATTATGGTATGTATTTCTTTTATGCAGTTATTCATTTCAACAATATTACAAAAAAATATTTTGTAGGGAGTTGGCATGAAGTTGTTTGAATGGGTGTTAAATACACTAGAGGGCTTTATTTATAAATGTGTGAATAAATATATCTGTTCAAAATCAACATTGCCAGAAAGCCTGTCTTTTTCCCTTTATTTGATTTACTACATGACTACAGGCTTGGTACTATGCATATCCACTCCTTCCAATTTACATTCTTGGGGGTTTTAACAATATACTAATTGTTGTTCATTATTTTCTTTTATACATATCACATTTTAACATAATATGTTGGTGCTACAATAATCCTGTTAAATAATAATAATAATAATAATAATTATTATTATTAAACAGGATTATTGTAGTGCCAACATATTACGCAGTTATAATTTCCTATTGCGATGGCTGTACACTTTTGAGATTGGCCACTAGGTGGCAGAACCAGTTATTGTTTTAATGGAAACTGAAATCAGAGGTTTGGCCATCTGTCAGCAAATTTCAGAAGATTTAACCTGGAAAAAAATCTGATAGAGTTTAGTGCCACATTATTATTTCTTTTATTGAAAACTTTTTTCATGATATTGAACAAGCTAATGTAGCATAGGCTGCAGGTAAAGGCCTTTTTTAACAGGTGTTCTTAAAGATCTCTAAAATGATTGCATTTTTAAAAGGTGATGAAAAAGTTGGGAAAGGCTCAGCTAATAAGTGTAGGAAAGAACATGCATCCAGTTCAGCCTGAAATTCTTACCTACCAATTTGCATACTTGCCAGTAAATCACTAGATGCTGTAGCTGGGATCAGGGTAACAGACCAGGAGCCCACATCTTTAGGAAGATGGCAACAGATGCTGCAGTATTTCCGTTTGGAAATCTGTGCCTGTGTGATGAACAGGTGGCCCATACCTATAAATTGCATATTAAGGCAACTTGAGAAATAGATTTATTAGGTAACTGGGGAAGGAGATCACAGTTCCTAAGTGATGGGACTGAACGGGGCAAATATAGTGAGGTTGAAGACATCAGTCAAGGATGGCCCTATGGGGAAAGCATGCAGCGGTGAAAAGAACCCAAATTTAGAAGATCAGGACAAGTAAATAGGAGGCAGTAAGGTATAACAAAGTGGGAATGACCACAGATAACATAAAAAATTTATAAAAAGAAAAATGGGGGAACAGCAAGAGGATAAAAGGGGGTAGGGAGAAATGGAATAATACACCTGCTCACTTTGGTATAACATGTTCCTCTATTTACTTATCTTGCTCCTTTTAAGTTTAATGTTACTCTTTTGGGGTTCTTTTCACCGCTTCATGCTTTCCCCCCATAGGACCATCCTTCACTGGTGTCCTCAACTTCACTGTTTGTCCTGTTCAGAGTCTCAACCTTTTTAACATTAGTGAACCCTTAATTACTTTATCCACGGCTCACAGCACAGGTGACATTCTTCCCAATGGCCAGCAATGTAAGAGGCATTCTTCCTACTGATCATCACACGAATGTACTGTAAGCTATGGATTTAGTAATTATAGCAGGATTTCCCTGAGATCCTGAAAGTTCTTTCAAGGGTTCCCCCTGTTTGAAAGGTTGAGAAACACCGATCTAGAAGCTCCAGAAATATAGAATGGAAAACATTTGGGGGTAAAATAATTAGGATTTTGGACTTTTACCGAGGTTGGTGGGGAATCTGGCACAGGGTGATCTGTTTGTTTTCTTTCATCACTGAACATTACACTGTACAAGACCAATATGTTATTGAATAGATGATATTTATTGCAATGATTCTGAAATGATTTGCTTATCACAAATATAAAAGTCAATGTTGGAATCCTCCATAATACCTCCAAGAAGCCAGTGGGACTCTCAGATCATCAGACTCTATCTATAATGAAGATCTCCTATTTGGATAGACTGACACTCAAAAAACTCCAGAGAAATTGTTTTTGCAACAAAATGGATATTGCAACATTTTTGTTGTTATTAGTGCCCCTTTCTGTGGATATATACCTAAAATCCTCTGGGGACCACTCTCATTAAGAGAGAAAGGTGGAAAACTCAAAATGTTACAGGTGTCATTAGAATAGGAGATACAAGGAAATCTTCCAATGAGAAACCAGACCATGGTGCAACTTCCTCTAATTTTAGGTAAGATTCCCACTGACTTTCTCTTTGAGATGAAAAGTTAGTAGTGGGGCTACACACAATAATGATAACCTGACAGAGATTATTCCCTTCCAATGTATTCAGATAAAGGAAATATCCTCAGGTCCGTAATGTGAGGGGTGGACTTTCACTTGTGTCGGTGTTTAGTAATTAATGGTGTCTCTGTCCCTGCCATATGAAACTTATGTATTCTTGTGTTTCCTTTATTATGTCCATCTTGTAATACATAGTTGAAAAAGGATGTGTCCCCATACTTCTTTGGTCAGAATCATCATCGTCATTTGTCAATATTTCATAAGTATTTGTAAAGGGGTGAAAAGACTGTTATGCAGAACATTTATTGTATTTATATGTTTATATATTGTATTATACATTTTTTCTATATATTTGCCATTTTTTTCACTGTTACTCTGTTGCATTGTGATTTCCAAATAGTTGGCTAGAAAGCATTTGTTACTTACTTAGAAATTGTACTGCGATCGGTTAGAATTACAAGTATAATACACACATGTATGAGATTCTGCCTTCCAAATTGTTTTTTTTTTCAGATGGAAACTGATCAGAATTCTGGTCTGGTTTTGTTCTTCTCTCTCCCCTCTCTCATTCAGGGGCTGTAATACACACAAGTACATTAATGCATACAGTAGATAAAAAAAGTGTGTACAACTATTAAATGCAGGATCTTGTGATGTAAAAATGAGACCACATTTAATCATTTCAAAATGGTTCCAACCTTTAATTTGACCTATAACTTCTACAATTAAATTGACAAACAAACCAATCTGATTCGGAGGAAAAAAAATAATATTATTAATAAAAATAATAAATATATATATATATATATATATAAATATATATATAAATATACGATAGGCTGGTTGGGTACGGGTGCACACCCTTAAACTTTGTTGAAGATTTTTGATTTAATTATAAGATTCGGTCGTCTTGGGTTGGAGTCTATCAGCGTGACACATCTTGCCTTGGCAATATTTGCCTACTCTTTCTTACAAAAGCGCTCCAGATCTGTCCATTTAAAGGTCACCCCACAGATTTGTTTCTGGTGAAGTCATTGTTTTGTTGATTTGGATGTATCCTTAGGGTCATTGTCTTGTTGAAACGTGAAATTCCTCTTCATCTTCAGCCTACCAGCAGACACTTGAACTTTTTGGGCTAAAAGTGACTCCATCTTGACCAATGCCCCAGTTCCAGCTGAGGAAGGCAACCCCAAAGCATGATACGGCCACTGCCATGCTTCACTATGGGGATGGTGTTCTTTTGGTGATGCTGAATGTTGTTTTTGCACCAAACGTTCCTTTTGGAATTGTGACCATAAAGGTAAATCAGTGTCAGCAAATATTTTCAATAATGGACCAGATACATTCCAGGTTTGTTGGATCATCCAGTTTCACTGATGAAAGTGTATCTTCTCCATCCTTGGAGAGCTTTAATAAATCAGGCCCAATGTGTGTTACTCCTCCCACCTCCTAGATTGTAAGCTCTTTGGGGCAGGGTCCTCTCCTCACCTCCTCCGCAATCCCTATTTAATGTACAAGGCTGTGTAATATGTTGGCGCTATATAAATCCTGTTTAATAATAATAAATAATTATAATTACAGTTCTGATGATTCTATTAGTTTGGAATTAAACCCTTCTGCTGGGTACCATCCTATAAATTTCCATCACTCCCTATCCTATAACATGAAGGTGGGAAAGGAGTTGGGCAATTTCACCCTTCCTAGTTTTCACATACAGATATATTGTGTTGTGGAAGTGCTGGTCATTTTCCATATTATTAATACATGATGATCCCCCCCCCGTTATTATTGAGCACACTACACATGTGTCTGTATGCCGTGCGCTGCACTCACAGTAATTACGTACATCGCGGCTGTAGTAGGGAGATTACGGTACGGGCTAGTATCGCGAGACTTGCGGTGACGCGCAGTACGCGGGACCCTTCAGTTTATAAGCTCGGAGCGGCGGTATCGGTGTGAGGTATAATGAGTTCTGTGTGTCACCCCGGGCTACAGCCTGGGAGGCCGCCATTGCGCAGTGTGACAGGAGGGGTACTCCTGTGTGTGATAGCCGGGGATGTAAGGCTGTGGTCAGGAGCCGGGTCTCCTGTACTTCGAGAACTACAACCCCCAGCATTTCTCCCCACAACCCCCAGCATCCCTCTCCGCAGCCTCACATGCCGGCCTGACCCCTGGTATAGCCCCGGTGTGTGCTGTGCACCCCCATTTATTCTCCCGCCAGCTTTGTGTTCCCCCCTCACATTCCCTATGCCATACAGCCAGCTGTGGCCCCTGAGTCCTGGGGTCTCTGCAGTGCCCCCCTGGTGGCTGGGGGAGGACCGGGGGCCCCTGTGCTGCTGCACACTTTGCACTTCCCATTGGCTGTCCCCTGTCTGTCCCCCCTCTCTCATACTTTATTCCCCCACTGAGTGGTAGACAAAGCAAACAGTGGCACCTGTGCTGAATAGACTTTGGACCCTGTTAGCTGAGTGGGGTTTGGGGCCCTCATGCTGCAGCCCCCTATGCACCTACTTATGTCTGTTACCCCCCTCACATTGCCTATACTGCCCCCAGTGGCAGACATAGCCTCTGCAGAATGTACTTGCACTCCAATCCAAACTGACCGGCTGTGGAGGGTCCTGAGCCCACTCTACACCCCCTGTGTCTGCCCCTGTCACCCCTCTCTCAATCTTTATACCCTCAACTAGTAGTGGACAAAGCCAACAATGGCCCCAACTTGCCCCCCCCCGCCCCCCCACTAAACTGAATTGGGGCATTTGGCTGCAGAGGGCCCGTGGGCAGTGGCAAACTTTGCACCCCCCCAATGTCTGCCCCCCCTCACAACTTTTATAACTTTCTCATTGCCGCGCTGTGGGGAATGCACCAACCAGAGCCGCGGACCACCGGTTGGTGACTGCTGCTCTATACCTTACCCTAGTGATTTTCAGCCACGGTGCCGTGGCACACTAGTGAGCTGTGAGAGATCTTCAGGTGTATCATGGGAAATTATCCAATTACCATTGTCGAGTGTGTGTGCTGTAGTGACTGGCAGAGTAATGCAATTCTCATCAATGTCAGTGGGTGGCAGTAGGTAGCAGAATTGCCTTGTTTATTTTTAGAGACAAGAAAATTAGCAACAGAGTGTCATTTTGTAACATTTTTTATTTGTGTTGTGCTGCAGGATTTTTTCAATGTAAAAAAATGTGCCGTGGCTCAAAAAAGGTTGAAAAACACTGCCTTACCCTTGTCTGTCACCCCTCTCACGTTCTTCATGTAGAGTCCACATAAGTGCAGAACATTATATCTCTTTGAACCCCGGGTCAATGTAATGACCATAACACTGTTTAGGGACTCTATCAGCATTTCCTGACCCTTTTCACATGATAGTCTTAAAGTAACTTTCAGCTCTTCAGCGAACCCCCTCCTATAAATAATATATCCACAGATCACATTACATTAGTGTGGGAAGAATGTCACCTCTACAGGATCATTGGTGTTATTAGTAACTGATCTGAGAAGTCTAAAAAGCTCAGGGAACCCCTAGAATCCTCTGGAGGATCTCTGGCTTTGCCTAGAATAGTCTGTGGTCACTGGTAATAAATTGATGCCCGGGGCCATTAAGACTGGCCCTGTGTTGTTGGGTCTTTTGAAGCAAAAAATGTCCCCATGTCAGTAAGAATTCAAAAAAGAAAAAAAAAATTACCTTTTGTTTTTTTTTTTTTGTTTTGTTTTTTTACCTTGGCATTGGTGTCTGGAATAAAACAACCAATCCCCCCGGGATCTCAGGTACTGGTGGTTCCGGAATCATAATCTCTATCAGTGGTAACCTATTTCTTGCAGGATCCTTGTCCCACATCGCACTTTATGATGCCTCATTTAGGACTATACAGGCACCCCTGGGCTGGTGACCATGTTACCCATCAGTGGATGTAATTCGAGGGGTGTCACCCTGCACAGCAGCTCCCCAGCCTGCGATATAGGCCCTTCTCATTGTAGGTGGTGCATTCCAACAACCACATTCTTGTAGGGTCACCGTCCTTTAGGGAGTGCTGGGATAACAAAGAATTATCCTAAAAAGCCAGCAACAAGTTCCATAAGCTTTTTAAATCTAAAAAATGTTCTTTGACATTTGCATTGCATCTCCTGTTGCTTGTTTTTAGTTCGCTTTGCCTGATATGACATGAAATGATATATCTTCATCAGCCTTTCTGAATCAGGGTTACATTGGTCCCTAACACTCCTCCAGAGGATTTTAGGAGTACCTTGAGCCATGACCAATATCTGTTTCTCAGATATGTAACCATTGAGATTAGTGATCTTTCCAGTTAAGTGGACATTACCCCAACTGACTGTAAATGTAAGAGATCTTATTTTCAAAGACCACCATGCCTATGCAGTGTGAACTATAGTTGTAATGATAATATATTTTGTATATACTCGGGTATAAACCAAGATTTTAATTTGACCTGAAAATCTCTTAGAATCTTTTAGAGCCAAGCCACTAGATGGCGATGTATTGTCAGGGTAAGTCTAATGTACATAAACTTGCTGTTCGAGACATTATTGGAGTTTGTTACACACTTTACCTAAAGACACAGCACCATCTACTGGTGGCCAACAATAATGCACAAAAGATTATTTAAGATCAGAAAAACATACCCTCTATGTTCAGGTACTAGTTTAATCTCTTTTGTAGTAAGTTATTATTTTTTTTTTCCTCACAGAGCAAAAAAACAGTCAAGATGGATGAAATTGAGGATAACACCACAGTTCTGTCCACTCTGCGATCGTTTAATAAATTTCTCTCCCAGCCATTTGACAGGACTACAGCCAGTGAAAGTGCTTCCAACACATCCGGAGCTTCCTTACAGATGCAATTTAATCAGAGATTTTTGGTGAGGATCTTTATAATTTTAATGCCTATGTATAATTAGTTCAGTACTTTTCGAGTTGAATGATCTTCTAAAAGGGATTTTTTTTACTCCTATTGGAATAGATCACCACTTTGAAAATGCCAAATAAAAAAAAAATATTGGGGTTGATTAAAATTGGAATAGCAAATGAATACTCTCAAGCAGCTGCTCTTTTTCCTAAAGTGCAACTATGTTGTATCTAAAAACGTTTTTTTTTTTTTTTGGATAAAAACTGCAAAGGAATCCTACAAGCTGCTGTTTCTTGGGCATTTTGCTACTTCTACAATTAGCAGTTACTGATGCATAGGCTGGCTTTGGGGAAGCTTAGGGAGAAATTACAAGTTCAGCCATCTTTCTGACCACAGTAAGAAAACTCTTTATAGCACCCAATAGCCTGTTGGGTGCATAGGCTTGGATGGCATTTCTGGAGCTTTATTATTGGAAAGGTGGTGTATGGTATGGATGAATATTTATGATAAGATTGCAACTAATCCCTAGATTTTCATAGTAGACGATAATAGAAGTCTGAGAAAGAGGAGTCTATTTGCTGCTTTTATTCAAATCATGTTATAACAATAGAACAAAAAATGTGCAGTCAATAATATAAAAAAAAAAAAAAACAAACAAAACAAAGATAGTACTCTGGTAATATGAGAGAGTACTATCTGTCTAGTTTCCTTAGAATCTAAAGAAACCTTGCCTCTCTACATTCTGTAAATGCAGCAGTGGTTTATATAAGTTCCAATAATATTTTTTATATATTATTGACTGCACTTTTTTTATTCTGTTGTTGTAACATGACTTGCATATAAGCAGCAAATAGACTTTTTTCTAGAGTTGTCCCAACAAGCAATTCATTGGGGTTAAAGTGGAAGCATAGTGTATAGATGGGGAACTGTCTTAGTATATCTTGCCAGTGTCTGTTGGCGTACAGACGGCAATAATTACAATACTTCATTAAAGCTGTACATGATCATGTAGTGCATGTGCCAGACTCTTTGTTCTGAATTTAACCTAATTATTGTATTGTAGTAGCTTTAAATAAGGTTTGCACCCTGGGGGGTTGGTACTGAGGGTTTTTCAGATGGACATTTATAGTGTATCTAAACCTAAGAACAGATATTTTATATAATACAGCTTGCAAGTTCATAGATGTTCTAGTTGCTTTATGTTAAATTTATTTTGGTGGAATTGCCAGTAACAAACTACCTTTTCTAGGGTGACAATTCTGGCCCTGATTTATTAACTCTCCAAGACTGTAGGTGATAGACTACCATAGGAAAACACTGGGTAATGCAGAAAACTTGAAATTAATCTGGTGTAAGATAGGACACATTTACCAACCACAGTTAGGTCCTTATATATTTGGACAGAGACAACATTTTTCTAATTTTTGTTCTGTTTATTACTACAATTCATTTTAAATTAAACAACTCAGATGCAGTTGAACTGCAAACTTTCAGCTTTAATTCAGTGGGTTGAACAAAAAGATTGCGTAAAAATGTGAGCAACTAAAGCCTTTTTTTTAACACAAACACTTCATTTCAGGGGCTCAAAAGTAGTTGGACAATTGACTCAAAGGCTATTTGATGGGCTGGTGTGGGCGATTCCTTCGTTATATCATTATCAATTAGGCAGATAAAAGGCCTGGAGTTGAGGGGGGGTGCTTGTATGAGGAAGATTTTGCTGTGAACATATAACCTGCGTTCGAAGGAGCTCTCCATGCAGGTGAAACAAGCCAAGAAATTTCTACAATATTAGGAATGGCAAAATCTACAGTTTGGTACATCATGAGAAAGAAACAAAGCACTGTTGAACTCAGCAACGCCAAAAGACCTGGACGTCCAGGGAAAACAACAGTGGTGGATGATCCGCAGAATCATTTCCATGGTGAAGAGAAACCCACAACAGCCAACCAAGTGAACAACACTCTCTAGGAAGTAAGCGTATCGATCTCCAAGTCTACCATAAAGAGAAGACTGCATGAAAGTAAATACAGAGGATGCACTGCAAGGTGCAAGCCACTCATAAGCGTCAAGAATAGAAAGGCTAGATTGGGCCTAGCTCAAAAATCTAAAAAAGCCAACACAGTTTTGGGAAAACATTCTTTGGACAGATGAAACCAAGATCAACCTTTACCAGAATGATGGCAAGAAAAAAGTATGGAGAAGGCGTGGATTATGAGCTGCATTGAAATAGTGCCGCTACTACAATTGTTTTATTTTTTTAGACGCAGGGAATTGTAGTAGCGGTCCTACTCCAATTCTCTACTAAAAGCTTGTTCTAGATTGAATGTGAAGCAAAACCTCTTTTTTTCCATATGAAAAGATTTTATATCTAATGAGAAAGATAAACTTCTAAGGTAATCACATGCAAGTAGGTCATTGTTACTTTTTTCTGACTTTACTTACTTTACTTTCTTTACTTTTTCTGAAAAGTTTGGGTTGGGTAAGCTGAGCATTGCTCTAGATTTAAAGAAATCTGAAGGAGTGGAGGAATTCTGTTTTCCTAGCATTTATCTTTTATCTGTTTATAAGAAAATGTTTTCTTGCCCTTCTAAATCATTTATTACATAATACATTTCATAGTATATTGAACAGACCAATGAAGATTTCTGGAAGCCGGTTGTGTAGACCGGAAATAAAATTTCTTCTCTAAACATACAATGTATAGAAAGCTCATCACTGCTGCTACGTCTACGAGTTAGTCAAATTCTGCTTTATGAAGTAGCTTAACCTCCTGGGCGGTTCATTTCTGTCTGCATTTATATGTCTAAAAGCGGTACTTTTTTTCACAAAAATTTATTTTACAGAATAACATAATAGTATGAGTATGAAAAAGTTTGAAACACAAAATCATGTCAAAATAATAAATTACATTTTTTTTTTTAATGTTTTAATTTTTAAAAAAATAAATGATATACTCATTCTATTATGGTATACTGTAAAATAAATGTTCATGAAAGACAATGTACTGCTTTTACATCTATAAATCCACTGTATTGCATTCAATACAGTTATTCTGTATTGAATACAATACAAATGGATTTGAATCTCCTGCCACGCGGGCAACATACGCACGTACCAACGTCACTAGGAACTTCCAAGGTGACTTATTGGGTGCAGAGGAAGCCGGCCGGAGGAAGAATAAAGACAGACATCACAGAAAAGGACGACGTGGGATGCCGGCAGATCAGGTTAAGTATTGATCTACTAATACTTCCAATAGGTTTATCTACCCCGAGTGTGACTCGGGGTTACCACTTTTAGCATCTTTTTTTCTACTCTGAGTCACACTCGGGGTTATCGCCCATAAGGTAATATGACGGGAGTTTCTAAAAATACCTTTTATCTGTGTATGTCTCTGACTTCACTACTTTTGGAGTCAGTGACAGTGAAAAAGTAGAATTGTGTGATATTGTAATTGCTATAGAACTTTTCATTCTAATGTGAGGTAAAGCAGAGATACTCAGATACTTCAGCCTAATGCGGCCTTACAGCATGGAGGACACATGAAGACTGAAGGACCAGCTGTGTACAAAGTACATGTAAGCAATTGAATATATATTTGTTTCACCCTGCAATGGCTGTTTAATATACTCTGAATTTTACATCCAAACTTCTTAGAAGTTTTAGAGACATGCTTAATGAGCCATATTTGTACCTCTTTTGACAAATCCCTTAAGCGCCCATTGTAACTATGGAAAGTATTTTTTTTTTTTTACGTTCATGTATTTATTTTACCTCTTATAAAATTGCATTTTTGCCAATTATTATAACCTGACAACAAAATGTAGAATAACTTGGGCAGTGGAGCATTAAGAGTCCTGTTGATTGATAACTCGCCTATTTTTACACTTGCTAATTTGTAAGCCTGGCTTTTGTTTTTTGTTCATTAGGTATTTCTGAGAGAAAAATAAATCAACAGTTGTCTGTGTTCCTCAGAGTCCTTAAAAATGTTGTATTCTGCCGCTGAATTCAATTCTGCCTTCACTTTCACTGTGTGTTTGGGTTGCAATTTGTCCCCTACAGTGATCTTAATTACTGTTTTGTATGCAGCTCTTTATTTCCCATGAGGCAAGGTTCTTTTTTTTTTTTTTACTTAAAAAAAAAACTTTAATGCACTAAAGTAGCCTTGCATGCGGTCACACTGCGAAAATAATAATTGGCTACGAAAGCTTTTATGCTCTGAATATTAAATTTAATGCAGGAAAAAAACAAGTGTTTATAAACACTACAATACTGGATATATTTCATTCGGAAATCCTTTAAAAAGTATAATTGGATTACTAGTGAATGTCATGCTTTTTCAGTGTATATTGTGCTGCTATGAGCATTTATGTATGGCTTCCTTAGAAAGCTGGCAATAGGTCTCTGTAAATTTCATGGCAGTGCTAAGCCTCTGTAAACCGCACCTATTAGTCAGAGGGTCAGGCATCTTGAAGAAATGCAGGCAGACTTTTTTCTTCCTAATGAAAAGCTCAGTTTTATATTTCTGGGTTTTTGAGGTTTGTGAAGCGATAACCTTTATGAAGTGCTTCATTTTAAAATCAAGGCAAACAGGATTACAGGTCATCTGGTCTTCACTTTGACAGGCTCAGATGTTCACTGAAGCTACAAAGTAGGCTTAGTTAAAAAAAAAAAAAGTTCTAAATTAAAGCTGGTAGGAGATAGTGTTTAATGGAAACCTGTCACAAGATGAATACAGCAGCTGCTATTACTAAGCTGTTTCTGGAAAAAAGGTTACATACGAGATAGGGACTGTAGGTTTGTTATTAGGTTGAATTTGTATGTAATTCGGAACAGGTACATTATTTCAATAAATGCAATTAGGACAGATGTTTGTCTCAACATATCGGGCAACGTGGTGTCAGCTGGTGTATAAAATCCTCACTGTGAGTTAATCACAAACAAACAAAAAAAAAAAACCTTATAGAGCCTAGACGTTCATTATCTCTCGGAGCAAATTGTGCTTGGATATGCGAAAAAAAACAACTGCAGAGTTTGTCTTGGTCATTAAATAGTTACATGAGGCTGCTGAAAGAGCTCACCCCTCCAAGGCTGGGTTTACATGGATGTTTTTTAAAAACGCATGTAAATGTTCCTATTGTGTTTTTATGCACTTTTATTAGCGTTTTAAAGCTTGTCTTTAAAATGGTGGAAAATGCCTATGCCGCGTTTTACCTCAGTTTTTCGCGGTTTACCGCGAGTCTAACTAATTTGCATATTAAGTGCTCAAAAATGCAAAAAAACACGAGAAACTGCTGGAAAATGTCCATTTGAAAAAAATGGAAGTGTTTACCTGCGTTTTCCAGCATTACCCGGATAATAAATTAAGATAATTAACAGCAACATTTAAGATAATTGTCATAAACGTGCCTCAAGGAAACGACCTGGTGTAGATTACCCATTGTAATGCATGGGGATTTCAAACATGGGCTTTAAAAGGATAAACAGTCCGTGTAGACTAAACCTAAGATCACCCACAACCTCAGCTGTGTTTAGCAAAAGATTTCCTCATGCAAACTGCCCCCCCCCCGTTTGTTTGTATTTAGGAAACGTCCTTATGTCGGATCTCCTTACCCGGGGACTACCTGTATAAATCCAAGGATCTGGAATGGATTAAGGACCTATACCAAGGTACCACTGTATGTATGTATGTATATGTATGTATATATATATACATACATACATACAGTGGTACCTTGGTATAGGTCCTTAATCCATTCCAGATCCTTGGATTTATACCAAACCGTATTTATATCAAAGTTTTCCCATAAGAAATAAAGGGAAAATGAATAATCCATTACCATGAAAAAAAAATCCTGTTATTGGCATAATATACATTGATGGGGCTGTATAAAATATTTTAAACACTGGTAATACTAAAATACATAAATACAAAAGCAATTGGATAAAAATAAATGAAAATTTAACCTCACTTTACCTTGCTGAGAAGAGTTGGGTGCCTACTAGGATGGTGCTGAGAAGGGAGGAGGAGATGTTATGTAATTCACAGAGAGTTATAGCGCGGGTTGTTCACTGAAGGGTAGCAACTGGCGTACTCGCGCTTGTGGCCAGTAGTGGCTTTGTTTTGAGAGAGGTAAATAAGGGCAGTGCGTGGTGTTAGGACTCATTTTGATCCATACAAGTTCTAGCACAAAGGTTGTATACCAAGAAAAATTCTGCCTGTCTGTCAGTCCGTCCGTCCAATAATAATATACACACACCCCAAATTGATCTGGCTTTCCTAAAGTATGACTTATAGCCTACCAATTTTTGGCCTAATTATGCCTCTCTTCTCCCCTACAATGCGGGAAAATGTGGCGTACCTTCACTAGATATGTTGAGGACATGTGTTATGTCTGTATGGCAAGTCTGATTTTTATATGATGAGGATCCTGCAGGTAATTAAGATATTAAGAATTGGAAATAATCTGATACTGGTGTACAAACTGTACATTGAAGGGGAAAAGATAGATTTATTATTACTTTACCCCTGTCTTCAATACTGCTGGCTGCGTCACAGTCCTTCCAGGCTGATTCCTAAGGAATGCAGAGCAGCCAAAATGTCAAGGGAAGGCACTCCAAGTGTATTGGAAGGCTTTGTAATCTCTGGAATCTAGTTTGAAGAAATGGGATATCACTAATTGTGTACAAATGACAAGGCAAATATAAATGTAATCTTTTCTACCTAACAGCAGGATATTTTTTTATGGGCTAGGAGACCTGGGGTAGGGAACTGGACAGCATAAGGGGGATCTTATATTTTACTGCAAAGACTGCCTAAATGTTGCATCTAAACCCAAAGCCAAACATTTTATATGTGAGCACAGAACAATAATGTTTCTTTTTAAAACTATCTGCTTTAATCCACTATGTAGTGGAGATATTCAGATGTTTTTGAAATACAGCCTCCATAGAATAAATCCCTCCAAAACGTACAACAATTAGCATAGCCATAAAGGGACAAGAAGTGTGGCGTTTGTGGGATTACCTGGTAAATATATAAATAAATCGTATTCGGCCACCACAGCCAAGGATTTGTAAGCTGCAATATATTGCATTCTCTTTTTGGATTTAGATACTTTATATAGTAGCTAAGGCAGCATTACCTAGAAATAGGAAATATTGCTAAAATGTGTATCCATCCATTTATTTCCAAATACTGTCACTGTCTGGATAAATAAATGTCCAGCGAGTCAGCTCAAGGTCTCGGACACATGGGTCTGGTTTACAAATTTAGGAAGAGACTATGTTCTAAATGCGTAACGGAACAAGGCAAATCCTGCATGATGTTGATAAACAGAAATGTTAAGTATTACTTTTAAAACTCAACTTAAATCAAAAGACCATAAATGTGCACCTATCCAGGACCGCATATGCCTTTTGGTTTCCAGGATAAGCTCCTACAATTGTAAGTACCTAGTTACTGTAATTACAAAAGTCTTGCCTCTCTTCATACAGATACTCATATTCACTGCAATGCAGGGATGCTGGCAGTTATCATTTTGGCTTCTATTGTTTTTTATCTTTTGGGTTTCACTTAGATGATTGATTTTCCCACTGGCTGAATCCAGAGAAAATAGCTGTAATACAGTGTGCAAGCACTTTTGGTCTCCAAATCAAATAATCTGTATACCCCTTCCTTCTGTGCATTGTTTATATTAACTTATCAACCTAATTGCTATTAAAATTTACCTTGTGCATTGTTGGAGTTTAAAGCAGCTAATTGTGTACAAGGCAGTTGAAATAAAAATGTATCTTCTGTATGTGAAGGAATATTGTGCTAAACTGCTGAATGTTAAGTTGATTGCTTTGGCAACATAACGAAGAGGCACAGCACAGTCTCCTTTTCTTTTAGTTTTGAGAAAATTATACTAGTGTATACAGTAAAGGTCCTAATGTGGGTGGTGTTTTGTTCTAAACAATGTAAATGCTGTTTTGCATCTCGCTGACATTGTCGGGGCTCTTTCCTCCTCCTGTTCCATGTTGGCATGTATTGCTAAACTGCATATTAAACACCTCCTTAGCCCTCCTTTATGACAATATACTCATGAGTTTGGCTGACGCTGAATAGTCTTAATTCCCTGCCCTCTAAACAATAAGCCTTGTATCTGTTTGTAAAATAATGAACACACTTTTGTTTTCCTGCAGCCAGGAGCTGTTCTGACTGGAGCTTCTCCATTTGCCGACAACCCCTTGCCAAATTAATTTTATTTAATTATCTCCCAGGGCTAAGCTCGACTACGTTCTGTGCTAAATTCACCATTTCCCCCTTCTGCTTGAAATGGACTTAATATCCTTGTTAAAATCTGATTAGAAGTAAAATTGAGTTTTTTGAAGTCTGATTATCCCATGAAATGGAATTTTTAAACCTAATTAGAAGAAGATTTGCATACATTTTTTTCCAGCACCATTGAAAAGAAAGTTGGAATAAATTTTATTAATGACATTTTTACACCGCAATATCTGTTGGGGGTGTGAAAAGCCACAATGCCATCTACACAATAATGGTATCATGATTCTTGATAATAACTTTTCTTAACACTTTTACTAATGCTCATTTGTTGATTGTAGAAAGATTTCTAAAAAGAGTTTTAGGGGTAGTGGTGCTGCTACTGAAAAACGACTTGTTGTAAGTCAGGACACTAAAAAGATAAACTTTTCTATGAATATTCATTACCTCTTTAGAATAATGATGACTACACAAAATATAATTTTCCTGCAAATAATGCTAGAAGGCCCAAAATAGAATGACAGGGCGCATACCCTGAATCTGGGCCTAGCTCAAAACTTTATTAAAAAAAGCTGATCACAGAACAGGCAGGCTTCTGTTTCACCCACTAGTAAAGCTTATCTGTAAATTGTCTAGTTAGGCTCCACAAGGACCTCATTTAACAAAGATTTTAATGGAATATTAAAGGAGAACTAAACTAAAAACAAACACTTGCCTATAATCCTCCAGGTCCCTCGATGGCGCTGGTCCTTCCGTCGATCCGGTCCTGCATTGTGCTGGGATTCCTCTTCCTCCTGGTGCAGTGACAGCGATGGGCTCTTCTCTCCTGGGGTTCTTTCATCATCACCCAATCTTACACTGTGCAGGTGCTAGATGGAATGACGTAGTCATGGTGATGGGAGGGGGGAAGAGCCAATCTCACTGCGCATACATTGAGATCGGCATCTCTTTCCCCTAGGAGGAAAAAATGCCCCTTCTGGGCATGCCCGAGAACAAGGCATACGCAGAAGGAGCAGCCAGAGCCTCCCAGGATGCGTGAGGTAGGTAACCTGGGGGGCTCTGCACTCCCATTAAGTCTTGATCTCTGCGGTGATCAAGACTTAAAGGGGCAGTGCAACATAAAAAAACATTAAAAATCATTTTTACTGTATATAGAAGGGTTGTCTACCCTTTTAATAAAATAAAAATGTTGAGTTTAGGTACACTTTAAGTGATTTTATGACTGTCTATACCATTGGTTGGCAACCTTTTTGGGCTGACGGACCACTAAATTTACAGGGTCACTCATGCGGGGTAAGCCATGTGTAATTTAAAGGGAAAAAACTTCCCCTTTAGTGAAGTCATGATGCCGTAACCCGCCCCCGCTCTCCCATGGCAGGTCTGATTTTGTGATGGGAGATTGGGTTGTGCCCAGAGACATAACCCACCCACTTCTCAAAGCCTGCAATCCATACGGGGGACATGGTCTACGCCTCTGGCTGAAGCGCCCCCCAGGGTCCTTATATTGATCTCGCGAACCACCGGTTGGTGACTGCTGGTCTATAGCATTAAAAAGAACAACCAACCATCTTACATTTTTTGTCGGTTCAATACAATTTTTTTGCCTTCTTTTACATAATATGAATATATGGAAGAAAACAATGAAATTATTTGATAGTGGATGGGGAGATGAATATTTAGAAAGAAAATTTTGTTTCTGCTCATCTCCCAGGAAATAAGGGCACTGCATTTCTTGCAAGACCAAGGGGTATTTTCTGTACTTTATGAAAATGTCCCTATCCTGGAAAAAAATAAAACAAACACAGCTTGGCATATAATGTGTGATTCTCCATACTTTGGGAGCAAATAAGGAAATTAATAATTATCTTTCTGTATTTTATTCAAAAATGCCTGGTATTTACAATTTTAACAATTACATACGTGAAAATCTTGGGCTTGCTGTTTTGTTTTGCTTTTTTCAATTCTCATTGTTGTTTCATTGCAGGTCCATTGATAGAACACCTCTAGTGCTGAAGTACTCCTTGGCCTAATTTATTAAAGCTCTCCGAGACTGGTGAAGGTCTACTATCATGGGAGAACCTGTGCAATTTAGCAAACCTGGAATGGATTGAGAACATTTGCCAAATAACAGTAAATGATTTTTTATGAAATCCATTTTAGGTTTGCTGGATCACTCAGGTTCTCCCATGATAGTCTATCTTTTCTAGACTTGTAGAGTCTTGATAAATAGCATTGTGTATTTAGGTTCGCATTCATCCATAATCTGACCGCCTTTAGGCACTATTACTACATACAAACATGACAAGTCGTTCCCCAACGTAGAAGCATGATGTGTCACCCTGGCAGAACATATTTTTTTGTTGTAGTGGAGAAGTGAAAAAGAAAGAAGAAAGTAGTGCTGGCATCCTCTGCCCGTGTCCGCTATTTCAGAGGATCGTAGTAGCAAAAGCCCGTTATGTGTTCTAATCATATATGTTAATTTCACATTTGTATGTATGTTTTCAGGTGATTAGAGTGGAAATCTGGGCATGGTATTACAAAGCGTTGCAGTTGAATCTTTCATCAGATAGTTATTGGCAGAGCTGCAATGTCTTGTATCTTGGTAGCTGGACAAGTTTTGTCAGTGTTGCCTTCTAGGTGTACACGTTATTGAGCAGCAATGTTGTCCATACTGGAGAGATTACATCCAGCATCTCTCCTGAGGCTCTTTTTTTCTACGCAGTTATTTATCAAACCACTCAGACAATGCATCTTTTTCTGATCCAATCTGCCATCCTAAAAAACATAAAATCTACTTTCACAGCTAAATATACTGAATTGGCAAAAAGTTGCTTCCTTGCAACAATCTATCCAATATCATATTTTGTTTTTTTTGGCAAAGGGGTGTAAGTCAGGTTGTCCAAAGATTTGCGTTGGCATAGATACTGAATACTGTAGAGCTGCGTGATAGTTTCTCTTTTCTTCAGTAGTGTACATGCAAAGATGGAAATTTTAACAAAAACAGCAGGCAGACATTCCATTTCTGCAGTAAGTGTGCAGATCAAATAGCAATGTGTCATTTCTATCTTTTTATGCATATGAAATCTTTAAAAGTAGAAGCCATATACCAGAAATATGTTGCAATTTAAAATTCCTATAGTTTTTAAGACTATGCTGTGGACAACAATAAGCTCTCGGTTTTTTCAAACTAGCTGCTCCATCCAATACTATAATGAGAACCAATTTGTATATATCAGCACAAGTGCTTTTGCAGCTTATTGTTAACAATAATTATATAAATGAATCCTAACAAATGCTATGAAAGTGTACCTCCAGTTTTATCCTGATTGATGTGCTGAATCAGCCTAAAGCCCATCCAATCACAGAAACTATATTAATTTCCTTTGGTCCATCGATATGGACATCTGCAAATCTAAGCAGATTGAAGATACACAGTTGTGTGGCCAAACCCTGTGTGTATTGTATGTATCCTTGGTATTCTGTATATGTGGAATAAAAGTGCTGTTAATATATTGTGGTATTGCACATTAATTCTTTTATGTGTTATTTGTGCCTTGTTCCTTTATGCATTATATTGCCATTGTACAGTGTAAGTGTCGGGCTTCTGTGTCTGTGACCTGAAAAATGTTTAGCTATTACTCTGCTTATGAGCCTTGTGATAAATGTGTCATTCTGTTCTCCAAGGCTATTGAAGGTGATTTATCGGTGGTTGAAACCCAAGTTAGTTACGTGCCTTCCTATTTCAAGACCAACAGATAGAGGGCCTGCGGGTTAATTTTTTAAATTTAATCTTAGTTATTTCTTACCTAAAATAAGCACATAAGTAAGGACGTGGCCAAAATAATAGATCATACATAGCTGACCTTTCTTTATCTGAATGTTTTCTAAACTACAAAGCATTAAAAGGTAATCAGGCAACCAAATAGATGATGGCAGATTCAGCCACCTTCCTAAAATGTTGCAGCAGCATGTTTCTGGAACCTAGGAACTCAGGATGCCAACTTTGCCCCAAGTGGGATCTAAAGTATATTACTCATTGTAGTGTACTGAAAAAATGTGGTGAGTACTCAGGAAGCTGAGGCGCCATGTTGGAAGGTTGCCATTTTTTTTTTTAAATTCCATATGCAGAAATATTCTAACTATTCATTGTACCAAGTATCATGTTTTTCTCTAACTAGAGTTGGGATGGTTCTCAGTGTTTTGCATTTAGAAGGATACCTCCATTATCGCTCATTGTTCCCTGATATGGTACTGGGGTACTGGTAGTCCCTGGGATACATAAAATATGGCAACTGTAGGTTTGTTCTTAAGTTGATTTGTGTCTAAGTCGGAACAGGTACATTATTTTAATAAATGCAATTAGGACACATGTTTTTCTCAACATAAAATCTTTATGGAGCCTAGACATTCATTACCTTCTGGAGAAAGCTGTGCTTTGATATGCAAAAAGAAACAACTGCAGAGTTTCTTGGTCATTAAAGAGTTACAAAAGGCTGCAATAAGAGCTCATACAAACCGCCCCTCCCCCCTTCAAGCCTCCGTTCTGCACAGAGCGAGCAGGGAAGCCATGTTCGTATCTAGGAGTCATCTGTATGTCGGATGTCTTTATCCCGTGGACTCCCTTCACTTGGTGGTACTATCGATGATGCATCTGGTCTAGAAGAGTAGGGTGCACTTTTATATGAGGGAACTTCATAAGTTACAAAGAACAGTCCAATCGTTTTTCCTTTTCCCATCTAGTGGCAGAGAATATATTTTAAATTCGATCTGAATCCCCACATATTTGTCTGTGGCAGTCAAAGGGGTATAAAATTAGGTCTGGCTGTAAAATTTATAATGGTTAGGATATATTTTAGATAGAACCATTCTCAGTGAATTCTTTAATAGTTTTGTGTGAAGGTCCTAAATTACAGTCAGGTTTTGAGACTCCTTAATCACTATATTTTCCTGTTTTTAAAGCTTGGGAAAACACATTTAAAATTACTCCTACATAGACAATCGATTTGTGTTTCTGGCACTGCATTGTATTGTGTTTCTTGATTCACTTCTAAATATCTTATATGCAGCTGATAGAAGGCACTTTAGTTATAGTAGTCATGCTAGGAAACTTCATCACTGCACCAAAACTATACTTTGCACTAGTCTTTTTCACCATGATAGATTTGTAAGTGATAATCATGAAAGGACGTAATTTATAGGCCTGGAAGCTTGCAACACATATTGTCTAAATAAAGGAGACTTGGTCTTACCTAAATCCTATTTTCCTCTTTTTGTGCATTTCTTTCAGAACGTGTAATTACTTAGCGTGATATAATTCTTGATCTTTTTAGGGGCTTCCTCTAATAAACTGGTCACTGATGCTCTTTCTCCTTGTGTGTGTCCAATATCTGGTCCTATATCCGCTCCATTTTTTGGCATTAAAATGGCTCTGCTTTATGTACAGTTTTTGTGTACAATTACAATTTCATATCTGGATTTACAAATGTATTTGGTCCGTGCAAAGCTGATGAATGTCACTATAACTATTAAAGAAATTATTTAAGGTTTCTGTGTTAAAGTAATTAAGTGCCGTTTTGTAGGATTACATTTTTTTTTTCAGATAAATCACTTGGTTGGTTTATTTCTTTTTTTTTTTTCTCCAGTAATTGCAGCCAACACAGAACAATATCCTTAGCTTGTATGACTGTAAGTGCTATGCAGTCCTACCAAAGAAATAAAAAAAGGGAGGAAATCTTTCTACACGGTTTAATAAAGTTAGTGTAATGGGTGTTTGGACATCACATTGATGAGAGATAGGAGACCAATTTTTATTTGTTCTTAAGGACGTAAAGTATAGTGGTTAATAAATTGGCGAGCTGGGTATTATTGCTGGAGGTGAAAGCACACTGTATGAGAATGCACTGTAAAGAAACACGCACAGGGGACACCTTCCCATCTGCTAGCTTTGGTTCGTCCGGACCAAGTACAACACGAGAAATTATTGCTCCAAGTCAGAAGGGACATATTTGTCAGCAGAGAAGTCATTTTGTTGCTTTTGTAATCTAACAACTCCAAGCATTATAGTTTTATTCTTCACCATACAGATGTGCAAAATAATTTACAAATGCGGGATGCCGTATGCAGAAATTTGCTGTTCTAAAGGTTTCCATCTAATAAAATGCCGTTTTAATTTTTTGAATATTTGACCTGTGTATGGAAAAGTTTAGATGACTAGATTCTGTTTGTAATGTGAATTTATAGTAAGTGGTTGGGTGAAATTCTAATTCTTTTAATAAAGTATACCTAAAACCAAGTATGATAGTTGCCGGAACAGATGAGGCCACTTGATAGAAGATTTCTCTCACTTGTGCTGTTGTATATAAAGCCCCAACTAGAGAGTGTACAGTTGTCGTTGCTGATTAAGGTTAAGAATATTATTAAAGTTTTAATGTGCATACTTCTAGGTTAGTACCTTAAAAAAATCCCCGGGAAAATCAAAACAACCACAAGGAGAGAGAACTACAATGGCAGCCTTCGTATTAAACAATATTGGGTCTCTTGTAAAGGACAGGGAAGGGATAAGATAAGATTTCTTAAAAGGAAAGTTCAAATTTTGTTAAGACATAGACTGCCTGTACCTCTTCACCTAATGGTTATTTCTACTGAAGTCTTTTGCATTGCTTCATTGTTTGCTTATATGAAATTACTCATCTTTGTGTCATGTTTACTGTCATATGAAGAAGGCATATCATGTAGGCCATATTTCATCTAATATATGGACTTCATACAGTATTGTAATATATTTCTAATTGAATTTCTGTTAACTTGCATTTTCTTTTACAGTAATTTATCTGCCTGGAAAGAGTTCATCTTTAGTGTCTTTGAGTTATTGGTGCAGTTTACACACAAATTGTTCATTATGTCTCTAATCAATGGATTTCCAATTTAAATCTTAATGGTATATGAGCTGCTATCTAAGCACAATTGATAGTGACTTGATTGGGTTATGTTCTTCCACAGGAAAATCTAATGCTGCTTCGTGATTATTGCTTTATTTTATTCTTATGAATTACAATGGCCTAGCAGATATTTTCTCATATTACAACAAGCTACTAACATTGAATAAACTAGCTCTAACCTTAAATCCACATAAGTCACTAGGAAACATGCTAACATTTACAAAATACAATTATATTTTTAAGATCTCTTATTTAAAAATGATAATAAAAAAGCTGTTTGCAAGCTCCAGGAATGTGAACCAAAAGTCCAGGCAAAAATCACATGAAGTGTTTCTACCAGGAGTTTTTGTTTCTGCTGTCACATGGATCTGTATAGAGAGAGACCATTTCCGGACTAAAAAAGATTATTGTTTCTCTTTTTTTTAACACTTCAGTTTTTTCTTTTTGGGAACTGATAAATATTTACCTTTGGTAAAAGATCCACAAATATCTGATGACATGTTCTGGATGGGTTTTTATCAGACCCTAATTTTTTTTCCATCCCTAGACATTAGCCAGTTGAGTCTTTTTGTTGTCTCTTGTGATTTTTCAAAGGGAAAAAAATGCCTCTGAATGTCTTTTATTTGTTTGCAGACAGATGGAGCTTTTACGTATTTTTGTTTTCTTTGGTCTCGAGTGGATTGTTTTAGATGTGTATTTCATTGATGTCATCATCGTGCATATGGCGTAAACAAATATGGCCTGCTTTTCAGTGGTAAAGTTTTGCAGTTCTGTATCTTTTGGTATTAAAACCTAATTTCCTTTTTCTTTCCTAGAACAGGATTTAACAAAGTAGGCAAAGTTATCAAAACTTCTTGGCTGGCTGTCTTTCATTCTTTCCTCCATTACCAACAAAATTAGGGGACAAAAATGTCCTTCAAGCTGGTGAAGCAAACATTTATAAAGCAAACTTTTTTATTTTTTACAGGAAAGTTATTTCCTGTAGTCTCTGTGCATTTTTTTAGGTCCACATGCATAAATTTCAGCATTAGCTTCATGGCATTGAGTAAGCAGATTTTTTTTCATCTTGACAACATTGGACTACAAAGACCTCCATTTAGAAGAAAATTTCCTTACATTGTTTATTTGTGCTTCAGGCTGGCTAGGTCCAGAGCTATCAGAAGGATGTTTCAGCTTTGCTTTATGCCAGCTTTCGGTGTAAGATCCTTCAGGTGGCTCTTTGAGATTCAAGCAGTTCTTAGTTGTTTCCTGGGCCTGTTAGTTGTTAGCTTTGTTGTCCACCTCCTATTTGGACAGTTTTGGGTCGTTCAGAAGGATGAAGTTTACCTGCGTCCCTAAATGACGTAAAAAGAAATCAAGATTTTTATATTTACAGTTAAAAACCTTTTCTTAAAGGCCAACTTGGGACCCCAGTCTCACCCCTTTTGTTTATGATCATGCTCTCTGTACTACTTTGCTACAAATAAGATAAATACTGGTAGAATGAGAGGTTATCCTGGATGGATATATATATATATATATATATATATCTCAAAGTAACTTTGTAAATAACTAGGCCTCGCTAGTTGTTTATACTGTGAAATAATGCATTCTCAAAGGTCCTTGAGGATCACTACAAAGACTCAGTGGGGCCGATTTATTAAAGCCGTCCAAGGCTGGAGAAAATACACTTTTCAGCAGTGGTCAAGGTGGGTGATCCAGCAAACCTGGAATGGATTTCTTAAGTCATTTGCTATTTGTTAGCAAATGTTTTCAAATCTGGACCAGATCTCCTCTAGGTTTGCTGTATCGCCCAGCTTCACTGATAAGTGTATCCTCTCCAGCTAGGAGAGCTTTAATAAATCAGGCCAGTGATGGAAGTTTACTGTAAGATGAGATGATTGACTGCTTGAGGTGTCTGGCAATGTTGTATCTAGTGTAACATTTCATAAATCCCTGAAAGCCTCCTACCGAATCTCCTTATATTCACGCGCTCAATATTTTAAATGATGATAAAGCATTGGGAAATCAACTAACTGCCAGTAGTATGTCTACTAAGCACTACTTCTTAATGAGAAAAAGTCTTCTGTCCAACTTAGTTCTAAAAAGTTTAGAACAGGCATGGGAAAGTACAAGTACATGTTACTTCCTGGATCGTTCAAACGATTGTATCTAAATTGTGTACATTATTGGTGGGTTATGTTTGAAAAATCGTATTGTTACAGAATCGTGCACTATACGATTGTTCAAAATAATCATGAAAAATGGTTGATCTGTCATTAGCCGTTCGTTTTCTAACGATAGTTTTTGCACATGTGTACCTACCCTTACAGTGTGCAGTGAAGTCGGAGTAAGTGATTTTAGTACAGGTGGCGAGCCTGTACAAGACTAAACATATTGCTGGAGTTCATTTTTAAGCCTCTGAAAAAACTTTAGAGGAGTACTAAACAAAGCCTAATGAATGCTTGATAACAGGCGTAAGTCAATAATTGGATTATGTAGTTGTTAACATAGCAATAATATATGTTCATAAAGTTTGAAGATGCTTGCGATGACACTTTAAATGTTTGAAATTTTCTGGGTTTTTGAACATCTTTTTCCTGAAAAAGAGAGGGAACAATTAACCAAGTTTGTGCTTCACTATCATTTATTTTCATAGCAGGTCTCTTTTCACTGCCCTCTGAGACATCCACTCTCTATGACCTAACACTGGGGTTTTTTTTCATCTCACTTTTCAAACTCATTAATATAGATATATTCTTTTTTGGTCTTTCCCCAGGACTCCGGATGATCTCTCCAAACAAATCCTTGCCATACAGCAGCGAGAGATTAAATTGAAAGAAGAGAACCTGACTATTACAAACAGGTACAATGGAAATTGCTTTGATTTCTTTGTTGTCTTACATTTACTTGTAAATGTTTTTGTATGTTCCTATTTGCCTCTCTAAATTCCTATTCACAATTTTTCATAACCATACGGCGAAGCCTGGCTGCTGTTTTTAAAGCAGCTTCCTCACATGAAAGGCTTTCTTCAAATAATGCCATTCATCTTTCCGCAGGGGATTTCCACCCATCTTTTTGAATTGTATTTATTTTAACATAAATGCAGGCTTTATTTGCATAGTACATCCTTTAATATGATGTAGCTTTTATGCCCTCAGAAAGAAAGTTGTTGCTTGAATCAAACTTTCAGAACTTTTCAGAACTAAGGTGCTATTGTGCACTGCAGGCTTTTGGTTGGTTCTGAATGTCCTGTGCAGTTTAATGTTGACATGCTGTCTCATAATCGTAATCTATACTTTTATATGATCATTTAGATATCCATCTCCAGTTGCATCACCCGTTCCTCTTCCTAGTACTTTGAACCCCCAACATTTATCTCTCACCAGCCGCCCCACCCTCTGACTCATAATCTCAATGACGACAGAATGAATTTGAAGGGTACTTGTTATAATCTTCTAACATTATTATTAAACTTAAAAAAATTAGTATAGCTATTGCAAATGCAATTTTTTTTATTTATATTTTATTTACATTTTTTTATACATAGGTTATCCCATTAGCATGGTCTTTTTTTTCCCCAAATCCCATATTTTAAATTTAAAAGTTTTGTATCTTATACCCTGGAGCTAAGTGGCGCAGTTGGTTGAACACTTGCTGGCTCTCTGGACATTTTGACGTGCTCCGAGCCCCTGAGAACAGCAGGATTAGTTTTTGGCAGTGCCATCAGCTACAGCAAAGTGCACTCAAGTGCTAAAACGACTAATATTTTACATACTTGAGTCAGCTTCCGTGCTGGAGAAAAAAAATTGATGAACAACATTTCTTTGATTTTTAAATGTCAAGCGCTGTCTACGCTTTCATAAGATTGTATGCTATTGCTGGATCTGCTTTAGGGAGGTCACCGGGATATAGTTCTTTTCCAAGTGATTTTAATGTTTACTTTTTCAGAAAAGTAGGAGAAATACTTTTAGCTTGCACACCCTTGTTACTCAGAGATACTTTTACCTCATAGGTTCAGTTTTTTAGGTGAAAGCAGAAGTGTTCTATCTTGGCTATATAAACTCATATACCACTATATTTATTATTATTACTAAACATGATTTAAATAGCGCCAACATATTCCACAGCGCTGTACAATAAATAAGGGTTGCAAATGTTAGACAAATACAGACAGTGATACAGGACGAGAGGAGCCTGCCCTGAAGAGCTTAAAATCTAGGAGATGGGGGATGAAACACACAATAGGGGGAGGGGATATGGATTGGTGGGAAGTAGTGACAGTTTCAAAAGAAGAAGATTGGTAGGCAATTTAAAAAAAAAAGAAAGATGTTTCAGAGCTCTTCTAAAAGAGCAGAAAGTAGGAGCAAGCCAAAGAAGACGAGGAAGACCATTCCAGAGACATGGGGTAGTTCTAGAAAAGTCTTGGAGCAGTGCATGTGATGAGAATGTCACATGTGCCATCTGGACATTGGAGTACTTTCTGCAGCATTAGGATTATTAAAATTGTTTCTGCTAATGTATAGCTAGTGGCAGAGTTTTTTCACAGTACAAGTGGAAGGATGCATTTTGCATCCCAACACAACAATTTATGAAAAGCAGTGCTTCATTGACCAGTTTACACCAATGCAGTTTATTAGTGTTCACTTACCCCAATCAACTCCCATCCTATTCACCCCTAATGTCAGTAAAAATATATAAAAAATGTGCTAAATAATAGTAAAATCTACCCTGCTTCTGGAAATTTTCCATAATGTCACTGCTGTCAACAGCCTCCTAAATATCTTTGCTTGGTAGTAATAATATCAGAAAATGCTTTTACTGTCTTGTGGTTGTTAGGGGTGGTTCTGCATTCTATGTACATGGATAGAGCATCATACCCCTTTGCAGTCAACGTACCTTCTAATGGGTGCTCTAATGTCTTCTTTGTACAGAGTATCACCGATGTACAATGCTTCAGCCCCGGTGCTTCCACTGTGCCCTCTACATTGCATTAGTACAGGGGTCCTCAAACTTTTTAAACAGGGAGCCGGTTCACGGTCCTTCAGACTGTCGGGGGGCCGTACTATAGTTTGAAAAAAAACAGGAGAAGATTCTTATGCACACTGCACAAAACGTATTTATTGTATAAAAAACATGAAACAACAATACTATATGCACAGCACACTTGCCGATCATTAAAAAAAAAAAAGTGGCTTTTACTTTGGCTTTAAAATTGCTTGAGATTATTCCTTTGCATGGAAAATGCACAGATAAATTTGAATTTTCACTGTGTGTATTGAAAATGCAAATTTATCTTGCATTTTCCATGCAAATGAATAATCTCAAGCAATTCATTAATTTGCTTCTTTTTATACACCCTACCCTACACCCAACACTACCCCACACTTTTTATTAAGTAAAAAAGGGCTGCTAAAAAAACTTTGTCAGTGTCTGCTACCTGTCACTCACTGCTGCCTTCATACATGGATCACACTGCAGCACATGTGTACATGATCAATGTGCATAGTATGTTTATACTATTTACAAATGTACATTGATCATGTACACATGTGCTGCAGTGAGAACCAGTGCAGTGAGAAATGAAGGCAGCAGTGAGTCTCTGCTCATACCTTCTCTGCCTGATGGCTTCAGCCCGACAGCTCCAGCGTTACCCCGGCAACAGTGGTGTCACGTGACCGGGTTCCCTGGAGTGCAGATGGCAGGCAGCCAGAACTCAGGCAGGAGAAGCAGCCTCAGCAGCCGGGGGGGCCGGATGGAGAACCTCAGCGGGCCGTATTCGTCCCGCGGGCCGTAGTTCGAGGACCCCTGCATTAGTATAATGCTTCAGATTCTCTGTACTAGCCATGCCTCATGTCAGTCTGTAGTCTCTGGTCGAAATAGGCACTTAAGGGGGTAGCTACAGGATTCTTTGCTATCCACTGCATAACACAGGAGATACCCAAGAAATGGAAGAAAAGGGGGAGGCGGTTCAGATTCAACGATGGAATGATCCCAGCAAGTTCCAGAGTCAGAAACATTATATATATATATATATATATATATATATATATATATATATATATATATATATATATATTGTTTTTTTTTCCCACAAGGGTTTAATACCACTTTTAATTACTTCAGTCCAGTGTAATTGTATACATCTACATAGTATATGCAATCTCCAACACAATGGTTTGGAAGGTGAATAGAGATTGTGTATCCTCTGTGTTAAATAATATTATGACATTTTTTCTTTTTCTGGATCCTGCAGATGAAATCGAGATTATTATAATTCTACTGACATTACAAAGGTGCAATGTAGCCAAATAGAAGAATGTTGCACAGTTGTATTTAGGTAGGATTTGTTCACTGCCTTCTTGCTGAGTGCCTCTAGCTTTTATTCTGGAACTTTGTGTGGTTGGCTGACCTGATAGTTCACCTCCTACAGTTGATTTCATCTTGGTTTTATGAATGTGTTCTGCTAAAAAGCAGAATGGTTTGTTCATTGGTTCAAACACAGTATTCTATAAACCCACTGCAATTGTTTTCATACCATAAATGAACATGAGAAAAAACAGTCATCTAGGAGAATAGTGCCAGGGCTATAAAACTGATGGGCATTATGGGCTATGTTTATGTTAAACCGATGATGGATGGAGAAAATGAAAGACCCATTTCATTCAGTAACTTATTTATTTAAAGTTTGACTGCAGGCAAATCTCCAAACGAACAGATAAATACATAAATATATGGCAGATGTTTTAGCTGATAAAGAAATTATATTTCTAGCCATCCAGTTTTGAGATTTACACTGGTTTGTTATACTAGCCGGCCAGGAGACTTGATTTTTTTTTTTAAATAGGTCTCCTTCCTGTCCTAGTCTGCGACTGGACAAGAAAATATGAAGCAGCCCACAGGTGAGCTCATCTTTTCTCTTTTCCTCTCCACATGTACGCGTTTTATATTAGCGCATACATATTGCTGCACAACTGGCTCCTTGTGCTCTTCCTCTTCCTCAGTCTGAGCTCTGCTGCACAGGGACTGCAAGAGGCTGATATCTAGCCAAATTCAGGTACTTAAATAGCTTTCATGTAGAAAAATAGTATACATGTTCTAAATAGATGTTTGTCCTTATAAATTATAGCAGTCACACATGTAGCAGTACCTCTGTCAGTGGCAAGATTCACATTGCGGGTCAGACAGGGTATACTTAATTGCTTAGTGCTGGCAAATAACAGTGGGAGATTGCTGATAGCAGTCAGTGAGCAAACATATTGATTACCTTATTATTCAGAGATGTTCATCATCAGTCCTTAACCTCCTTGCAGTTAAGCCCGACCTTCGCTCGGGCAAAAAAAAATTGCAAGGATGGTTAAGCCCGAGATTTTTCACTTACCTGGTCCCCCTGTGCTCATCCAGCGTCGTCCTCCATCGGTCATCGTCCGCCGATCTCTCCAGCGTCGGGTGCCTTCGTCGGGTGCCAGCGGGACCGGTAAGAAGCCGGCCGGCATCTTGTGTTCCGCCGGCCGGCATCTTGTGTTCCGCCGGCCGGCATCCTGTGATATGCCGGCCGGCTTCTTACCTGGTCCCGCTGATCGTCCGACGTCCTGCTCGTTCCAGCGCCGGATGATCTCTGCAGGGAGAAGCCGTCCGGCGGAGAAAAAAAAAAACCGGATGGCTTCTCCCTGCGTGCGTGATGACGTCGGCGCATGTGCGGGAAATTGAAACTGAAACTCATTCAAACATTTTGTATTGGATTCAATACAAACTCCTGTATTCAATCCAATACAAAATAATTCAAATAATTACAAAGTATTTACCTGGTAAATTCAAACTGTCATTTTGTATTGGATTGGATACAAACTTGCGTATCCAATCCAATACAAAATAATATAAAATTAATACAAAGTACATAACTGGTAAATTCAAACACTCATTTTGTATTGGATTGGATACAAACTCCAGCATCCAATCCAATACAAAAAAATAAAAAAAAAAATAAAATAAAAGTAAATAACTTGGAAATTCAAATTCTTATTTTGTATTGGATTGGATACAAACTCCCGTATCCAATCAAATACAAAATAATTCAAAACAAACTCCAATAAATACACAATCAAAGTTTTAAAAATTGCCACACTAGGGAGGTGTTTTAGAATAATATAGTACTTTACAATATACAGAGTTATTGCTTTTTCAGTATTTTCAGTATTTATGATTTGTTTACATTGCTGATTTTTGTGTTTTTCCTTTAATTTTATTAAAAGTAATTTTTTTTTTTTTTTTACATGATTGTGTGTTTCAAACATTTTTTATATTCATATTATCTACTAGAACCCCTGTTCGGACATATTTCTGTAAGTTACAGGTCTACAATTTAAAAAAAAAATTTCATGAAAAACAGTGGATCACTTTTGGTACAGAAATCTAGACCTCAGTGTAACGCTTAGGTGGTTAACGGTCACATACAGGCCAGGACTTTCATATCAGCAATTATTTTCTGATGCTTTGTACACCACACACTAAACAAAATGTACTGCTGTCTGTAGGAACAATACTAGAAATGTGTGTGAATCCCTGGTCTTAAGCTACGTACACACGTCAGATTTTTATCGCCCGATAATCGGCATCGGCCAATTATCGGGCGAAAATCTGCCGTGTGTACAGTCGGTGTCGTCCATCGTCCGGACGACCGACCTGCCGGATCCACGGACGATGGACAACAGCCGATCCTAATGAAAGGGAAGGGGAGAGCGCGCAGCAGGGTGCCGCTCCGTCGCTCTCCCCCTCCCCTCTCCATAGAGCATGAACGGTGCTGTATGTACAGCACCGTTCATGCATCGTGCACTCCCTTGTCGTTGGAAAGGATCGTGAAAGATCCTTTCCAACGACAAAAATTGGAAGTGTGTACGCAGCTTTAGTGCACTGGCTTTGTACAGATCTGTAAGAAGTAATTTTATTCTCTATTGCTCAGGTATAAATCTGGGAATGGGTGGATGACCAAGCTGTTTCACTTCTGTAGTGGAGAAACGTGAGGTTTACTGTAATAATGTTATCATTAGCAAGTGTGCTTGTTGACTTTATTTGAAAATGCCTTTTTTTTTATTTGTTGCATTCTGTCACCTGGGCAAAAAATACCCTCTACAGACTTCAGAAAGACATCAGATGTCTATTGAGACCATATTGAGAATTGTGATTATTTCCAGTGACAATAGAAAGAACGATCGCTGTGCACACAGTGCTGTTCTGTGAAGAGAAGAGGATGAGTGTGCAGCACCCCACTGTGCTCTCCTTCATAAAAAGTAACTATTTTTTACTGTCCATTGTCCCACCTGCTTTTTAATTTGATTTCAACTTTTTTAAGGCTCTGCATCCATATATAGATGTCACCTAGTAAATTCAAATGCAGCTCGCTATGTAATGCCTATTTCTGCATACTGACATTGACTGATCAAAAACTATATAGGGAACCCTATTGGCTCCTACCACCAGCTAAAATGTGCCTTTGTTGCACAGAGAAACACATTGATAACATTGGTTTAAAAAAAAATAAAAAACGTATATTCTACAAAATGTGTAAAGGCCTTATTTTAAAATTGTCTTAAGCATGTTGGTGAGAGAGTAGAGAGAGGGAACTTGGAAATACAAAATATAAATAGATTAAGCTTCAGTTTTAAGCATCTGATGGCTCAGGATGGAAAGATTAAGCTCATTGCTAAAATCCAGAAGATTGGACTGGACCCCAGTCAATTTGTTTTGCATGCTGCTTCAGCGTCTTAACACTTAGTAAGCAACGATTCTGGCAGCAGTCTGACCAGGCTTCATTAATGTGAATTCCCTTGCCTTGTATAGCCATATGAATTACATCTCGCACTGATTTCTGTGAAATACTGAAGGGCAGTTTTCCAGAATCTTGATGAAGTACAATTGAATTAACAGAGAAATCATTTTTTTTTTTTAAACAACTTTTTCCTCGGTATTTACCACAGCTGGGGTGTTAAGCTTGCAAATCTGGCACATCTCTACATCAAGGGTGAACAAATGGAAGCAGCTTTCAGGTGATAATGACCCCATTCAGAGGCAGAGTCTCACTAAGAACAACATACTTGTATGAATTGAAGGGGCGAAAATATTAGGAGCTCCCCACTTCATCATGTGGATGTGGCATTAATAATGCAGTAATTTATTAAAATGTATTAGAATGTAACCTAAAGTATTTTTTTTCATTTCTGCAGCCAGCTTTATTTTTTATAAAACTGACAAATTGTAGCCTTCTTGTCGGTAACATTGGGATTCTGTACACCTACTTATACAAGAAGCTTGCAGAAACTTTTTCTGGCATTTTCCTCCCAAAGCGTTTCTCTGGGTCTTATTTTCTTTTTATATCTGGAGACCTTTCCTCTCACCTTGGAATTCACCAGGTGGAGGGTCAGTCAGGTGTGACCATGTTACAGCCAAAGTAGGAGGAACAATAGGTGCCAGTCTGCATTTCCATGATTCCTGTCTTACAGTAGAAAACATGGGACTTGTAGATCACAGGAGGTATACAGTTAGAATTTGTAAGGCTGCATACACACGTTAGACTCTTGTCCTTGGAAAGTATCTTTCACAATCCTTTCCAATGACAAAAAACTGGAAGATGCCTGCATGAGTGCTGTACATACAGTGCCATTCTTCTCTATAGAGAGATGAGGGGGAGAATGAGTGACCGGCACCGCGTTGCGCTCTCCTCTTCACTTGTATTTCAGTCATTCGTCACTCATAGATCTGCCAGGACGAATCCATGAATGATGTCGGACAAGCGCTGTACACACGGCAGATTCTTGTCCGATACTAGCCCTCAAGCAATAAAACCAAAAACAATGGTTGCCTGCATAATACCTTTACATCCCATCAAACAGCTGAATGGTGCTGAAAAGTATCTTTAGACGACGCAACTCTTTTATTTTCTGTTTTTTTCCCCCCTTCAAACTACACTTGTCTCCCACTTCCAGTAGAATGTGCTTTCAGTCATTTTGCATGATAGAAAGTATGTTTTATAAGGTGAGATTATTTGTTTTTTCATATCTGGTTATCATTGGGTGTCAAATATTTTTTCAAGTCCTGGGAGATAATTTTTTTTTTGAGTAACCCTTATAACACAATTCTTTTACAGCAACAAATGCAAAGCGATAAAGCGTGACAAGGAATTTGTGTTTGTTGCTCTTGGAATCGTCTATGAACGTCCAAGAATATGTCTATCCTTCAAACCAGAAAGAGCTATTTTTTTTTCCTTTTTGGAAAAAACGTTGCAGTAAACAAGTGCTAGCTACATGTCCTGTGCCAGGATACCAATATTCAAAGGCTGTTTTCAGTTAAACAAGCTTTGAAACATTGAAATATGATTTAATTTTCTCTTTAATCTCTGTGCTGTGCTGGCAGTTCTTGTTGTGTTCTCCTCACACTTGTCTACGCAGGCTAAGATTCTTTGCCATGGCAGCTTATGTGGAAGGAAAATCTCTGGAGATTGCAGAAGAAAAGACTTTGGAAGGAAATGAATGCTCACAGTCCATAAAAAGATCAGTGTTGGAATTACTCCTTTTTTACTTTGTATTTTACTTCTGTCCAACAGAAAGCAATTACCAGCTAGGTCCATACCAGCTTATGTTGACTTTCTTTCTGTAGGAATGGTTGATCTGACCCACAGTGTCCATTCCAAGGCATCTTTCCAAGATTTCTCTGTTTTGCATCCATTTCACTTATAACTGCATTATCAGTCCTATTTTTTTTCTAAACCCCTCTTTTCTGCTACAAAGCTAGATAGGCTGGGCTGTGTCACTTTTTGTGTTGTAGGATTATTCTAAATTCAAATCCTAAAACAAAGTCAATTTGTTTCTGTGGAAAGTGTTTTTCTGGAAACAAGTAGAAGCAAGACAAGTTTATGAGGGTAAATGCCACCTTTGGGTTGTGCTGCTTTTTAACTTTGGGTTGTGCTGCTTTTAAACTCCGAAGATCCCATTTAAAGCGCTTTTGAACTGCAACCACAGCAGGTAAACACAGCATTTTCTTGTCAGGTACTGTTTGCCATTGAAACCTCTGCTTTTGTGTTTGCATTGGTAATCTAAAAATAAATAGGTTTGCTGTTCAAATACAAATGCAGTGTTTGGAAACCATGCCAGTGGACACTTAACCTAGAATAGATGAGCCCTTCAGAAGACAAGACACTAGTATTATTGTCATAACCATCTTCTGGATGCTTCATAGGGATTTGTGGTGTATGCAGTATAGAGATTAAAACTGGAAGTTACACTTATAGTAGAATGTTGGTTTTCATAGCCGTTTACAGTGTCTGGTCATGGACAGCAATAAGACGGGGTAATGAACCCTAATCTTATTCCACTAAAATGAGTGTTTACTTCCACTAGTTTTCTGCTATATTTTCCTTTGCACACGCTTATGAAGTTGCATTGTAGGTAAGTAAATAGAACAAAGTCTAAACACCTTTCTGGTTGCTATGGGCAGCACTTTTGCTCTCCTTTCTTTACATCAGTGATAATGAGATTTTGGAGCCACATGCTTATTGCTTCTTCTTACCAACCAATATCTTCCTTGTAACTTGTGCATCTAGCTTATTGATGTTTATCAGCATCTGTCAGGTAGGGGTACAGAGAACACCTGTTGTTTCCAGCAGGGTGAACTGACAAGGGTCACCATGGTTTCTTTGTCGAGCAAATTAATGACAACAAAAAAGCGTTTAAGTCACTGGGAGTAATGTGGCAGAAAGTAATTTGTTAATGGTGCATGATAGAATTTCACCACAGCTTGCAGTTCAGCAGAAGAGGAGGGGCACAAAATAGTGGGATAATGATCATGGAATTCACAGAACACTGTGTAATGAAACTTGTCTCATGATCACTTTTATGGAAAGGGACCTACCTGCACTGCAGTACATAGAAAATAGGCCATGCTAAGGAGCAGCATGGAGGTAATGAAAGAATAGAGATAACTACCAGCCGTATTTAACCTCTATGATTATTTCCATCCTTTTTTTTTAATCTTCATTCCATATGCAGAATTAATTTCCTCTAAACCCATTTTCTTATCCTAGCTGCTAATTCTATATTCAGACTGTAGACCACTACTGAGAAGCAGGCCTGCTGCCACTATAACAACTGCATGAAAATGTTCCTTTATAGTAATAAAGAAGTACATTACCATGTTTTTAATTGACCTTTTTGCAGTTGAATATAATATTTATATACATATTTTTATTTTTGTTTTATTTGAAAGCAATAACATACCGCTTGCAGGATGATCTGTAGATTGTGAAGGAAGTATTTTTTTTGTTTTTTTTTAGCTTCATTTAGTACTGTTATCTACAGCAAGATACAGCAATGCAGGGTAAAATGTAAAAATAATCTCTGAACTATTCATTTTATACAGGTAGCATTTACAGGGCTACTAACTATTAAGAAATGTATGAGCCCCTATGAAGTTTTGCTATAATGTGTAAGTATATACAGCATAGGTACATTTTATAGCAGCCTTCCCTTTGCAAATATCTTTTATAGCAGTGCAATGGCTTCCAGTGACAGTTTCCACTGTCACTTGAATACATGGGGGAGAAGCTTTTGCTGTCTTTATTGTCAAGGACAACAACTTTTTCAGACATGTTCAAGTCATATATAACTTTAAAAAAAATGTCAAGGTCATACACAAAGCTGCTCATAGATATTCTATTGGAAACAAAAATACTCTCCTACAGAATCATTAATGACATCACAATATGTATCACCTATTTATTTTCTCATAAAATAGACTTTTAAACATTATAATGTTTCTTGTATCTCAGTGCTGCTACATCCACGGCTGCTTCCTGTCTACATGCACGCACCACACATCCAACTGCACAGTCTTGCTCTGAATTGCCTTTCTGATGTTGACAATAGTGGTGACAGAACCATGCCTGTGCATTGGTCTCATCAGCACAGCCACTTGTGTTCTCCATAAACCAATCATCAGCTCTTGTTTTTTTTTTTCAAAATGTTTTTATTAAATTTTTCAAATATACAGAGACAAGTAAACAAGCAAAACCAGTAGGGTAACATGACACAAAAAAGGGGGGGGGAGGGAGAAACACTTATACCATTTTAAAGCTCTTGTTTTAATGAAAGCTAGAGACAAAAAAGGGCTGAAATATCTTTTATGAAATTACCAACTGGACTTTAGTCCACTTTATCTACTTAAAAATGTAAAGCCAAAACTCTTGTTTTTGGTAGAGCAATAGAAGTCTAGGTCCCAGGATAGATCTGTGGTGTTGGCCATGTCCCTGTAGGAGATCGTCTCTCATGTCCTGCCTTTGCACTTAGTTGAGTTGAGGGTATTTAAAAAAAAAAAAAAATCTGAACCTAGCACACCAACACATGGAAAAACATGGGTTGGTACAGCATATTAATTAAAATGAGCTTAAATAGAATCGTGGATAATGGTAAAACCTAACAAAGGTTTTATTCTTTCCCTGCTCCACCAGAAAAGTTCCTTACTTACATAATGATTTGAGTTTTCTGTTGCTGAAATTTTAGAATTTCTATATGCTTAGCTGTCATTGCTGTGCTAGCATTAGTACTGGTCACTGACCCAGGATTAGTGTGCAGGTGTGGATAGTTAGATGCCGTTACCAACATGCAGCAAATAATGCAGCTTCTTCAAAAAAATATGGTTAGAATGAGAACCAAGTACCAGCATTTTCAAAAGTAGGGAGTCCGCAATGCCAGACTAAATTCCTCTTTTGTAACGGTTTTCCTGTACCACCGTACACACAATTTTCCTTATTAGTCCAATACAATCTGTACTGTGTGTGTGTGTGTGTGTGTGTGTTTTTTTGTCACTCTCCTCTCATTAAGTGTACCATATGGCTGCTATTATGCATGCCTTTTAATTATAAAATAATGAACTGTGTTTCTTAAGACTTAGTTGACGGAAGAAGTTTTTAATTCACATCAGTGGTTTTTGACTGTAACTGACGATCTAAGATTGCCATCAGTGATTCATCTAGTTAATGCATATTAAAATCATTAATTATAAGAAAATTGAATCCCGCTGTTGATGCTTTTATTGAAGTAAAGTCATTCTCTGTAGGGGTTCAGATTTACTGGGATTTGAGCCCTTAATGCTTGTTCAGGAATTTGAACAAGCAGAACATGTTCTGCAGATTTTGTGTTGGATGAGGGTAGATTATGATTTGTGACCAGAATGAAAGCTTCTGGTGCCCCAGTGCTTACCCATTCCAGGTACTAAGTCTGGTCCAAGCCTTGAACTGCCCTTTGGGATGAAGTATGGGATCTACATAATTATGCTCTTGTTAAGCTGGACAGGAAAATTCAATGTACATCACTGGCTGCCTTTGGTGATTTTCTTTCTAAAACAAGAGTGTCCAACCTTTTGGTTGCCTGGGCCACATTGATAGAAAAAAATTGTCTGGGGGCCACACATGAATTAAACACAAATGCTAGCTGATGAGCAAAGAAAAAGGTTGCGTAGGTCCCATGTATGCCATCAGTTATATAAAAGTACATATCTATTAGTAAATAAAATTTTAATAATTGTTTTTGAAAATTTTTTTTTTGTAAATGTGAAAGAAAAGAGGGAAACATAAAACTAGTGTGATTTTTGACATTGCATTTGAGAAACCAATTTATCAATATTTGGTTTAATGGAAGTAGTTGCAATTCTCAGTGATCATCAGATTTTTTGGTTCTAATTTTTGAAGTTAGTTGCTCACAAATGTATGTGGTGCCAAAAAGTAATGACATGAATAAGGCATTATTGTTAAGTTTGGGATATATGTCTCTGGGAAGATAAAAATCCAGTAACTAGACGTGATCAAACTTTTCTCTTAAGTTGAATATCAGATTGCAGCTCTATGCATTCCATCTGAAAATTGACCAATAAGTGCTGTGTTTCTGCTATTGGTAACCCCACACCACATGCACACCAATGCACTATAAAAAAATAAGATTTGTATTTAGCATAAAGGGTAGCAGATGATGCATGTTGATGGGATGGAGGAGTGCTTTTCCGGCTAAATAGGAATCGTTTAATAGTAGATAAGCATCTCTTCTGCTCTTATAACCCCCACACAAGTGAATCTGAAGCCACACATGTGGACAAATAGCAAGAGCGTACGTACATGAGAGGAGGCATACATATGACACCGTTCCCGCAAATGGCTGAAGTGTATTCTGCTTAATACAATCATAGGAATTTGCTCTGGGTTGCATTCGCTGCCATCCTGGGACACATGTAAGACATCCCTGATCTAAAGGATTGATGGGAGTTTTGACAGGGTCAAGTGAATATTTACCTGACTACAAGAATGCTTCAAATTTTGTTGCACTTGGTTTCTGTGGACCAGATATACATAAAATTGAAATTGTAGTTGGCTAGCAGAAGGTAATACCTTTTCAGCACTTTTCAGCACAGATCACAAATCCAAAGCAATAAAAGTTTATTCCCACTATTGGTGGGTGGCGTCAGTAATGATTTAAGGCAAAATACCACTGTAGCCACAAAAGAAGCCTACCTATTTGCATTGTATTTACTGGAGCAACATCAATTCAACAACAACTGCCTACAGGCCCATCTTCTCTTTTCAAGAGCCAGGGAACAAAGTACACAGCTCTAATAATTTGTGGTATTTCTGCAGGAACATGAAGGCTCTAGCTGGGCCCCAGGAGCCTTGCCAGTTTAGCCACAAGGCCATAAAGATTCACTAGTATATGGCCTGATCATTTTCACTGTCTTCTAAACAGAAAACAGTCATCAGAAGGGACCGCCTTGTTCAGGCGTTAAATCTCCAGTAGGGGCAGAGGGAATGATTGCCTACAGCCAACTGTGCCAGACTTTGTTGTGATCCATCTGAACAATACATATTGTGGGATTGTTCTGGTGTGGGCCAGGTTTTGTTACTTTAGCAATGTCAAAAATTGATACCTGCTTTCCTTTTCTGTCTTCTAATGAATCCAGAAACCTACATTGTATTTTATGGCATTAATTAAACCATTGAACATTGTATGTAACTGGTACCCCGCAACCAAAAAGGGTTTGTTATAAAGGTGTCAATGTGTTGTCCTTGTAGTAAGAAGGAGTCGTTGCTAGTCACTTGGTTATTTACTGCAGTCCGTATTTATTTTCCCTCAAAGGTCCACTGAATATTACATTTATGTTACACTGTCATATTAGGTTGAAGCGAACAAAAGCCCATTGACAGACCCGTAGGGAGATTGAACTCAAAAAGTGAAACGTTCTTACGCTTCCTGTTTAGTATTACGTTTGCATCTGTTTTGAATTGAAACATAGCAGTTAAATGTGATAGTGCCTAGGCACTCCTGTAGCCTAATAGCTAAATATCTTCTGTACTAGATGATCAGTGACATTGGAACTGAGGTTTCGTGGTGTTGCTAACTCTAGACTTCTTCTTAAGAGAGGAACCTATACCAAAGAATTACAAGGATCCCCCTGCTTCAATTTAATTCATTTCATCTCGATTTTCCAAACTTCTGTTCCTGCTTCCTAAATATTTCTGTATTAGTATACCCATCACTAATCAACAAATATCACTTCTCCTACCTAAAGGTGAAATTATTTGCCCTTGCTTTTGGGCATGGCTTCCACATTTAATTCCTGTATTTGGTGCTTGGTACTTGCCCTATGTCCATGTAAGAGGTACACCCTGAGCAAACTTTTTGGTCTGTAGATATTTATTTTTGTAGATATTTAGAGTGTGAATCCTGTTGTACATATGGTGATAAATGTTACTCATTTTGTTGGAATACCTGTAACGGTTATGTGTTTAATTCAAAACTATTGCATATTATTTGCTTAAAGATGGACAGCTGGATTTCATTGCCTGATATGGCAATAATAAAATTGCCATATCAGGCAATAATACAATGTTATCCGCTTTTTAGTAAGTTCTCAAATTATTTAAATTTAACCTTAAGCAGTGTTCCTCACAGAATTTTTTTAAGTTAGGTGGAAGGAAGTTGTAGGTGGATGGCAGCCCATTTATTGTGACCCAGCTTTTCAGTAACTACCAAAAAACACCTGGGTGCTTGCTGAAAAGTGTCAGATGCTGAGCTCATGTCATTTAACAGAAATAAAGCCAAAATGGAGAAGCCATGTATGAAAAACCAAGTACACCCTATATTTCAATAGCTTGTAGAACTACCTTTAGCAACAATAACTTGAAGTTATCCCATTTTGTATGACTTAATCAGTAACACATTGGAGGGATTTCATCCTACTCTCTTTACAACATTGCTTTGGTTCATGGTGAGGTTTGCAGACACATTGGTATAGGCATATATTTTTTTTTTTTTATGGCCCTGCCCCACTTTGACTGGGAACCTGCAACACCTTGATTTCTTTTCATCCATTCTGTTGTAGGTCTACTGGTGTGCTTGGGATCATTGTCTTCACATTTGACTCTTGAACACTTTGGTATACAGTGGAGTTCTTGGTAGACTCGATTACAAAGTACCCGGGGCCTGTGGTTGCAAAACGTGCCGAAATCATTACCCCTCCATCACCGTGACAGTTGTTATGGAGTGTTTGTGCTGATGTGTTCTGTTGTTGCTGTACATTATGGCCAAACATCTCCACATTGGTCTCATCTGTGCTAAGGGCATTATTTTGGGAGGATTTCTCCTGGCAGTTCTAAACAGCCATACTTGTTCAGCCTCTTTCTAATTGTATTATGAACTTATAATTTAACATGCTAACTTAAACCTGTAGAGTCTGAAATGTAACTCTTGGGTTTTTTGCAATCTCTCCGAGCATTGCAAGGTCTGACCTTGGGGTAATGTTTCTGGGAAGATAAATAGCAGTCTTGAATATTGTCCATTTGATGAACTTGAATTAGTTGGAAAGTTGTTGATATCTTTCCTCCTTGGTATTGTGATAACACACACCTTAATGCTCCAGACCAACAAACCACCAGAACTTCTGCTTCTTTAGAGGTTCTCACACTTGCTGATCAATTAATCAAGTGCATTAGACTAGCAGCACCTGGCTTCCACCTGTTGTCCCGATTCCTTTTTCTCAGGACTGTACACAATTTCGATCTTGCTTGAAATATCTCCACCATTACTGGTATGATATTGTTTTACAAGATGATGATATTTTGTTTCCTTTATATATTTTATTATAAATGGAAATAACAAAGCTAATTGTTTCTTACATGCTGTTTTATCTATGCACATAAAAGTGAGCTTTTACAGCTTTTGTTTCATAGCAGCTGTGAATAGCAGCATTACTGCAAAGTCTTTTTTTTTTTTTGTTGTTTTTTTTGTTGTCATTTTTTGCTTTTCTCCCTTTATAATTATTTTCATTTTGCCATGTATCAATAAACATTTTTTGGGGTTTGATGAAGTCCTATAAAAGTTAGAAGTTGGGTAAACACAATTTTCTTGAAGCTATGGCTGAATCCTGTTTTGATCCAGCCACTGGTTTCTGTTTCCTTGGGAACCGATCAGCATGCCAAATTTCCAGACTGTTTCCTTTATACATTGAATCTTAAATTCCCTCATTATAGGATGCATCACGCTCTAAATGTCCCAGGTGAATCAACAAACTTATTGGGTAATGGACCCCCTCAAAAATAAAGTATCTTTGGGGTAGGTCTGAGAACTGGGAACTCATTGAGAACTTTCCCCAGAATGCTCAAAACATTATAAGGGCAGTAGCTAGCTTGTGTTGGCATTTATCCCTATGCCTACAATGTTCAACCCAGAATTGTTTATAAGCTGGGTGGGAATAAATTGTAGGTGGGGGACAACGCCTGTATTGTGACCCAACTCTTGAGTAACAACCCAAACACAGCTAAAAGGTTACAGAAAAGTGCCGGGTGGTGTGCCCAGTTATAAGGGGCTGGGGAGAACACTGCACTATTATTTTTTGTAAATATACAATGCCGACATACAGGTACTGCACGCATGGTGTCTGAGTGCTCTCCAAGTGTTTAGTCAAGTCTTCCAAATAAAGTAGGGATTCAAGAATGCCCGAAGGACTGGTTGATGGTAGCAAACTGCAGCTGTCAAAAAAAAAAAAAAACTTCTGTGTGAGAAATTGAGAACAATGGTGGCCAAGTATAGCTGGCACTTTAACTTTGCGGTTGGAATTTGTAATTGTGTATATGCCTCTTTTGTGCCTCCAACACAGCTCTGGCTCTTTAAACCATGCGGTACACAAATCTTCTTAAGATATCTTTTATCTGGCACCAAGATGTTAGCAGCAGTCATTTAAAGTCAAACTGCCTTCCCTGGCCTACTTCTTCCCATAGTGCATTAGTGAAAACACACACCTAAATGTTCCAAACCAGAAGATTGCCAAAACAATAATAGACTCATCCAACCTTGTGATCCATCAAACCTGGCCACCTTCTTCCATCACTCCCTGCTGCAGTTCTGATACTCTTTCCCATTTCAGAGGTGTACTGCGGTCAGCATTTGACACTCTGATCTGGTCTGTAGCTATGTGGCCCTGAACACAGTAAGCAGTGTCCTGACACCTTTCTCTTATGACTAGACCGCATATTTTTTTTCAAATTTTGCTCCATGAAAGCTTTTCTGTGGGATCGAACTTGGTGAACTAGCACTTGGATGCCTGTGACCTTGTTTCTAATTTACCGGTTTCTGTATTTCCTGAGGCTCCCACTGCAAACTTTCATTTGCTGTCATTTTTTTTTTTTTAAATTTCCTATTCCTGTTTTATAAAACCTATACATTTCTGATTACTTGCTTTAATTGTAGTTGGCTTGTTTTGTCAGAAGATGGCGCCTGCAGCTTGGTTACCATTTTTTGGGCCTGCTCTAAGCTGAAAAATGTAGGTTCTAGTAAACACCACTGTGATTTTTCCTGAATCCTATTTGTGTTTATTTTGTATGCCTCCCTGTGCATGCTTTATATTTTAAGACAATAAATTAATTTTCTCCCAGAATAGATCTATTGCTGAAAAGCAAAATCCTTTAGGAAGGACAATTGTTATACATTGAATTACAGTCCCTGTGGCTGTATTTTAACTGTGAATTATTAAAAAAAATAAAATGCAGGAGCAGGTTTTCAGTAGGCTAAGGAATCCATTTATTTTAACCTTAAAGTTGAAAGTCTGTTAATACAGCTCCTTACTGGGTTTATTTCTATAAGTCATGATTTGTTTGTGGACAGAATTACAGTTGTTAGACAAAATTAACTAATAAACTGACTGCTGAATAGAATGTTACAGTGTGGAATTATATAGCATATAGTGCAAAATAGAACATGCAATGAGCAGAGGGCAGTATGGAATGGATTGTGCAGGGCAGTGTCTAGAGCGCCTAGTGGAAGTAGTCCCTGAGTTAAACACATCTGACATACAGACGACTCCTAGATACGAACGGGGCTTCCCTGTTCGCTAGTGCGCAGCTTGAAGCGGGGCGGTTCGCTGCCTGCCCACCATGACCTCGCCGCGCAGCTACTGCGCATGACTGGACAGAGGCAGGATGGGGCAGAAGGGGAAGTTTCACTGCCCGTCCACCATGCAGCCTTGCAGTGGAGAGGCCATGTACGGTGGGCAGGTGGTGAACCACCTCTCCACCCCATTCATTCCCAATAGGAAGCTTGCTTGTACTGTACGTACATGGCAGGAAGTTGTCTCATCAGTACAGTACACCAGACGTGCTGACAAGTGGTGCCTTCCTGCTGTGATAGTGTGTACTGTGCAGTGCTGTGCAGAATAGCTCATCTTCACACTCTTCATCCACTTCTTGAACTCCATACTGTTCTACCAACATTGATTAAGGCTGTACTGTATTTGAAAGTGTTTAGGCATTTACTGTGCATGCACAGAAATGTAAAAAAAAATATGTTGAGACAAACATCTGTCCTGATTGCATTTATTAAAATAATGTACCTCTTCCAACTTGCATACAAGTTCAACCCAAGAACAAACCTACAGTCCCTATCTCGTATGTAACCCAGGGTTCACCTGTAAAGTGAAAGCAATACAGATCTTAGGACACAGGTGGTGGTGGTGGTGGTGGTGGGGATTAGAAATACCACCATCCTCTGGGCATCTTTATAAAGAGTTTCCAGGCCTATAGGCATTCAACAAAGTTAAGTAAACCCCTAATGAAATTGTTGCTTGAGATCTTCAGTCAGACAGTGCTTAGAGGGAGTCAATATTCTTCAATAATAAACAGTGAAGGAAAAACAAATCTTTTTCAATATGTGCCATGTCCCGGTGCATTTACTTATGTATTTTGAATGGCTAGTGTGTGTAAAGATCCAGGAAGATGGCCTCACATTCTGGTCAAGTATGTTTGGTTTGCTTCAGAATTAAACGTTTGCTTGATGATTACAATCTTCCAAGACCGTAAAGCACAAAGCAACTCCAAACCATAACATTTCCATCATTATGCTTCACAGTTGTTGGTATGTGGTTCTTCTCTTGAAATGCTATCAGTTTCTCCCAAACATATCTTTAATTACTGGGGCACATAAACAAATCTTTGGTTTTGGTATGTTGATGCAAAGGGAACTGAAGCTTAAGTTGGACTACTTCCAGTTGCAGGAGGTAAAGGGGTAAATATTTTAAAACAATTACTTTTGGTAGCAAGGCTTTTTATGTTCTTCATTTTTTTAACTTAACAAAGTAAAGTTTTGCCCCACGTAGACATTATAGGCTATTTTGTTGTGAATCAGAGACAATAAAATTCTAATTTCAAGGTATAACACCACAAAATGTGAGAAAAATAAAATGTGGCTGCCTTGTATATCTTCTATGGACATTTGGCATTTAAAACTTTCATTCGCCCTAAAGAGCTGGAAAACAGTGTGTGGGGTCAGGAATTCAACAGGGCAGCTAGCATGGTTCATGTAACCTTCATCCTGACAGATTTTTTGCAGAGTTCTAATGTTTTTTGATTAAGTGCCATAAAATGCATTTTGTGGGGTGGCATAAAAAGATGAATTCAGAAAATATGGGTATTTTCTAGAAAAATAGAAAATGAAGAAATTGTACCTTTGTGCATTTTACTGGTCTGTGTTGTGATTTATACCCTGAGCTGCTCCCGGTGGACTTGTTTGCAAGAAACTAATTAGTCTGTCATGGTTCCCTGCTTTAGTTCTGCTCTGCATTTACCTGATAGTATTCAACACTTGACGTATTTTAGCCTAGGTAGTGTCTTACACCATCAATCACCCTCTGAGAGAGTTAGATTCCTGAAACAAAAAAAAACATTTTACAAAAACCCGCTTTGCGGTCAAAACGGTTTAAAAATAATTTATAAAGATTTTGAGCATCGGCTTGTATCGTTTTTTTTGTAACTTTCAACCCTCCACTCAATAACTCCTATAGAACAGGCAATGGCCAAAGAAACAGTCCTTATTTGAAAGATTGGTGGAGATGAATTTGAGAGGAGTTGACAGCCCTGGGCTCTCCTATGAAAAAGGCAATGACCTATGGATCTTTAAACTGAATAGTTTGCAAGTTGAAAGCAGTTTTTATTTCTAGATAACCTCTTCATAGGAGGCCAGCTACCTAGAAGCAGCAAGTTGGCAGGACAAAAAGGTGAATCAAGACAGATCTGGAATTTATTGTAATCTTATGCCTATATTTTATGGCTCAATTGTGTATTGGATAGGGGGTGGGGTGGTACCAGTTCTTTGTTGTGCATTAAATTATGCCCACACAGAAAAATGTTTTTGTTAATTCCTTCTATGTAATCAAACCACCATCTTGGTGTCACATTGTTTCTTATGGCTTGGATTTTACAGCTAGTTGTTGCACACAACTTGGTTTATCATGGTACATATAGCATATAGTCAGTACAGGTATGATACTGATTTTGATGGTCATTTTTGGTATCGCTTGCTTCCCCTAAAGAAGCCCAAAGTGATTATGTGCAATTTGTAGGATTTTCCACAACTTTGTTATGAATGTTCTATTTACTTACATTCTATATTATTGAATTTTGAACAGCTTCCCAGCCAAGAGCAGTACATTGTTTTCTTGCCATCGAATTTGTAAATGTGTTGTGAAAGTGTCACATTATAAAATGTTTCTGATTGACTTAAGAAGATAAAAACCTATTGTTACTGCAAACAGATGGGTTACACTCAGATTCTAATTAACTCCCTAAATACTTTATAATTGTGATTTGTCTGCTATTGATATAAAAATCCTTCACTTCACAAATCCTTCAACCTAAATATCAGCAGCCATCAATAACCAGTATTTAAAAACAAGAAGATAATGCACAAGATTTCAGAAAAGTTGGACTTAGGGCTACTATGATTAATATTGTTTAAAACATCTTTTTTCTAAAGCATCATAAAATATCATCAGACAAAAAGTGAAAACACACAATTGTGTACACAGTTACAATACAAAGTTTTTGACCCATTCAATTATACATTGTGGCATATCACCCCTTTAGACATGTGGAGACATGTTTCACTGTACTTTACCATTAATTTAGACAAAATTACATATTTTTTTGGGACACTGTCCCGAGGGCCCCCCAGACATCTGTAATTTTAGGTATAATATGTTCAGTGGCTTTCCAAATCATTTTAAAAGATGTGCTCACTTTATCCACTATATCTTTTAACATTGTTATTATACAACAAAGTGTGGACAGTATTTCTTTGTAGCTTAACAGTGTTGAAAACGTCACAGCTTTTGCATTTGTAGCTTGCCCATGCCAGGGTAATGATTTTTGTCATATATGTATAGACTGTCTACTGAACCATTGACCAGCATATAGCGCCTAGATTTTTAGGCATCAATTTTTCTTGAATATATGAATAACTTCTGCTGGGAAGTTTTTGCGTGTAATTCTGGTTACCCAGCAGTTCGACCTCTCTTGACTGATTTCTAAGTGTACTAATGTTTCTACCCGGCTTTAAATAAATGGTTTGAAACATCTTATAGCGTTCTAATGTTCTGTATTCTGGTTATCTTGTCTTTTTTCATCCTAAAAAACAATTTCCTTTGCATTCATCCAGATCTTTCTTGGTTAATGGCTTTTTACAGAGTAACACTACATTTGCTGACTTCACTGTATGGTAAGCAGCTTACAGAGGCCAGTCTTGACTTTATTTTATTGTCTTTTTAAATATATTCTGAATAGAAACCCATGGGAAAAGATGCATGAGATTTCAATTTAGTTTTTTCTGTTTGCACAAATCTTGGCCACTGCAATATAGTTTTCTTTTGTAAAAATGGATTTGTTGAAGTATGTTCACTTGAAGTCTCTTTTCTTAAAACAGGTCAAAGTTATATTTTGAAGAACTTTATTTTCATTAGAAACGGGTTAGTGTGATTGTCAATGTAGCAGTAATATTTTTGTATGGCTGGTAACGCATGCAAATTAGAGGGCAGATTATTACAGATACGTCTGTATTTCTTTCTTGTACGTGTTCTCTAAACTGTACCATAGCTGTTCCTTTACAATAGAAGGATGGACCTTCCTGGTCTGCAGTACATCAGAACTATATAGATCGACAAACAAATCCTTTAAAACAACAATGGCGTTCAACCTTACGTACAAAATCTATATAACTGATGAAGCCACTTGGAGTGCTGCGAATAGTCTCCGTGTAACTCTGTAAGTAACGTAAATGTTCACTTTTTAGGGTTTTTCTGCTACAGTTTAGAAAGCACCCTACCACATTACGGGGATTATCTGTCCTAACACCATAAAACTTCCAGGCAGTTTTGAATCTAAATAAGCATAAATAAATAAACAAAATCTTTAATGATGCTTTCTATGTAACGTCACTCCACTTTTTCCCATTGTCCCTACAGTTTTAATTTTTGATCCGAACAACTTTGAGTGAAGCAGGGAATTTCAAAGTAGAATACCAGGCCAACCTAATAAAAAAAAAAGTTAACATGTAAGGGGGTTAATTTACTTGTTAAAGGGTTTGTATCTGTCTAATTAATAATTTCTATATTTACACAGCTCTCCTACACAACTGTCAGACTAGCTGAGGTTTTTCGATTCTGCTGCAGTTAAATATGGCTAAGAGGGAAAATAAAGTTGATGTGGGTGAGCTTTTGGTATAGAGACTTAGTGATTATGGCACAGGTCTATCTTCTTTTTAGTTCCCTGCAGCGATGTCAGGATCCTCAAATCTACTGCATCCTGCAGCTGTCATCTCCTTTACAAAGTCTTCTTGGTCCCCCACAATTATTTTGGGCAATTGAGCAGCCATTTATGATGAAATTCTGTCACCTGTACAGGAGTAACATTGTCTTGGGTCTCTAGGTGTATTCTCGCATATGTGCTGTGTGTAAGCAAAAAACCAACAGGACACAGTCAGGACTGTGAGGGGACAGCTTGTACATATTTCAAAACCCAGGTAATAGGAAATGGAGATTTATTACTTTTCTGACTTGCCTAGGCTTACTTTAGCTGCTCATGAACAAGAAAATATCTGTTGATGCTGAGGATTTAGGTTACTGAAGCATAGCAGTGTTCTGTCATCTTCCCTGCCTAGAACTCTGTATATCATTGAGACCGTAGTGTACCTGTCAATTGGGTCTAAAGCTTTAGCACTGCTAAACCAATGAGAATGTGTGTACATGTGAGAAACATCTTGATTAACTCAGGCAATGTCAAGGCATGTTGTCTTGGTGAACAAACACAGAAGCTCATTCTCTCCGCTTATAAGCGATTACAGTTTACCCGATATTAATATTCTTTGTGTAACCCTGACCTCATCATTGCATAGCATAGCCCCTGAAGTGTAATGTGATGGCAGTTTAAACAGTCGCTTGGAAAATGTTATTGGGCCTTTATAGGTTAATCTTGAAATTCATAGCCTTTGTAGTACTTTATTGCATAGTAAGATTTTATCAAAATGTAGTAATTTGCAGAGGAGAGTATTTTGTCAGAACGATTTGATTACTTTGAAGGTAGTACAGAGCTTGCATTTCTTAGATTTTCTTTGTGAATGTTAACAGATCTCACATTGCTGCTGCTGAACAGTGAACAATTCAACAGAAGTATAACCACTTGCAGACCTGTGGTCAAACTATTTTTTACAAAGAAACAAAAGGATCTTGTCCACAAAAACTCTGTCAATTGAGTTACATTTTAGGGCTCAGACTTGCAGTGCGACCAGTAAGCTTCTGTTCCTAACACACCAATGTTTGAACATTGTACAGTGGCTGGTACTGAACTGCTTACTACCATTCATTCCATTCAAGTCCGTGCAGGATTTATATATTCTACAAGCAGATTTGGATGTACTGTTTGATTGGGCAGCAATTTGAGAGTATATCAGTATATCTTGTGGTATATCAGATGAAAATTAGACTTTAGTAAACATGGGATCACCAAAACTAGACAAATAAAGCTTGGATAACTTTGCATTGTGTGTCATATCTATTGTGACATGCAGATGGCTTGATCATATTTTGAACTGCAAAGGTTTCACAGGTTTGAGCATGATTGTGTGGCTTCCATATCTGTAGGAACTGCAAAATGTCACCACCATCTCAAAAGAATTCAGGTTGTTGTGAAGGTAGAAGCGGCATCTAGTGTAGGTGTGCAGGAGTTCATACAGTCGGGGCACCTGCAGGAAATGCCAGAATGTGCTGGGTATCCTAGCAACCAACGCTGAGCTACACATGAGCAGCTCAGCAAATTTTGACAGAAGAGCCTATAATCGGGCAGGTAAGAATGCTCATTGCAGATAGGACATCACCTGTCCCTTTCTGCAAAAAAGCCCTGCCCAGTCACAAATAACACAAACTGAATATTCAAAAGCATGCATAGGTTCTCCTCTGTCCATATTTCTTTGCTATAAAAACACCTTTCTACCTGACCAGGAACATTGAAGCGCTGTTGAAACCACAAGAATATCATTACACTTTTGTTATTCTGAGATATAACATCAATTAATCAATACAAATAACAAGCATGTACATGACGAGGATTAGTTTAGGCAAAAAACAGGGACTTTACAATATCAGGAGCAATTATTCAAATCTGCATGAAATCTATGCTAGCAAGATTCGCCTGCAGCTACAGACTTCAAGACCAGAGCTTCTCTATAAGAGGAAGCCCGCTGGCAGTCTGTACAGAGAGCATGTTGCTTGCATGTTGGCAGAACTCTCTGTTCGGGAATTGTGGGCTGTTGGACATTAGATTGAGATGCAGGAGGGTCGAGAGTTTGGCTTGTATTGGTACAGATTACCCATCACAAAGGCTGCAACAAATCAATCTAAAGCAGACATTAGGATCAGTTCTTTAAAACGGAGCATTTCTGCAAGTGAAAATGCTTCTGCAAGCCTATTTTTACATGGGAATAGTACATAGGATTTTTTTTTTATTTTGCGCTATCTCTGAATTTGCATTTTTTTCAATTGAAGATATAAAGAAGAACATGTTAAGTAAATAAGCCACAGTGCTTTTATGAGGTGTATGCAACTTAAGACAATACAACAACACATTAAAATGTTAAAGAATTGTATGTAATCTATATCGCTGCTACACAATTTGTTTTCTAATAATTTGGGATACTGGCAACTATAATCATTTTAAAGACTAGATTTATTTGATCCAGAGGAAGGCAATAAAACAAAAACAAGAAAACCCTGGTACAATTTGCTCCAACAGGGGAGAAAAGAAAGGTAGGATGTTCGTGGTATCAATGGTCTCTGTTACCTTTACTTTAAACCCTAAGACCCAGTTATATTCTGTGCTTCTAGAAATTATCCAGCTTTTCCTTAAAGCAATCTATAGTAGTTGCTGAAACTACTTCCTGAGGGAGAGGATTCCACATTTTCACAGACCTTACAGTGAAGAATCCCTTCTTTATCCCAAGCTTAAACTTCTTTTCCTCCAGACGCAGAGTGCCCTCCTGTCTTTTGTAATGATCCTAAAATGAATATTTGGGAAGAGAGTTCTTTATATGGACCATTTATAAATTTATATAGGGTAATTATATATCATCTTAAACGGCTCATCTCAAGTGAGAATATATTCAGTTCAGCTAATCTCTCCCCATAGCTGAGCTCCTTCATTCCTTTTTTTAGTTTAGTTAAATACCGAAACCAAAATATCTTTACATCTGGGTAATAGGTATCCTTTAGAACAAGGTTAGTGGTGGCAGCTTCTTTTAGTACAGGTTCACTTTTAGTTATGGTGTGGGGACCCAGAATCACATTGCTGAAGTTAGTAAGACTTTCTTGTGCTTCCTTTATCACCCGGACAAGAAGTCATACGGTTTTCCAAGGGGGGCACACATTGAGCTCTACTTTAAGGTTAAAGCAGTCGATACAGGAAATTTGGGTTATTCAGCATAAGTCTCATGTTTACTGCACAGGCAATAGGATAAACTTTGGTGGAAAACTTTTTTTTTTTTTTTTTTTTTTTTTTTAACAAATCGACCACCTTGCTTATTTTGCCATCTTTATTATTGATGCAAAATCACTATCGCAATACCAAAACACTGACACAAGTGTGAATGAATCAGCTAAGTGAAAGGCAACTTGTGCTGGTTATTGACAGTCTAATGAATCAAGGTGTGATACCAAGGTAAGAGGAGACTCTGCTACCCTCGCTCATTTTTCAATGTAATTGCTTTACTACATGAAAAATGCTTCATAAATATAGACTGCTCTCTGCTAAACATTCTCAGACTGCAAATAGGGTTCTCATTCTCTCCAAAGTCTTTTCAGTTATTGTATTAGGAAAAAAAAAACTTTAATGTTTTACTTTTTAAGGTTAAGCTTCCAATGAACCTTAAAATTATAATTAGATTGTGTGCTCTTCCAAGGGACTGTTGGTGACATGTGGCAATGTTGGTGCTATATAAATGAAGAATACATTTCTTATGTATTAATAATAAACAGAATTTATATAGCGCAAACATATTACTCAGCAATGTACATTAAATAGGGGTTGCTAATCACAGACAGACACAGCATCAGGAGAGGACCCTGCCCCGAAGACCATTTACTATTCTAAACTGGTAGATCTAGATTATAACTGGGGGGGGGGATCACTATTTGAGGGGTCAAACAGGTATACATTTATATGATCTGTTGGAGCCACTTTCCCTGTCAAAATGTCATTGTGGAGTACAAACAATAAAGAAAGTTCTCTGTTCTAATTAACCAATCAAGAGTTTTCCTTCCTGTTCCTAGTGTCACAAAAACAATTTGTATATTTTTTTTTAAATCTGCCCAAAGTTAATTTTGCTAAATATGCTGACTTCATTCTGTTCAAGCAAGTTTCCCCCATTTTGTCCTTCTTTTGGCCAAACTTAGCTGCTGCCATTACAGTAATTCTACCTTCTGTATGCTACAATATTTATCCTGTAAAGGGCCAGTAAAAAATGAATCAGTTTGTGTGTGTAATCCATGTTATGTGAGTGGAGGAGACATATAACCAGTGCTAGAACCCTGAAGTGATTGTGTATTTAGCAGGCAATTCACCTTCCACCAACTGAACAGCTAAAATAGAGGGGATGAGACTTATAGTGGATTTATTATTAAACAGGACCTCTGATTTTCTGCTCACCTGCCTACCATAAAAGTGATAAGGGGGAAATAGTGCCTGGCATTTGGTCACATGGTCTCTAAATAAAAGGAGGAACATCAAATTTTCTTATATTCTTTCTTAGAGATCACATGACCAAGACCATATACATATGTTGGCTTGACTGTTCACTGGAATCCTGGAGCACCATTTTCTATAGGAATAGAAGGTTTTCATTATTTTCAATAAAGTGTCTGTATATCCAAACCTTTTTAGTTAAGATTAGGTAAGGAAAGGTTTTTAGCTCTCTTGGGGTTTTATTGTGCTTAGGGAATAGAACTCTCTCTTTTAGCTTGGGATCAGCAAATATAAAATTTTACAATTCTCTGCAAAAGAAAAAGGGGAAATCTTCCAATGGGAACACCTTTGGAGATTTACACTCACCTCCTATTATATCTCAGGAAGTGAATAGAAATTTTCCCAATGGGACACAAATGGCTAAAAGTAAACTAATGTGGATGTTAACCTTTTACATACACTTTATAGCAAGCACATCCAACTCAAACGTAAGTCTTTGACTAATTTGGTTGAATTTTTCAGGTATTGCATAATGTCTACCAAGGACAACACTTCATTTTTAGAAATGATTTAACACTTGGTAATTAACTTTAGAATAATAATTGCAACTTACCCCACATTACTGCAGATAAAGAGACCAAAAAGCATTGCTTAAATATTGATCAGCAAAAGTATGTAAAGAAGTTTTTCCTTTATCAACTGAAAACAGCTGGGGCCTTAAACAGGCTGAGGACCATAAAAAAGGTGAGAGGGTCGTTTATTACCCAAACAGTTTCAGTTCAACATGCTTGCTTTAGAACTAACATATTTTAATACTTTTATGCTTGTGGTATTGTTTAGGCCGAGAATTGACAAGACTTCACTTTTAAATCTAAATTCTTGGCTAAATAAATATTGTATACATAGATGAAGCTAGTGTGTTCTTAATTCATTCTTGGTGTCCTCTGTGTGGCTCTTGCAGATCTTGCTAGTTCCTTCCCATTCCTCTGCTCTGACCCAGGCTATGTACAACATATTTCAAAAGTAATATATGTGTTTGAAAAAGCATTTGAGGTATGCAAAATAAATTTTTATCTTCAGTGGATATTGGGAAACCTGAACTGCATGGGGGGTGCCAATACTGACCACTCTTGACTTGCTGTGTTGGCTTTAATGTGCAAATATGTTCTTTTTCAGTGGGTAAAAACTGCTAAATACATTGCTTGAGCATGACAGACAATAAAACTGGTATCATAAAGGTAGAGGGCAGGAATGACAGCCTCCATCCTTGCTCAGGGAAGGTTTTTTTTAAAGCCAGGTGATAGAGATGTACTTTGAAAATTAGCTTGTTTTCCTTCATCCCTGTTTTCCTGGGAAGTGCGTACTGCTGAATATTGCAGACACTTTTCTCTAAAGTATTTCCTCTTTATTTAGCAAATTGATTTACTTCAGGTACTAGCAAGCTTTTAATTTCTGATCTTTAACTGTCGCAAATGAAATAGCTCAGAAGAATCAGACTTAATTTTTTCCTTTTCCGAGATTGTAAATGTTGTTGATTACATGGTGAAAGTAAATTGCCTGATTGATTAGTAACTTGCAGGGATATAGAACTGGGGATTTTCTAATTGATCTTTAGATCTACTAGTACCCCATTTCTAATACTCTTAATTGCCTTTTAGCAGATGATATTGAATCATGTAACGAATGGCTGATCATTACTAACTTTGCGGCCTTTACCTCGACCAATTTATCTTGTATTGAATTCATAGTTAATGTTTCCATCAACCTCTTCTCAAATCCAATGTTAGACTCTTAATTAAAGTTGCAGATGCTTTTCCGACTTTGTCTAGTATATTAGCTTGCAGAGAATAAGGTCAGAGTGCACCAGCTAATATACAGAGTAAAAGAAATCATGTTGTGTATCCTGAACTAACACTGAGTCAAATGTAATGAGTGCACAGAACATTGTAGCTTTAGTGGATAGTGAACCATAGTAGCTTCCATTATGGCACTTCCTCTAAACTACTCAAAGCTGATTTCTGGCATTTTTCACTTGCATTCTTGCACATTAATTCCCACATATTAAGTAATCTATGTCATAAATCAATTCATGCTCTTCCTTTACTATTGCCTATGTAGTATTAAGTAACTCAGCTCTCACTTGCCTTAGGCACACTTCAAGGTAATTGCCACTACATGGCTGCCATTACTGCCTGAGAAAGTAAAATTCCAATGTGTTAAATTAGTTACTAATCATTTAAAACCTCATTTAAAGACCTCTGGAAACAAAAAATAGTACATAGGTTTCAAAACAATGACATCCGCCATTAACCAGTTATGGTCATTGGGCGTTCTGCAAATGCACAGAAAACTTGATGCACACAGAGCATTTATTTATCACCTAAAGAAAGATTTTGTAAGAAAATGGATAGTGTTTTGCTTATATCATAAAGTTTTACAAGTAAACACCTAATACTTGGCAACTGCCCCACTTGAGTTCTACTCTGCTGCCTTATGCAGCTTTTGAAATATAAAAGGTTAAAGTGGATGGGTTGTTTTCTGTTATGTTCATTGCATTGGTTGCAGTGTATTGCTTTTCAATGCTTTTTTGATTTAGGGTCTGAAATCCTTTCAAATTAATATACCAGGGCTACCAATTTTTGACACAGTGCCACATATTTAAAACTGGGTAAGTACAATATTGCCTTTATTATTTATTTTCCTTTTAAAATGCTTTCAGAAGCTGTGTGCGAAAAGTAGAAGCACACCATCCCCGAGTTTTAAAAATGATTGACTGGGTTCTAAATGGCTGGCTTTTGGCCTCTTCATCTGTAAAGGTTTTTTTTTGAACATGCTTTTTGTTTCTTTCCTTTTTTTACAGAATATTGTGAATCCTCTGCCCTGATAAGTTTGCACTAACTGCTTTGATCTTGGTCTTGGCAGTCTGGGTGCCCTGTGTATTGTCGATGTGGCTTTAAGATATATAGCTACAATGACATTTAAGGGTGAATCTATTGGATTACTTGCTACAAATGTTTAATGTGAGGGAAATATAAGCACTGGGAATTAGGTTGTGGTGAGTTTTTAATACAACTGACATTTTGTTTTGTTTCTATTTTCCCTCTTTTCATTTTATTGCAAACATGCTTGAGGGGTACATGCTCGCTCCCCTGAGACAAGCAGGCTAAACAGTCGTTTGACCTGCAGACGGGAACTTTAATTGGAAATATCTTCCAGTTGTGGACCATTAAAGGTCGCCTTGGATTGAGTTCTAGCTTCCTATTAGCTTCCCATGTCTAAAATGTCATGCACAACATTTCTATATATTGCCAAATATTGTAAGATGCCCGGAAGAAGTTTTTTTTTTTTTTTTTTTTTTAAGGATAAAATGCATTACCCCGTGTCAAGCTTTTGTTTTCTTTTCAGCTGTTTGCAATGTACTTCTGTAATATTGAAAATAAATAAGCTCCGTTCCTCAATTTGCCAAGCAGATGTTTAGCCTTTCAATTACTACAGAGAGTATCAATGGTATCGGTGCCTGTAAGAAATTATTACAATATTACTACATCCTGATCAGTGTTTATCTTCCAACATTATTTTATACAGTGCATTGTAAATGTAGAAATGATTTTTAAAGCAGAGTTTTCACAATGTATTATAGTTCAATCTGTGGATAGTGCTGCAATTAGGTTATTGTATGTAAATTACTGTTAGTGGTACATCTTCAGTTATATCCACGTTATGTTAAGAACATTTTTTTAAATTGAATACCCCTAGCACATCCTTGATATCTTATCATTGCTGCTTCAGAAAAAGTTTTGAAGGCCTCACTCTCCTAAAGCTAAACTAAACCCTGCCACTCACCTGTCCCCATTCCATCGCAGGGCACAGCCACCTTCCCTCCTTTTTTCTTCCTCATGGTCCATCCACGCTCTATCCTGATTGGCCGTGCCAGGATCATGTAACTCTGATGCCTTCTCCTTCATTCCCGGCATGTGCAAAAAAGCTGGGAGTGCCAGGTATCCTGGTAACCAAAGCTGATGCTGTGCATGTGCATCTCGGCTTTTTTCCAAAACCCCAGGGAGAAGACAGGAAAGGCAGATTATTGCAGAGGGTTAAGTCAGGTGTTGTTGCCTGTCCTTTTCTTCTTTAATGGCCTGCCTGATCATGAATTCTTAAAATTGAAAATTGCACTAGAACTTGAATGCTTCTTACCTTGCTTTACCTTGGGGTTTTCCTATTCCAAATCCCTAGCGGTTCATGGTAAGATTGGGCTTACTGATGGCTTGCTAGCATGCTATTTCTTGTGGTAGGTGACAGCCTTGATCCCATGCAATACTCTTTACTAACTAAATTAAAGTTTGGTTTGGTTGGGTTACAGTGTATAACACTGTGGCAGGTGCTCCATGCTTTTGGTAATGCAATATACATTGGTGTTTGTAATAAATGAGTGGCCCTTTGAGTTGGGTATTATGCTTTAATACAAGGTGCATTATTTGGGGCTTTCTCTGTGTAGTCTACCTACTATGCTTGCAATTTAGGACATTTGGGGAATAGTTATTTGACCTAGATACCTTGCACATTTGTAAGACCATTAGGGAAATAAACATATCTCATAAAACCCTATAGACATAGTTGATCCAGAGGAAGGAAGAAAAAAACAACAAAAAACCTTGGTACAATTTGCTCCAACAGGGGAAATAAATGCATACTCAGGAAATAAAATTAAAATCTAAAATCTTTTTTGGGACATTCAGACACGAGCATATTTTTTTTACAGCTTTTACCTGAATTTACCAATTTAGCTCTGTTACCTCCTCCTCCCGATTACCCTATTGACATATCAGACATACAAAACCTTTTGTGTTTGTCAAAATAAGTCTCTGGGATCCAGAGCTTTAAAACCCTTTTTTCCAGATTACTCATATTTACAGTGCTTTAAATAGAATTTACAGGGTATTGTTAGCTCTACCCCTTTCCTGTGACGTACAACACTACCTATTTTCTGAAGATAAACTTAAATTCTGTTCATACCATCATGCTAACTGTCCATAAAATACAAGCAAACTTTAGGGATTAAAGCCTTTCTGTTCCTCAGAGGTTTCTGACCACTTTAATCCTGACTTTCAAAGAGAAGCTCATTAACATAGCCATCCTAATTGGTATTTCATCTATGCATTGTATCTCTGAAACTAAAAAGGTATAATTATGTAAAAGACAAGCGCCCTTATTTATTTTTCATGGCTCGCGTTTCAATCGTTTGCATTCACTTCCACCAGAATGGGCGCAGATGTTCCTCTGCGCTGAGATAAAAATCCTCCACTTTATATTTTGTCGCCCCCCCAAAATGTGAACCGTCACCCTCCAAAACAAATATCTAACACAGAGCAGTAAGTATATTTTATTTTGCAGAACACAGTAGTTTTATTTTTTGCTTTGTTTTGATGACAATATTTCAGATCTCAAAGCCATACAGCTCATTTAGGTTTATTTATTTATTTTTATTCCTTTGACATTCTGTTTTCCCTTTCAAATAAACAGCTGTGTTTAAACGCCGACTGCCTTTGTTTAATGCCCGGAAGGAGATTGAACAAAGACCGGTCTGTAAACACTTGATTGCTAAGAAAACTACTACATTTCTGAAAGGAAGGAATGTAGGGGGCATCGGAGTCTCAATTTTTCCTTTTTTATTGCACAGAATGGAAGAAAAGGGAACGCACAAGAAGCAGACCTGAATCTCTCTGATCAGAGTATGTTCATTTATCCAACTGAATAGTATTTACACTCTTGTTTGAAATAAAACCTAAATGAAAGCTACACTTTGTGAATTAAAAGAGTGAGAGGGAAAAGCGTGGGTTTTCCTGAATAGAACAAAATCCCGCTTAGTCCTTCATCGAAGCACAGACATCATCGATTCATTAAGTTAGGCAGTTAAAAGCTTCATGTTTTCTGTCTAGCTTAAGTTTAGACTGATTAAATAGTGTTTTAAGTGATGAGTTTCCTGCCGGGTAATCTAAGGATAGGACTACAAAGAATAAAATTAAAGTACTTTAGTTATCATGAATATAATCTATTTATAAATAATAATTATTTCTTGAGAGCATTCATTCTCTAAGTGAAACCAAGATAATCCAGGACTACACCACCACCTCAGTTTATAGTAAATTTAGTATTTTCTAATTTAAAAGTTTCTTTACCTCATGAGACACTTTAAAATTTCAGGTGTTAGTGTTGCGCATTTTAACAGCTTCTGCACTGTCACTGAATATGTGTGCATAGCTTTTTTGCTTTACAATCCTCTAAATGTGGGATTTGTTATTGGTAATAATAAAGCCAACTATCATTACAGTAATTCCTTGTTTCAAAATCCACAATGAAAACTCTCGACTAATTTCCCCATTTTCTTCTCTGTTAATTTTATTACCACAGTACAGGTAGTTCACGGGTTACATACAAGATAGGCACTGTTGGTTTCTTCCTAAATTGAATTTGTACGTAATTAGGACAGATGTTTTTTCTCAACATATTAGGCATGGTGGAGTCAGTTACTGTATAAAATCCTCACTGTGAAGGAATTGCAAACAAAAACAAAAAACAAAAACTTTACAGAGCCTAGACATCCATTAACTTCTGGAGCAAGCTGTGCTTTGATATGCAAAAAGAACCAACTGCAGAGTTTGTCTTGGTCATTAAAGAGTTACAAGAGCTTGCAGAACAGCAAAAGACTTCTTCTGCGAGTCATGGGAACTGCTCCCTCCCCGCCATCAAACCTCGGTCCTGCACATGAGCCCTGCTTGTATCTTAGAGTCTTCCGTATGTCTGATGTCCTTAATTTGGGGTCTACCTGTAGTTCAAAGGGGCTCACAATCTAATGTCCTTACCATAGTCATATTTTTTTAATACAGTGTAAAGTCAATTTTTGGGGGCAAGCTAATTAAGCTAAATAGATGTTTTTGGACTGTGCGAGGAGAACCTGCAAACTCCATGCAGATAGTGTCCTAGCCATGATTAAGGACCCAGCGCTGCTAAGGCCAGAGTGGTAACCTCTGAGCCACCGTGCTGCCCACAGTGCTGTTAAAGTGATTAATATTACTAGAACAGAAAGTAGAAGGAAATTAAAAAATCTTGTCAAATAGGTATTTAGGGAAATTTTCTGTGCGACCTGTTCTATTAATTTCTAACTTTCACACTGAGGAGGTAGGGTGAAGAATTTGTTGTTAATGACCTTCCTGTTAAATAACATTTCTCAAAAGAATCACATTTTCAAGAGTAAATTTATTCCAGATTTAAAGTCGTCATACATTGTCTATATTCTATTTATAAGCCTATTAGTAGTTTTGCTACAGGTGCCAGGCGTCCCTTTTAGGGAGATGGGGATATCGGTAAGTGTTGTGACATGGGGTTAAGGTAAGTATCAATGTTACTTTATTTTATACAGGTGCATTTTGGAACTTCCAAGATCAGATGATTTGTAAAAAAAGGAGGAGGGCAGTGCAAGAAAAACTTTCCTTTTATGTAGAGGTAAACGGACTTCAGTCTTTTCAAATTCTTATGTAAATTATGTGATAAAATCAGGAACTGTAACAACCAAAAATGCGGTCTCTTAATTTTTCCCTCACCTCTTAAGCTTGCTAATTGTTTTCTGCGAGTTAAAGAAAAGAACATATCAGCACATACAATTTTCCTATTAAAAGTAGCGTTTCCAATAATTATTCTGCACCTGTAACAATCGTATATTTGTTAAGACTGAGATATAGATGTAAAGCTATTCCTGAAAAGAAGTCCCAAAAACCATTTTTTACAGATCCATTAGTTTACCTGTAAATAGAGACTTGGAGTTTCCCTTCATCCCATTTTAGGGGTCGTCTTCAAACTTGTCTGATAATTATGTAATCTTTGCGAAGCTCTCTGACATATGTTAGTAGTCAGTTTTCTATCCAGTTCTGTTTAATCTCTGTTTGTTAAATTCTGCCATTCCTTTGGCTTTTTAAAATATATCTTCTAAACTTACATGTAGTATGCTGAGGCTTTCATGTAAGTATCAACCCAACACAAGCCACTATGCATCGTCTGCTTGTCTTCTTCATTGCACTGAGGGTTATAAGTTGGGAGAATGCTGTAACTACGGAGTAGTCAGCATTTATATAATTGATGAAGATTTAGATCTTGGTATATTGGAGGTGGTCCTCAGGCTTGGTCTTCAAGTTGGCTTTTAAGAGGCTGACTGAATATTGGTAACTGCTAGAATCTCAGTTTGCAAATAATACCAGATTTACTTTAGTGTGTGTATATGAATGTATGTGTGTATATATACGTATATATATATATATATGTATATATACACATATATAATGTATGTATAAATACGTACACTTACACACACATTTTTTTTAAATTTTATTTTACAGCACTACTGAATGAGATGTCCAGATTGAACAGAAATGTGAAAACTTCCTAAGTTGGTAAAGGGCAATGTCTTTTAGCAAAAGCTGAATGTAACTGTCCAAAGTATTTTTTTTTTTTTTACTTTTGGAAAAGGGGTGAAGCCTGACAGTTCCCAATCACCAAGCTATTGTCTGGCTTTTTCAGAGTAATAGTCTCATAAGAGGGAATTGATTGTTTCCGTCATTGTGGCAGAGCTTTGTGAGCTCCCTGAACAGAGGTTGGCGTCATTTTCTCTTTTCTACCAAGCACTTACTTGTCCTTTCGGCCATCTATTCATGTCATTGGGAACATTTGACTTGCTCTGTAAACTTGTGGTAAACTGTGTAGACATCACCTGGAAGAAATGCTTTTCAGAGCTTGCAAAAATAAATTGTTACATCCATACATGATTACAATTCTTTCTCATCTTTTTATTCTACTTTCTGGGTCTTCAACTTCTGCTGTCTCCAAATTTTTCAAAAACCTAAATTCTAAAAGCTTAAGATGTCTCCACTGTCTTACCTAATTTAATCTTTCTGCTGGATGCTCTTAAGTGGGTTTTTTTCAAGCATTTTTTTTGTCCAGAACAATTGCAGGAGATTTTTCCGTAGGCACTCTAAATTATTGTACCCAATGCATTTTTTTTATTTTACATCACAAGTGGGCATGCTTTAGTCCACTGTCTCCCAAGTGTATGCATACAAGACCATAGTGTGAAATGGCCTCTGAGGACTTAAGTAGATCTAAGCCCAGTCAGTAAAATCATATATGCTTTACCAAGTTAAAGTAAAGTTGTTTTTGTTTTCCTTTAAAATTTCAGATTTTATAAGGCATTATTGATAATCCTAGCAAAGTGCACATATGCTATTTGACTATGCCTGTCTTGACAATTGTGTTTTTATTTTGTTACATATACCTCAGTTGAGCCTACATTTAGGTGGAACAGGTGTTAAAATTCTTGGCCCCGAAATATAGAAAAATCGAGTACATCCCCATTTATTGAGTTTAATTTAAAAACTATGGATTATGTTAATGCCCAGAGAGGCAATTTATTATTTTGTGTATTTAAAGTAGAATAATACTGTCAAAGGGATTATGCATGCAGGTTGGTCATTGTTATTCTGTTTATTGGTCTATTTATTGTTATATACAGTTAGTCCTTGAGTTATGGACATCCGACACAGACGCCTCCTAGATATGAACAGGGCTTCCCTGCACGCTTGTGTGCAGGACAGAGGCTTGTTAGGGGGGAGGCAGGGGGTTTGCATTACTTGCAGAAGAAATCTTTTGCTAAACACAGCTGATGTTGTGAGTGATCTTAAGAGTGGCGCTGATCTGTACCATCTTGTAACTCTTTAATGATCAAGACACTCTGCAGCTGTATCTGTTTGCATATCAAAGTACAGCTTGCCCCAGATAATGAATGTCTAGGCTTCATAAAGTTTTTTTTTTTTTTTTGCTTTGTGATTCACAGTGAGGATTTTATACAGTAACTGACACCATGCTGCCTGATAATATGTTGAGACAAACATCTGTCAAAATTGCATTTATTAAAACATTGTACCTGTTCGGACTTACATACAAATTCAACTTAAGAACAAACCTACAGTACCTATCTTGTATGTAACACGGGGACTACCTGTAATTAAGAATAAATGACCAAGAACCACTTTTATTTATCTGGTTGTTTATATTAGGTACTAGTGATGACTGTGGGTCCCCTCTAGAATGTTAAATCGAAGTGAAGTATGGTCAAGGGGTCTGGTTTGTATCTGTGGTTGAACACCTCTGCATAAATATTTAGTTTAACTAATACTTTAGTTACAGAAAAGAGCAAGTTTGCATCAAATGTAACAAAACAAAAAACAAGCAATAATGGTACCCCAATAAATGCACCTGGAATAGCATTCACAGTTGGTAGTCTGGTATCATAAGTACATCTCTATGAAAAATTGAACAGAATCCACGAAACTATGACTTTTCTGGAACATTGTTTAATATACCTTAGTTGGTTTGAGGCATTGATGTTATTTGAAGGAGAAAGAGAGGGAATGTCAGAAAGATTGTAAAAATTTAGAGAAATGCAAAAGCAAAATAAAAATAATGGTGTAACTAGAGATGTGATTGAGGAGAGTTAAAGATTAGTTTCTTCATTTACCTTTTATTAGTTACATGATAGGTTAATATTGTAATAGTCTTCATTTTAACAGTACAACATTCTGGTATTTTTTGTTATGGCAAGCTATTTGCTAGTTTCAGTTTTTCATTTTTGAAAGCGCAATAGGTGAGGATTAGCTGTGATGTAGATGAATGAAAGATGGGTTCAGGTCTGATTATGAGTTTGACATTTATGTTCCAGCAATCAATTGAGAAAAATATGAACCTCTAAACTGAATTTGATAGTGCGGGCATCTGGCCATCAGCTGTGAAAGAACATTCCTTCTTTTGGTTAATTATTGAGCAGGTACCTTTTAGATAGGAATATAGTTGATAAGGGATTACAAGAATGAAATGTCAGATTTTTTGGCCCAATTCAAGTATTTTATTGTTGACAGAACTTTTGTGGGTAGGTGTGCTTGGAGTCAAGCACATTTCTTGCTTCCATATTTTTTTTAAGTGGTGATGACAGGTACTGTTTGACCTTCAAAACCAAAACCATAAATCTGTAAAATTAGATGGCAGCTGAAATCTCTACCAAAGTAGCACACTACAAGTTCTGTGACTGGACATGAGTGGTATTTGACTTAACAGTCGGTATTCTGGAGTTTAATTTAAAGGGTGTCCAATCTCAGAAATCATTATCCAGTGGTGTCCTCATTAGATTTCTGTTCTTCTCGATCCAGTGCTGGCAGATCATAGCTAGTGAGAAGGTTTGCCAAGACACCTCAGCCCTGCTGCAAGCAGTGGTCATGCTCTTGGGAAGAGATATGGAGAATAACACATATAGGCAACAATCATCCTACAGTTACTAGAAGAAAGGTTTGTGTTGCACGTGTTATGCAAATAAAATAACAAGACTCACTAAATATACATGCCACAATTGCAAACAATCTTTGTCTTCAGCATTGCAAGATGGTATGTGACAAGTGTGTAAATTCTGAAAACTCAAGTGACTGAATCATTTTTCTCTATATTCATGAGAATTTTGTATTTTATATTTAAAAGTGTTTAGAATATTGTGCTTAATTACAGTCTGCCTTTAATATAAGAATTACCCATGTTATATGAGATCCTTCAGATACATTACGACCTCTTATGTGTAGAATTAGATTGCGAGTGTTAAAGCAGCAGGGATCCTGACATTCGGCACCAGCAGGGCTGCCATGCACATATCCCTGATCTCACCTCTGCCCTCTTCCCAGGTCAAAAGCCACAAAGCACACATTAGAGGGACGGCTGACTGCTCCCCTCCCTTGTCAGGCCTACTACTTTCAGAACTCCATTTAAGGGGAAAGACCAATGGGTACTGTTCCCCCTGACTCCCCAGTGCTGATCTAAGTCGGGGCTTTATCTGTATGCCTATAGGATCAGCCAGCCAGAGGCTTCACACCAACTTGGGAGTGCCTTTCTTGGCCAAACTTACAGAAAACATCGGGAAACGCTTAGGATTAGTAACGGCCAAGGCAGCCAACACAATCAAGAGGTGTTTTAGGATTGCCTGGTCACTGATGTTGCTGGGATTTATAGTTTTCTTGGTGTTTTTTTTTTTACCGGGAGGCACCCTTATAACACCATACAACTTCCACTACTGCCCCTGTGACCAATGTTTCACCTGTTTATGCCCAATACAATCTCCCATTCATGGAACTAAGAACTTAGCTGTGGACAAAATCTTTGCTTTGGCATTGTAGTAGAGGAAGTTAGAGGGAGAAAGATTGCAGCGGTATAACCACTGGAAATTGTAAACCAAACTCCATAATTGAACATCAGTTGGTAGGCGTTAACCTTTAAGAAGTTCATGTATATTTTGATTAGACATTTATTCTAACACAAATAAGTCTTTTCTGAAGCAGTGCATTTTCTGTGCCGATGGCCCTTTAACACTCCTTTGCCTTTCCCGTTCCTGTTCATTACTAAACGCTGCTACATCTTTAAAATTGCATGTGCCCCCTCCCCAGCTGCAAAGTGGTTTCAATTGCATAATGGTGCTTATTTGTTTCAGAGCAGGACTGTGGTTACCAAACATCAGGGACTTTAATAACAGATATTGCCTGCTGAGCAGTGCATTTGTGCTGTGGAGCTATGATCATTACTTATCTAGCAGGAAGAGGATTGCTGGAGGCAGCCAGCAAGATAAATTCCCATCTTTATCTCGCACTTTCAAGATGCTGACTGCATATGCGCTTCCCTGTAATTCTTCTCTTACAGTAGTGTCTTGCAGACACTTTTTGGGGTGTTCCGCATTAACCCAATGTGTGATATATTTCAGCTTTTTCTACCTTTAAAGAACACAACACAAAATTATTCACTGATGGGTCAAATATGCTAATAAAATAATTTTATTTTTTTTATACTACTTTTTATACTTCTTTGGCTATTACTCATTACAATATTTTTTTATTTCCTATTTATGGATGTGACCATTCTTTTGACCATTCTTCATTGACAAATAAATCTTTAGGTGTAAATCAGTAGGCACACATCTATACACTTTGATTAGTTCCCAGAACTCTTGCAGCTTTTATACAATATTGCATGAACAGTTGCTGAATGTACCTTCCAAACACAGAAAGAGAGAATTCGCTAGGTTCCTGTGCTGTATTTTAGGGTAGGGTTACCCTACACTTTTGACCCTGAAAAACTCCTATATCTTTAGCTGCTAAACTGGCAATAGAAAAAGGTATCTTTAGTGTCCTGCCTGCCCATATCCCTTCTCATCAGGTGTATGCTACCTGACCCAATTATATGACCACCATTAAAGAAAACCCAGTGCAGAGCATTGATTGGATTATGTAAAAACCTTACTGAACTTCATGTAAGTTCTGCACAAAAACAGTTTTGCTCATTGCACATAAGCTTAACAATCAACAGAGCAAAATCTGATTGACTTGTAACACATGTGGGTTGATTCCCCACCCTGGACATGGAAAACTAAACCTATCATTACAGATTTCTTTCACCTGTAATGATCTGATAGCTTGGATGTTGGTCCTAAGGACAAGGTGGCTTTCTCTGGGAGGTGTAGATACCTTTTTAGTAATGTCTAAACTATGGGAAACTGATGATTATTGGATGTGATTAGACCTCTGCACAGTGTGATATAGTACTGTGTAAACACTTTTAGGATGTTAGAATTAACAATTACTTGACACTTCTCACATGTTTTATTCTGGGTAATTAGGAAGTAGTTATTCTAACATTATTCTAGCCAGAAAGTGATAAAATCTCCAGAGAGATATTAGTTGAGACTAAATGGTCTGCAAATCACTCTTCTTTTGCCCAGTCGGTTCTTTTCATGTAAACTGTAATTACATGTACTGTCACTAACTTTACATATTAAATATAGATTGCACATGATGTATAGATTGCCTATTCAACAGTGGAATATGCATTTATCCTTTTGTATACAAATATACAAACAAAACAATAAAAAAAATCTCTTTGATCTAAGCAAACCCACCAATTATATGTATACAATTTGTAAACAGTTGTGTAAAACATGATCTTTTTGTCAATCCATTTGCCATTAGAACGAAATTCAAAATTTAAATGCAATATATGAAAAAAAATGTATTAATCCGGTGAATAGTAATATTCACAAGTTTCTCCATTTATCATATCAAACCTATCAGTTTATACTGGAATATGTTGTTAACTATTTATAAAAGATTACAAAATAGTCAAATGTTTTTTTCAAATCATAAAGACCAGCATCCTCATGGCTTCCTTAAAAATGAATCCCATATGCAAGCAAGGAAAAAAAGATATCGCCCTTTATTAAACATCAATAAAAACTTGCTATTCCAGTTACTAATAAAATGCACTGTCGTCTCTGGAGATTAGATTTTAAAGTGTGTCTGTAGAACTTGATTTGTGAGATCACGCACTGATATTGGACTATTGCACAGTTGCCATTCTACTTTATTCTAAAGGTGTTTAATGGAACTGAAGCCACCAGTCTCATGAAATTATGTATTTATAAAGCTGGCTTTGTTCTCATGACATACTGGGAAAAATTGCATTCTCTAAGCGGTTGCCCTGCACTGAAAATACCGGATTTTCGAAATATGGAGGGATTGTCTACAGGTTGTTGTGATGGCCAGGTATCCCCAAACATTTTGCTATAAAATGTAAAAAACTTAGCATTCTATGAACTAGGAACTGATCTTGCACTCTCCAGAGGAACATCAGGTGGACAAGGCAGAACAACTGTCCTGGTGGTAGTGATTACCAAAGCCCCCTAAAGGTTGGCACCACAATCCCCCTCTTGTCCTCTCATCCTCCTTGAAATAAGTGCAAACACTCAGCTGGACAATATCTTTTTGTGCTATTTGTGGGGTAGAGGTGTAGGAGGGTTGTTGGATTATGCCTCCATGGCACACATTTTTCATGTACAGATACAAATCTATTAAAGAAAAAAAATATCAATAAATATAAGCCTTTATTTAAGCAACCCCAAGTGAACCAGTTAGTAAACTAGCACTGTTTTTGAGAAGCACTACAAACTGCCAAAACAATCCTCACTAATTTGTCTTAGTAACTTTCTCTAAAATTTTAATTAGAAAGTAATTTTCTGCAAAAAAAAAAAAAAAAAAAAAGGAATATCCTTTGGGCACTGCCCATGTCTTGTTTTTTCCCCCCTCTGTTGGTGGGACTTGTGCTCAGTAGTTCCTCCTGTCTACCCCTTGGCCACTACCATATTTTCTAGTGTAGTGGGAGTGGGTGGGCAGAACCTCCTTTTCATTTAAGCCGTCAGAGCCGCGGACCATGTCCCCCGTACAAGTCCAAGTTTCAGGGAAGTGGATGGGTTGTGTCCCCGAACATAACCTGCCCACTCTCCCATCGCAGGCTTAGATCAACGATGGGAGAGTTGGCGGGGTTATGTCAGGATGATGTCACTATGGGGGAGGTTTCTGCCCCTTTGATTGACACCCGGCTCCCCATGCATGCCGCGCGGTCAAGAGCCGGTAATTTAAGTGGTCCGCGCGACCGAAAAGGTTGGCGACCACCGATTTAAACCACTTCTGGCGAGTTTGCCATAAAGATTAATTTTTCAAGCAGTGGGTTCCCTTGAGTTGAATCTAAGGAATAAATCCATTGCTGGACACTCCAGTAACCCTGCACCATGAATTTTCCATATCTTTTCTGCTTCCCAATTCCTTTTGTTAGTCCTACTTCGTCTGTTCATTCTCTTCCTATTCCATAAAATATTGATCCCCCAACTAAATAGAACAGTCATTGCACATATTGGACTGTTTAAAGGATTTGATAAAAGGAAAAATAGAGAGCTGTTTTTTTAGGCAAAACAAAGATTGTATTAAGCATCAGACAAGTCATACAATCAATCATCAATACATTCCACATTAATGTAAAGCGACAAAATTATTTTGTAAACCCCATTAAGTTCATCATGGGGATGATGCCTGTTCACTATACAGAAATAGCAGAAGTATGTTTATATATAGAAAAATTGTCTCAATGCTGACACATTTCGCCAATAGGCTTCTTCAGGGGATGTGCTGAGAGCATGACATAGCTATGAGACGTAACAATAACACATTGATGCAATCAAAATAATGTATAATAATTATATATGTATCATGATTATACACAGTATAATAGGAGTGTCAAAAAAACAAAAATTAACAAAGTTAAGAAAGGTAAATCAAGTCACAAGGTAGAAACTGGTAACACGTTTATAATAATTATGGTCATATAGATGAATCATTGTGTAAACTTTTAGCTCTCTATTTTTCCTTTTATCGTATCTAGTTGTTTTGGGGTTGGCTAATTGACCTGCACATAGAAGGAAGAGTGGCATTCCTTTATATTACCTGTTTTTGAGACCTATATGACTTGACTTTATTGTGGTTTTTGTATAGCATCAGGGGAAAAGCACACAATGCGATTTTTTTATTTTTTTATTTAGAGATCTGTTCCATAATTGTATCACTATTTTATTGGCTGTGCATGCAAAAATGTTCCTAACATAAAACAAATGTGTGGGAAAAAAAACACAAATATTATTCCAAATTTAGAAATAATACCAACCTATTTATGAACGGAACGGACAAGAGACTTGACCTTGGTGCTATTAAAATTTTGGAACATTGTTTGTAGCGAACCAAATCTTTGTATACAGGAATACATGCCAAAACACCTGTCAATTGCTATAAACCGTTACAGCAAAGTAATTACTGACACACCGGACAGATTGGTGTACAACACTTGTAATCTAAACCCTAAGCAGGTAGTAATTGTTCCTTGTAGTAATTGTTTCCTGTATGTTTTCCATGTCCTAATCAGGACAGAAAATTCGGAGCTGCCACTACTGACTTCAGAAAATCCTTAATCCTCAGATGTTGTTTAAACCTCATGCAGCCCCCATCATCTTTATTTACTCCTAAAGTGTTCTTTAGGACTTTCTTTTATCAACATTTGGTGTGTTGAACTAGAAGTTTGGGTTGAATCTGCTCTTTTTGAGTAAACTGCAAAGTTTTTGGTTTTGCATTATTAATGTTTGGATTGTCTTTCAAAATGTCACATTAGCAGTTTGCCGTTAGACATAAAATGACAACTGTTACACGTGGACACTTTTATTGTTAATTTTTCCCCCCCTCATCTTTTTGTATGTTGGGAAGACGGCTATTATATCTTATTATTGTCCCTGCAGAATGTTTCTGGCTAATGCCTTTTATTTAGCATTGCTGTAATATAAATGATTTATATGCATATTGCTACGTTTATAGCCCTCTGCTGGCTGAGACGGGAAGCTTTGCTGTAAATATTTAGGACGTTAGAAGAGAATTTAGCTGGCGGGTTCAGAGGGACGGTCTCTGTTCCGTTGGCTGTTTAACGAGAACTGATCATTTCAAGTCCTGATAATTGCTTTAGAATTCAGTAACTATGCAGTAAATAACCACTCTGATGAGCAAAAAGAAGGCCTTGGTTTTGGATGCAGAAGGACATCTTGCCTATTTCCTACTATTTGTTCTACATTGTAATGAAATGCTGTCCTTTAGAGAAGCAGTGAAAAGGAGCACGGTGCCAGGTTTTGCCCAAATATTACAGCAAGCTTTTATTTTTGCATAGCCCTGGGTCACAGTGATGTTACACAGTGCAGTTCTCTTCCAGCCCCCTTTAGCCTAGCACACCACCTGCTATTTTTCAGTAACCACCTGGTTGTTTTAGGTGGTTACTGGAACGCTTGGACGCAATACAGGGCGGTGGACAGTCGAGGCACAATATTAAGACAATAAAAAATGGAACATACTAGGGGGATAAGCAATAAAAGGCTGGAACAAAGTATAGGGGGCAGTTGAAAGCGGTCAGAATATATTGATTACTGGATTCCTACGGCAACAACAGGGAACACTAAATTTATGTGTTGCCCCTCCAACTTTGTGACAGCCCAGCTTAAAAAAAAAAAAAAA
>NC_092864.1:20327042-20377052 GCF_032062135.1 Pyxicephalus adspersus | reverse complement strand
AAAAATGCTTAATTATTTGCTTCTCTGTTTAAAGCAGGCAAATTATGGCTAGTAGGATGGGCTTTGGTGTGCTATACATTGCTTCGTGAAAACATGACTGCCCATGTTTGAAAAGATCCAATAAATAATAGGGTGGAACCAGGGATAGTCAGGTTGTGAAGGAAAGATGCTGCATGTCCATTGGACAGGTAATGAGGTTGGCTCTGCTTGAGTTCCTGCAGCTTCTAATGCACAGGGTTACACACTGACTGTGCGCAATGAAATCAGAATAGGCAATTAACTTTCAACACATGGAACTTTTGACAACATACTGTTTTATTACAAATTCCTGCACACCTCTCACCAGGTTACTCCATATAGGATATACATGTCATTAGGTTTGCAGTCTCCTGGGTAACAGAATGGCTGGTACAAAATGATACAAATATGCAACATTCTTACATGAGTCTATTTAAGTTTAAGCACATTCCTAAGTTTGCTCAGTACTCAAGATACAAACTTTTTAAAACTTTTTTTGTTAGCATTCATTTGTTTCCTTTGCTGTATATTTTTCACATACTTCTCATACGCACCCTTCTTTATGTAACGAAAAAAAGCAGTCAGGTGTAAATTTCATTTTTTGCTTCAGTTCTTCAGGTGGAGTAACACACTTTCGGAATACCCGAATATTCAGTATACCGAATAGGAGATATAGTAAGATTTTAAGACAAATTTGTTAATAACTGATTTGCTCAACCGTATTTTCTTTTCATCTCTTCGTTAATAAGTACAAAATGTGGCTGAACCTTAAGATACTCTTTGAAGTGATGTCTGCCAAGAAATAAATGATATAATTGAAGTTCTCTTTTTATCTGCATAACAGGAAGCTGCATAATTTGCATAAGTACATAGAGAGTGATGTTATTATGTTTTACAATATACTACATATGACTTGATGACATTTGGGTTAGTTCTGTTGTTTTGCAAGCCCTGGGGTTTGGCCCCCCTCTCCCCCCCCCCCCCCCCCCCCCCCAATCCAAGGATGATACCTGCTTTGATGAGAGCAAGAGAACAGCAACATCTCAGTGCAGCCATTAAGGAAGGAACGGGAAGTCCCTGTGAAGGAAAGGCACATTTTGACAGATGACATAACCCAAATAATGCAGTTTAATGTTATCTCTCACCCTGGAGAGATATGCGTATTAAAGCTTGTGTCTTTCCTGCATACAGGTTTTGGGGCATAGACTACAGAAATTGTTTTCACCTGGATGTGGGAAATTGTAGCTGAATGGTCTAAAAAGTGGGCACACAAGATGCAAAAACTCTAGAAAGTGATTTTTATTACAGGTAGTTCCGGGTTACATACGAGAATTTGTATGTAAGTCAGAACAGGTACATTATTTTAATAAATGCAATTAGGACAGATATTTTTCTCAGCATATTAGGTAGCAAGGTGTCGGTTTTTGTATAAAACCCTTACTGTGAGTTAATCACAAACAAAGCAAAAAATTAAAAAAAATTATGGAGCCTAGACATTCATTAATTTCTGGAGCAAGCTGTGCTTTGATATGCAAAAAGAAACAACTGCGGAGTGTCTTGGTCATTAAAGAGTTACAAAAGGTTGCAGAAGAGCTCTGTCCTTAAGATCAGCCACAACCTCAGTTGTGTTTAACAAAAGATTTCTTCTGCAAGTCATGCAAACTGCCCCCTCCCACCTAACAAGCCTCCGTCCTGCACACGAGCGAGCAGGGAAGGCCCCGTCCGTATCTAGGAGTTGTTCGTATGTCGGATGTCTTTAACCTACCTGTACTTGAAAGTTATAAGAACAGATTTTAAAAAATAAAATCACAAAATTAGTGGAAGGATTTACCATTTGTTAAAGTTTCCCAGACGTTAATTAGCCAAGACAAGTTTACCATGGCCTTTAATATCTTAAGTATTGGTTACTATGAGTTACTCCACAATATATTTTGCTGTATTAGAAAGGCAGTGGAATAAGACGTGGTCCCGGCAGTAAAACCTTTCATGGAAGGATTGAGTAGTCACACTTTGCAGCTGGGTTAATTTGATTGGCATCATTTAAAAGCTGTCCCTACTGTAAGCTCTAATCTGAGATTGGCTTTTGTGTAGCACAGTGGTAACCCACATCAGCTGCCTCACTAGCGAGTGATTTGTGTGCTTTAGAAAGCGTCACACAAGGTTTAATAACACAGGCCATTTGTGAGTGTTAAGTAGTTCTCCAGAGTCAGCAGCCAAGTCTGCTCTATTATATCTTACATCAACCCAGTAGGTATCCCGCCTTCACTTGAGAACCGTCTCTTCATGCTGTCTGCAGTCGGGTTTATTATAATACTGGATGAAAAATTATTCATCGTCTGCTTATTAGGTTCAGGAAGCATCACCAAGCTCTTTTCAAGAGGTGCTTGGTGCTCGGCGAGTTAAATTTTCCTTTGGAACATGAATTAAACAAGCTGGTTGCAAGGTGGCATTTTCTGAGCTCTGATTTGTAAGGTACAGAAGCCGACAAGCTAACCCAGCCACCGTCAAATGCTTTGTGACTTAGTAATTTGCTGCATAATAACCACCAGGCCACCTTTTGCGGTTCCCATTTTAAGCGTCTAACAGTCTGTGTCAACCATCTGTTCTCACTTCACCCGAGATGCTCAATGTTTTCCGCCTGATGTGTCTTAAATTTTCACGGCACCTCTTCAATTAAAACAAAACCTTCCCTTGCTCAAATTGTTTATATGCAAGGAAAAAAAAAAAGTGTTTACATAAAACTCCCTGGAAGGCAACGAGGGTGGATGGGGGGGCATTTAAATCCGCAATGAAATTTCACACTGGTTAATGTGTTCTACCTCTGGGTTTCTATTATGGTTTACTTACTTACTAAATAGCAATATGAATTTCATGTTCTTTCTGTAGCTGCTTCAAGGTAAATGTCTTTTCTTAATATATTTATATTTTTAGTGTTTCTTGTTTATGAATTGTGGATGTTTCTGGTTTGCACTTCTTTGCAGAATTATGGAATGATTTGAAATTGTTTTCTTTTTATAGGTTATAAAAATTGGGCCCGTACTTAAGATCATATACCTTTTAAATGATCATGTAAAAGGAAAACATAGATTATTTTCAGCAACCACGGATATTGAGTTATTATTATGATGTTTACCTTAAACGTTTTTTTTTTTTTTTTTTTAATTTAAAGTTTGGATATAGAATGGACGGGTTAGATCTCCTGTCATATTTTTCTCAAATGATCCACATCACTGACCTCTCAAAAAACAACCAAATATGTAGTGCACAACAATGTATGACAATGTATTAATCAGCACCCACATTTCTTTGAATATACCTTTACTATGATTCCAAAGAGCCATAGTGTTTCAAAGGTGCTCCCTTTTGTTAAGGTTCTGTGTGATGTCCAGGGGACCATTACACCACTGAAACACTGGGTCAGTATGCATGAAATCACAGTAAAGGGATATTCAAACGAAAGTGCTGACAATTATTTCTGTAAGATTTTTATTGTCTGTGCCACCACTGCAATAATTGTTCCCTATGTGACAGAAAGGGATGAGACATCCAAAATTTTAGAATTGTCACGAGCAAAAAAACTGAGGGACAATTCTCCAATAGTAACACCTGGTGCTATGACCGTGCTCTAAGGTGAAAGTCCTGACAGGGGTTGTAACTTTTCCCTACCCTCTCCAGTGTTCTCCTCAGGAATTTTTTTTTTTAGCTGAGTGAGGAGAAGCTGTAGCTGTGTGGTCAAAAAGCAGGTGAGGCAACACAACAAATTTAGTATTCCCAGTTTTTGTTGCTATGGGAATCCAGTAACCTCTATCATTCTGTTACCTTTCCAACTTTTAGATGCCCACCCCGTAAGGAGGAAGTAATGGAAGTCAAACCTCACCGATAACATTAAAAAAAAAAAAAAAAAAAAAAAAAAAAAACACTTCACTCCTGCAGAGCAGTTGATCGGTCTGGAGGTTTCTTTCATCGGGTCCCACGTTGTCCCATCTTCTTCTTTTTTTCCGGGTTGTTCTTCCTACGTCACTCGACAGTCGCGAGATTGGGTGGCGTAGATGGGAAAACAACTTGCCGATCCCACTGCACATGTGTAAGATCGGCAATTTTTTCCCCTTTTGACGAAAAGGCTCCTCGAGAGCCTCCCGGAATGTGTCAGGTAAGTATCACGGGAGGCTTTGGTCTCCCATTTATTCTCGATCGCCTACGCGACCGAAAATTAGGGGGCGGTGCTGCCCCCTTTTTTTTAAGGTGAAAATTGTGAGTTTATGTACGCATTAGGTATGTCCCATTATTGCATCAGTTTTATAATATGTCTCAACTCTTCGGTATAAATCCAAAAGCAGCCGGGTGGTTACTGATAAATTCTGTGTTGTGTACCTGGCCAAAAGGGGCCAGAGAGAATGGCTGTGATAGCTATAGGAAAAAAAAAAAAACTTTTTTCTTTACTCGGTCTTTAAAGTGAATTCTGTGAGGTATGCTCTAACATTTAGATGCAAGGCATAGCACAGGCAGAGCCCAGATAAAAGCAAATCGAGTAAACATTCTGATTACGGAACATTTGCAACATTTTCTTGATGGCATTAGTGGTCCACTGATTGCTTTTAATTGGATGCCTGAATTCACTCTTTAAGGCTGAAATCTTTACATTATTCTAAAAATACCACTTTTTGTAAAGCAAGAAAATAGGATGGTTATTCTGTATTTTGTTCCCACAATTTACCATAAAGCGTGGAATATTTTACATGTCCATTTAGGGCTCCCTACTGAGTCTTTTGCTTTATTCTCAAATTAGGAAAGTGTAAGTTCACTTTTCAATGCAGGGCTTTTCAAGGGTTTGTCTTTTCTGAAATGATTGCTCTGTCACCAATATGGGTAATTTTATAATTCTGGCTCAACAAATAACCACAGAGCTAACAAGTCTTATATGTAAAACTGCATACAGATGTTCAATTACTGCTGTTCCAAATGACCATTGGTGATTTTTTAGTTGAGAGATTTACCAACAATTATTTATTATTATTATTAAACAGGATTTATATAGCGCCAACATATTACGCAGCAATGTACATTAAATAGGGATTGCAAATGACAGACTAATACAGACAGTGATACAGGAGGAGAGGACCCTGCCCCGAAGAGCTTACAATCTAGTAGGTGGGGGAATTTCACACACAATAGGATGGGATATAACAACCTCTGGACAGTGTCTGAACAGTTTGATCTGTAAACAAATTAGCAGTTAGTGGTTTGATAACCTGGTGAGATAGATTGAAAAACAATGCATTGGTTATCGGTACTGATGCTAGAGTTGAACCAGAGATAATCACCTGATGCAGCAAAAATCTTGCATCCCTATATGGCTTAAGGTTTGTAAAAACTAAAAATTGCTAAAGATTGTACCGTTCCCTATTGAAATAAATACTGCACTACCAAAGAGAGGGAGTCCATTGTCTTTCCTTTGACATCAGTTCTATTCACTTTGATTTGTTAGTGGCCTTTAAGGTTATATCAGTGTTTCATTTATTTTGTAGAAGTGCAAAAAGGAAGATGATATTTTGTACAGCACACATTTTTTTCCCTTTCAGCACACATTTTCTTATAATGTTTTATCATTGTTTATTTTTATCTCCCTAGTTGGACATTCAGCACTGAATTTATGTGAAGTTGGCATCCACACCAAAATATACTTCAGAGGGATGTTTTAGTGCAAAACATTAATTGAAACAAGCTTTGGATTATTCTAAATGTACAAATGTGCGCTGTTCTTTTATGTGTACAGCGAAATGTTGTTTATCTGCGCATTTGTTACTTTAAGGATGAGAATTGCAAAAGCGCTTGACAGCTGCTGCAAACACTGAACACCTGTCTCTGCCTTATGCTCTGTGCACAGTGGCCAGCCCATTATTGGGACACTTTAACAGGCTTTAAAATTACAGTGTACATCAATTCTTTCGTGTAAACACAGCATTGAAAGCCACAAATGTCTTATTTTGTGCAGCAACTGAAGTATTTATCCTAAATTCCTACCAGTCATCATTTTATGTGCAATAAAACGTTTGTGGGCAAATTTCTAACGCTTTTAAAGTAGACCTAATGATTTGTTTGGGTTTTTATTTTTAGATATGAGAATGTGATTAGTTTATATTGAGCTTGTGAGGTCCTATAGTGTGTAAACTATGTGTACAGTATGATACCTGCTAGTGTTTCTCTTTAGATCAATCGATGGATTGTGCTAAGCCCTAATACTAAGCCATACCCTGTTCAGTGCCAGAATTTTAGGGGTCAGAAGAGACCCTGTAAGGAGATGGAAAATGTTGGAAGTGGTGGTCAGTATATACTGAACAGGATTGAAAACCTATTGTACAGCCAGGCCCACGCCATGCACACTACAGTGGTTTGCAGACTTATTGGTATTTTTATTTTTAGATATGAGATACTTTTATGTATTTTAGGATCAATTGTTCTGACTGGATTGCTAAACCGAAAACTAAAAAAAATACATTTACTTTTAATCCTGCAGTTCCCTCAATGGCGCTGGTCCTTCCAGCGACCCGGCCTGGTGTCGTCCTATAATTCCTCTTTATCCTGGCGCTGTAATCTTGGTCTTCTCTTTCTTTTTCTTCCGTAGTCTTCTTGGTATCTCTTTCCCTTTAATAGAAAAAATACCCTGTCTGCGCATGTCCGAGATTAGGGCACGCACAGAAGGAGCACCCAGAGCCTCCTGGGATGCGTAGGTATCCCGGGAGGCTCTGCACTCTCATTCAGCTTTAAAGTGGAACTAAAGTCTCTCTTTAAACAACTGGCAATAGGCGGGTTTTTATTGCAGAATAGGATAGGCTATTCCCCTTCTGCAATAACTGTTTATGCGCAGCTCAGCGTTTCCTGCCAGGCATAACAAGCAATCCTGGCTCTGGATCAGGATGGCCGAAGAAAAGGAGGACAAAGAAGACGACGCCCTATGATGGAAAGAGGATGGGGTAAGTTTTGTGGATTTAGTTCTGCTTTAACTGGCATATGTTTAGATACCATTTAAATTCTACTATGCATTTTACTTATTTAGAAAAATATTTCCCCGCTGTAACTGACCTGATCACCCTGTTCTGATGTCTCCTGGAGACAATCGGGACAGGGTAACTCTCAATGGGCACACTTCTTCCTCTTTCCCCCCCCCCCATATTGGGAATATATCCTCTCAGTTGCTGTTAAAATTTCAGGACAGGAAGTGAACAGAAATCTACCTTATAAGGCACAATTTGCAAAAAAATGTTTTTTTAATCCAGAATGGAAAAAAAAAAATAGTTTTAGCTTCAGATATACGTTAAGAAAGGTATGTGTGACAGCATTATAGTAATAATACTTTTCTATACCGGATTACTTCAGGCTGTAAAAGGATTTTCAGCATTGGATGATAAGTCCGCTTTAATTAAAAGGTGATTTTTAGTTCAAATATAGAATAGTTTTGTTCTTGGGTTTTCCTTTGTGTCCTTCGCTCGGCTTGTCACGTGCTCTCTTCTGGTGAGAACCGCTACAATTAAGAACTTCAGATTGATCTCTCATGAAAGATCCACCTGGGAGGCTCATGAAAGGAAATGAAGTTTGGGCAGGCGGTTCAGTGGATTAGGCTGTCTGTCTACCTCATTGTTTTGTGTGGTTTATCTAACAAAGGATTTATCAAGTTTCACACATTAAAGTAGGTTACTTAAACTATCTACTTTTTATATAGCTACATTTTAAAGGGGGAATGCCAAGTATTTCAATATTTGGTAAATTGTAGTGAAGTATTTTTGCATGAACTTGGCAGGGTTATAATGGACTACGATCCAATGTTAAGGTGCCCACATTTATTCAGTGATTTTACGCCAATATGTTTGGTTATAGTGAAATTAATCTGTAGAATCTTAGCAGTTTCTAGAAAAAGAGTGTTTTTTTTTGCCCCCAAGGTAATAAATCTTTTGAGACTATGTGGCAAGTATATGGAAAAATCCTTAATCAGATTGTGCCTGTATTTTTTTACTACAGTTTGACTTTGGATGGTAAGAGCCTCTGTCACCCAGGAAGTTAAATTACCTGCTTAGTGTTTTCTATTTTATGCATGTTCCACTGAAGATATTTTGTTGCCGTTTGTTTTATCCCCGCTATCAGTGTCATTTTCAGCAAGTTCTGAATGGCCACTTGTCTTCTAATCCGTGGAAATAAAAAAGCATCTTTTTTCGCACACTGGTGCGCTTTAGGAAGAGGTCAAATGTACCTTGCAGTGGACTCTAAATTCTAATGTCAGAAGCCTTTCAAAACCGAGAGCGAATGCGTCTGAAATGCAGATGAAAGCTGGCTAAAATTGCCCATGGATGCAGCCCAAAGCTCATCAACAAGCTACGGAGTAGTGACCAATTATCCCTCTCCTTTCCTCTATTCACACGGCTTCTATACAGAAAAAGAGAGATTGTACCAGTAAACAGCTCCTGCTGTGCTCTTTAGTATACTCATATTAGATGCCACTGGAATTCATGGATGCTGCTAGATTTGGTATAATTAAAGGAAGAAAGCTAAACTTTTAAATACCTGAAACTGTAAAATTATGGCCACAATCAAATTTTAGTGGATCTGTGCTTAAAAAGCTTTGCTTTACTAATCTGTGTATATGTGTATATAAGCGAGGTCAATTTTACTTCAGCAGTACATTATCTGCTGTTCGTCCTGTAACCTGTAAGTCCTGTATATATTCTGCTATATATCTGGAGTGTGATTATTATTTGTGTAATTATTTCAAGGGCCTTCTCTATGGTAAAAAGGTGGAGAAACATCAAATCAATTATCGGTGACAACACAGACATGAGCACGCAAAGCCTGTATTTACCTATTTCACCATCCCATTACAAACCCAATGCAAAATTTAACATAGTGGGAAAGCAATGAAGGTAATGTAGACCCCACAAGCAATTTTGCAGACTAATCCTTTTGCCTTCTGCTTGTCTTTCCTCGAAATAGGTTCTTGAATGTCATTCTTGAAAGTGTTATATTAAAGGGTACCAGTAATCTAAAATGTAGAGTCCTGTGAGCTAAATCAAAGAAGTCCTTCAGCAGAGTTTGCCTTTAGTTAGACTTTCTATCATTTAAATTTGTTCCTGAATGTAGTGTTGCAGTAAAAAAAAAAAAAAAAAAAGAAGACATTCCTCTATAAAACACAGTAGTAATTTTTTTATGTGCAACATCACAGGGAGCTGAATAAGCACAAATTGCCTGTGTTAGCCGGCCACGTATCTAACCCCTACCTTTTTAAAGGTCAGCCCAGTTGCAGCTAGTTTTTTTTAAAGTTCATCCACTCATAAACTACTCTCAAGTGACATTTTTCAAGTTCTGTCAACTCCTGGAAAAACCTTGGGCAACGAGAAATGGGAAATTGAACAGGCTTTCTGTTTGTTAAAAGCAGTGTGTTTTTTTTTTACCAATGATGAATCTTGGACGTTCTCAAAACTATTTAGCTTGAAAAGCAAAGATCTATATATTCAGTTCAGCTTTATGCCAGCGTATATCAGAAGTTGTTCTTCCTGAAGTCTTGCTTGGATTGTTTGCTACGTTTTTCACAACTTGGTGCAATCCCAAGTTTTCAATTGTCAGGTATTTTAAAAAAAATGGAAGTTAAAAGTCGCTATATAGGTGCAGGCAGAAATAAAATTTGATTATTCAAATTTTTATCTTGTCTGGAGTCCTGGTAATGACAGTGATAATTGAAAGCCAGAAACAGGTTTCTTTGATCAGCTTTATACTATTTTGTCCTCCAAAAATTTAGTCATTTTTGCATTCCTTCAAATATCTTGACATACCCTGGGAGCCCCACAATTAAAAAAAAACTGTTCTCACCAAACACAAACATCATTACCAAACACAATGTATTGATGCATATAATGTACATTACTAATTTTTTAAAAAAGGTTTCCTAAAGTAAAATGACCAGTAAACCAAAATAGCTATATTTAAATTGTTATAAAAAATATTTTACTAAAAAAAATACTATACTGCAAAAGGGTTGATATTTAACCACTTTAGTACCTATATACTGAACCCCCTTACCAGACTAGTTTTTACAGTTCTGTAAGACATTGTAAGACTCTCTATCCAACATATTTTGTTTTGCTTCTTCATATACCATTCAGGCTTTTTTTTGTATAGTATTGTAACATTTTTTTTAAATATAAAAACGTGTTTTAAATGCCAAATATTTATATATCGTATGCATAGGACTACATATGCAGCACTATAGATACAAACACTTTATAGGCTACCAACTAATCAAACCTTAAAGGAAGGGAATAGAACACATTAAACTATTTCTTTGTACTACCCTAAAGATCACTATAATACAGTGTTTGTTATTGAGGGTTCCTTACTGAAACAATTGCTCAAGGAACACTTTGCCACGTCTGGAGGAACCCTAGACTTACACGGAAACCCTAGTTGAGAAACACAGGTACCCAGGTTTCAATACTGGAAATGTTATGTCATGGAAGCTGGGATTTTGTATGATTTGGCGGCTTCTTGTTCTTCTCTTAGCTGTAATACTTTACTGAGTGGGAACACATAATTCTGGCTATGCATGGTATCTGTGTTGCCTGGATAACAAAGTGACTGAACAGAACTTTAGTACATTGTCCCATTTGTATGTAGGTATTTTGGCTGTATATTGGCTGCTTACCTGGGGTTAATCTTTTTTAAACTTTCAAGTTTCTTTGAGAAATCCAGTTTTACCCTGAGCACTTAGTAAATGTTCTTGTATATTCTGGAATCCATTTCCCCTTCTTTATCAGCAATATTTCACAGTAGAACAGCAGCATTCCTCTGTATAAAAATAAATTATAGTTACAAAAGACACATATTATGCTCAAAGAATAGAAAAGCACGCAGCACTGTAAAATCCTCATTTCATACCAGCCACTGTAATGCAGCTTTAGAAATGAAGTCTGATTTGTGAAAGGTCATTCTGGAGCAAATGCTGAATTTGTCATGAAACCGTAATATTTCACAAAATTATGGGCTTATTTTTCTTTCTTCATTAAATCAGAATTTTGGTACCTCCTCCTCTACTGTGTTCTGTGGCTTACACGTTTATTTTCATCAAACACACACTGCTTTTGACCCTTACATTTATTTGAAAATTAGTTTATTCTGGGCCTGCAATGTTTACCCCATTAAAAGCGACTGTATCGCCTATTTTATGGTTTCCTATTGCTGTTTTTTTCTTTTTATTCATAGTTAAATTTCTATAGCCTTTGCTGTTCATGTTGCTGAAAAAAATGTAATAGCTTAAGAGTAGAAAAAAAGATGGAAAAATCAAATAGCTGAGAACATAATAGTGGGTATGTGGAATACAAATCTGATGAATATATGTTATAACGGGACTGAATTGTGCAGGGTTTAAATTTAGTTTCTTTGAAAGGCAAGGACAAGCATTATTGAAGTGTGCTGAGAATCTGGTACTTCTAACATTTTTAAAAGGGTGTTTTGCATGTCTTGATAGCTGGGCCCCGTACAGGTATTGGATTCTATCACTAAGGGAAAATTCACACTGATAGTGCAGTTGTGGTGTGTTTACTGTTTCTGCATACCAGGAAACACTGCCGCTTGGCGGAGGCACTAAATGTAGCGTGTCATGCTTGGTGTGACAGAACCAATCGGGGGTGCTACAGCTTGCGCAAAAGTGGTGTGAGTCCTGAGAAGGGCAAAGGCGCAGAGTCTAAGCTACAACCAGGTCTTCTCCAGAGCCTCTAGTGGTGAGGATGTTGCGCTGCATGTTACGGCCAGGTTGCAGGCCTTGGGCACACCAGGGTGGGCAGGAGGATACAAGTTACCAAATGACAAAGCAGAAGAATTGTCAAGGAAGTCTGGGGTCAAGGCAGGCAGCAAGCAAGAGAGGTAAATTGCCAGGGATCCAGGAACTAGACACCAGTGACTCAGGGGCAACTGCGGACACAGGGAACATAGGAGACACTGGAAGCAACAGGAGGCGTAAGGTGACAGGAATATCAACAGAGTGGAACACTTAAACAGCACAAGGGAACTGGATGGAAACAGATGGGGCAACAAGGGGTTAACACAGGAGCTTGGCAGAGGAACCACTGAATTAACTAACAGGTGAACAGGAACTGCAACAGAGCTAGGGGGCTCGGCACTAGTGGAGACACGTTGCACGAATGCTGAATGCTGTGTCTGAGCTAGCTAAATAGCCAGGGATGATTAATAGGCTAATTCCTGATTGGCCAAGCGGGTTGGGCAAAGCTGATAAAGCTTGGAAGCGTAGACGTGCTCAGAGTCAGAACTGCCCGCATGCATAGGAGAGAGGTGTCTGCGCTTTAGTGAGGAAGTGGTAAGTGTGACATAGTGAATAGGAAATGAATAGGGGCTGCAGTGAGCGGTATTTTTACCGCTCACTGCTGGCAACTTTTTGAATGTGCAGATCCTCTTGAATCATCACTGCTGTGCAAGTCCCCAAGCGGCTGGCAATCCAAGGAGAGCTGCACAAAATCTATCGGCAGATGTGAACCTGTCGTAAGGAAAAGGTGGTCAGACTACTGTAGTAAAAAAATATAAAAAAAAATAAAGTCAAAGCATATGTGTGCAGCACTCCCACAATGTAATAGGGCTAACCATCCTATTGTTGGCCTAAAGAAACATGTGGAAGGAGAAAACTCAACCATCAAACACAACTACCTAGAAATGACAGAACTTAGTCTGTTAGTGTGGCCTTATATATGCTGCAGTTATATGCATACATCTTGAGGTGCCTACACTTAATAATTAACACTTGTCCCTGGAATTTTTCCTCTAAACTTAGTTTAGTTCAACAGAGAACACTTTAACATTGCTAGTGAATTGAATAGTTTTCAACTACCTTTACTTCCCAGTTTCCATATAGTCTTATTCATATTCTCTACCCCCACCTCTCTCTAACATTGAGTTCACTGTCATAGTTTTTGCATTACTTGGTTCATGATCATAATGCACAATTTTAGAGGGAACTTCAGCTGATCACAGGGATAGAGTCTAAGAAAAATACCAACAAGACTATTTTTCTTACGGAATTTCATTTCCAGAGTTCATTTTAATATTTATAAAACAATACAGCATTTGTGTGTTGTATTTGGATATTAAAGAAACAGTAATAATAATTTATGATTTGGACAAGCGTAAGAATGTACAAACATAAACAAATTGCTGTTAAGGTTGATGTGGACACCTGCTATTCCAGGACAGGGATAATATTTAGTTTGCTCTCCTCTTCCCTTTTATTTTTTTTGTTTTCTCCCCTGAAGCACAAGGTGCTGGTGCTCTCAAGCTGAGTTCTCGTGACAAGCCTGGTAACCGTTAGGACAAATGTGACTCTTCATTACTCCTAGGATTGAATTAAACTTGAGTGTAATTTTCTTCAAGGTCACAATGAAGTGTTTTACTGTTTGCCTTCTGTTTATTTGAGGATGCAAATTGAATTTGGTGATTCAAATTGAAGGCAGGCTGGAAATATAAAACCCATCAAAAGACAATGCTTAGAGAGATCAGTGACTGTGTGTCTGCCCTGCTTCAGCTGCCGCAGCCGGCCTTCCTTTCTGATTACTAATTATTTATGTCTATTGTTTTTCTCATTTGCAGCTTTAAATCAATATTATTTGTTTTGACAAACGCTGAACTATAAGAGAGCAATTAGACCGTGTAAGATGGATTTCTTCCTCCAAGATGCGTTTTTTTTTTGGCTATGTTTTGTTCTATTGTGTTAAAAAGATGTTTGACTGATTTAAACTTTTCACTTGACCTGTAGAAATATTAAGTACCATCCTGAACTTTTTCATAATTAAATGAGGATTCCATGTCCAATGTAGGCAGAGATTTTTATGCTATTAGTCATAATTGAGCCCCTCTTTTTATTAATATTTTTTAATATGTTTTGTGTTAGGTTTAGGTAGAGAAGCTGTCTCCAAGTCTAATTTCTGAGCATTTACTAGCAGATATAACATTCTGATGTTATAAAATGTTATTAGCACAGCAGCAAAAACTGGTTATTGTATGTAAATTACTTTAAAAACCTTTAAAATACTGCATGTTATTGGACCATAGTAGACAACATCGAGGTTCCTAATTTAAAGCAACTGCTGCCTAAAGTTTTTTTTTAGTTTTGCTCAAGAAAGAAAAGATTAGAAGATCTCTAAGCTTTTTATTTTTCCCTGTTATTTACCCTCACTTTCTGTGTTAGTGTGTGACAAGGAAAAGTAGTAATGAGATTCCTTTAATTGGGGCATAGACAAAGTAGAGAAAATAATGTTAGATTTTTGTTTCTGGTTTCACCAAAGTTTTGCTTCTGGTTTCACCAATGTTTACTCTTTACGGTAACTTGGAACTAGTTTAGCCTTTAGCTCTATGTAAATGAATGAAATGAACACTATAACATAGGAAATGTGTAGTGCTAAGTTTATGGATAAAACAGGCAGATATTATGTATGTGCCATGCAGCGACATACATCAAGTTTATTTAAAGTGACCCCCCCTCCTAGTTTCCTCCTGCTCCCCCAATTCATTCTTTCCCAAGAAGTCCTGACTTGGAGCTTACACTTGGCTAATAACTTCTTCTCCATCTCCATCCTCCACCCCTCCATCCCATTCTTCTCCTTCTCCATCCCAATGTGAGAGCTTGCTATAATTCACCAAGCACCTGCATGAAGGATAAATCACATACACCACTGAAGGTACTTAGTATGCCACTTTTTCCCCCAGTTGAACAAAGCTGCAGGGTAATGAAGAAAATGTAATTATAAGTTGTTTGGCCGACATTATAGTGAACCTATTGCTTTACTTTGGGTTGACAAAGCACAGGTTCACTTTAATCAAATAAATATTGTCTTCATGTGATTTGCCAGAAGGTGATCTAGAGATGGTTTTCAGGCTTCAGAATCCATTTAGAAAATATGGATATGATGAAATCATTTTCTGTTCTGTTTATTTAATGGATATTTACGTTTTGAGCTCATTTTCTCCTCTACTTAAATTGTAAGTGTAGCTCTTTGAAATGACAAGGCATCTATTGCCAACAGGTCACAGGTAATCAATAGGGCCTAAAACATCTCCTTTATTCCCTCATTTGATAGCCATCCTCTACCCTGCATTTGAAATGTAATGCTTATACTTTATAGTTAATCATATCTGAAATGTTTTTACTGAAATGGATATGTGTCCCCCTAAGGCTTGTAAAGAAATGTTGCAAAAAGATGGATTATGCACGGCAAGCTTCTTTGTTCGCGCAATATCTAATCAATGCCGTAGCCCTCTTTATTTTGCCTCTGGCTGTTTCCAGTGATGCTTGCTGGAAAATAGTCTTCATTGGAGCCTGATAAATGACAGCTATCACCAAGATTAAGGCCCAAAGCTGCTGTGGAAATTGTTTAATGTTTTAGATTCCAGTATGTGATTGAACTTTTTGGCTCTTTGGAGAATGCTTCGAAACGCGTCAGTTCAGAGTCCACAGCACAAATGGAGCAACTTAGAGAGGCTGAAAAATACTTCCATTACATCATTATCAGAGCAATAACATTTCAACTGCTTAATTCTAAAGAGATGCAAATAAAAGGAATTACTTACAAATGTCCTTAGACTGACTTGTCGGGTTTATATCTAAGCCTTTCTACTGAAGATGTGAAGATCTGCTTTTAAATGTATGCTATAAATGAACACCATTTAATTGATTTTTGTATTCTCTCAAAAATAATTATTGTAATGTTTTATTATTATGTTTTTATATACGACTGGCATGAGCCTCCTGTAATCCACTACAGATCTCAACCCTGAGCTAACTGGAGCCCTACTTTTTGCATAGTGCTGTCAATCCAACTGATAACATGCTTGCATAAACTAGAAAAACTGAGAAGACTTTGTATTTTGTGTATTTTTCACTGTCCAGTTGTAAGCTAGGTGGGTCCTGGACCATTCTTTACTGTCAAAATGAATGTAAACCCTAACTGAATGACAATAAGTTTACTAAGGCATGAAATATTTTTGAATATTTACTGTGTTTGGAAATTGCCACTTGTTGCCGTGTTGTCACATCCTAAGTGCATTTGTGTATGTTGAGGTAAAATAACATCAATTGAAGTAGAACGGCCATTATCCGTTTAGTAACTGGCAAAGGGAAAAATAGGATCACTACAACATATTTTTTAAGATTGAAATCTTTTGCATATTTATTAAATTAGGCAAGAGATATGCTATTGCATATAAAACCCTGCTCCAAAGAGCTTACAATCTACACCTATATTGTAAGCTCCTTTGGGCAGGGTCCTCTCCTCCTCCAGTGCCACTGTCTGTATATGTCTGTCATTTGCAACCCCTATTTAATGTACATCACTGTGTAATATGTTGGCGCTATATAACTCCTGTTTAATATTAAAAATAATAATAATATAACATCCAGTCATGGTTAATTGAGCTGTGCAAGTACGTTGTGTTCCTAAATACCTGCTGGTTGATAGGGGATCAAATACTTATTTCACTCTTTACAATGCACATCAAGCTCTGACTTTCAAGCACTGGGTTTTTGAGGGTTCTTTGTTGTTATTCTGTCTGTCACAACTATAATAAACCTACCATTACAATTATAGACTGGTCATTTCTTTGTCAGAGGGAAAATGTTGCAAAATCAGCAGGAAATGAAATACTTCTTTCCCTCACTGTATCTATCTATCTATCTTCTCTTTTCTTTTTCCTCTTATCTTCTTCTCTTTCCTCTTATCTTCTCTTCTCTCTTCTCTTCTCTTTTCTCTTCTCTTCTCTTCTCTTTTCTCTTTATTTCTCTTCTCTTTCTTCCCATCTCAATCAGAAAGAGACATAACTATTAAATTCCAGCACACATATGATGTCTACAGTATAAACTATACAGCAGCAAAGAAGCTTTGTTACATTTTGCACCGTGAAAGTTCAGATTCTTCCAATTGTAGATTTTATATTAGTGTTTCTGCCCTCTGTCGTGAATTCCTATTTCTCATATGCACATCACTACATTTTTCTTTGATAAGCTCATTTTTCTCTGTAAATATGATCCTTCTGATCAGAGAACATGGCTGCAGAGTTGTTCTGAGGACCTATCAAATGAGAGCCTTGTGAATGGAATGTAACATTTAGAGATGATGTAGATTCGTTTTGAAGTATAAGAGGTTTGAAAATGCCACTGTGCTCGGGGAACAGAATGTAATAGGATTAATTCTGTGGTTGGGTAAATTGTACAGCGTGGTACTCTACCCACGCACTGCTTTTCTTGTTTTGTTATACATCATGATATGAATATATTACAAAAAGACTGCTTGCTTGTGAAAGAAATAGAGATTTCTCTGTTCTTCAACTTCATATTATTGATAAAAATATAAAGGTGCTATGGATTTCATGCCATTTTCCGGTTTCCTATAAATAGGATTGTGTTAAAATTACAAAATTTGCGTAATCTGCTACCCCTCTGACTAGAATCACTCGGTTTCCAAGTGTTTATGGCCTTTCCAGACATTTTGGTCTAGAGGTAGGCAAATAGCTAGAGCGAGACTTATATTCAAATTGGATCGTTGCAGTCATACTCTCTTTCAGCTCTGATAGACCGCTAACAATGAATGGAAAGTATACTTATTATACCAACATGGAAGGTAATTTCTACACATTTGTAGAGCAAAGTTGTTGGAATAAGGTTTCTGTGAATGGGCTTTGGTTTTGAAAAATAGTACCGCCGATTTCTTGATATCTAAGCAAAAACCTCAAGTATTGCTGCAGAATATTCTCACCTTAAATAGGTTGTAGAGTGAGATCTCGGGGTTTGTAAGGTTAATTAAAATATTTGTAGAGGGACTTATTTGACTTCTTGACCTTCTGCTTTAAGACATGCAATTTGTTTAATGAGAATGACAAAGGGGGTCTAAAGCAAATTGAAATAGGGACAGGCCCGAGCTTCTGTTCTTTATTCTGACAAGGTTCTGGGTGTGTAAGAGAGCAGATTAAACTACAAGATTGAGCTAAAAGTGATCCCCTGATGAAGCCAGTGTGCGAAACGCATTGGAGAATGAGACAAATACTCATCACCTTAAAAATGACGATGTGACATGTAAATATTGACATGTAAGCAGGGCTGCATGCTATGTTTCAATGAGCCCATCAAGCTTTGTTTTGTTTTTTTATGTTTTATTGAGTTAAATTGTTATGTTTAAGCTACTTAAATTAAAATATCATTGACAAATCCAACCTGTTTCAGTTAACCTGGCCACATCCCTTTCAAACATATAGAAACCAATATTTGGTGAACCACCTACTTACAGGACTTTTAAGGTCAACAGTCACCACTAATTATTGTATAAAATTCTTCTCTTTATCGGATATCATTAAAACTCTTTTTTGAAACCAAACAAACAATTTTTTATGGTAGATGTGTAGGGTGGTACAGAAACTCGCTATAACGGAGATCTTTGCACACATTAGACGCTGACACACTGGGACGAAGCATGAGGACAAGACAGCAACACTTAAAAAAGGAAGCCCTAGGTGTTTTCAGACAGAAACTGCTTTGAAAACATTATAATCTTTTTGAATCTTATATATACTGGAACTATTTAGGAGAATAGATAAGGTATTTGCAAGAGATTCATATGATCCACAATTTAACAGAATCATTTGGCACATGAGAAGTAAAATGAATATTCAATTCTCCTTTAATAATCAATGAATCACAACACACAAGGTGGGTACAAACAGGCTAATAATAATTTGAAGCACAGCTGAATAATTAATATTTTTAAATGTATTTGCATTAGGAAATATACAGTTGTAAAATAAGTCACAGTAAGAAATAAAAGATAAGAGGGAATATGCAAAATTGCTTTACCTTTACATTTTAATATACTAGGGACATTATTTGGTCATTATTTATGGGATAACATATTCACTCATCGCTGTCCTCTTCACGCTGTAACATCTCATGTGGGAAGGGCTTCACATATTCTTACTTACCAGGTACATCCATATTTTTGAATGATGAAGATAATATTGTAAATGTGTCAAATATGAATATTTTGGATTAGAAATGAATTGTTTATTTTATGATTGTAGATCTTTTTCCTGAAGATGCGGATTATATCCGTGAAACGCATAGAAAAAGAAGGCTAAACCCCAATAAGGAGTATCTATCATGTGTCAATGGTTTTAATTATCTTTGGTTTTAAAAAGGAGTTTAAATGATGATATTCAATAAAGAGACAAGAATTTCATACAATAATTAGTGGTAAAAGTTGGCCTTAAAAGTCCTATAAGTAGGTTGATCACCGAATATTGGTTTCTATATACTTAAATTTCAATAATATTGTTTTATCTTCACAAGTTTTCCAAGAAAGCCATCTTTTCTTCTCCCTCTGCTTGCACTAAGAGGGATATAGTTTATTTAAACCAATATCGGCAATGTAATGGCATCAGGACAAACACGGGAAATCTCCCCGGTTGAGGGACACACAAAAATAAAGATTTAATAGGGATCCCTAAACATGGTTGCATTGTGTGTGTCATAGAATATTGTTTGCTTAATAAAATACAGGGTCATCCCAGAGAGTTGCCTAAATAAACCTATGTTCAGTACAAAAAAAAACAAATGTTCAGAGTGCTGCAATCCTGTGACAATGATTCTATACTCCGGAATTCAGATCAGGGTTGTCACTGGTAGGCTGTGCTGTGCTTGCAATAAGGAGATATTGCAGGGAGCGTAAGATATATAAGTATTTTACCTGTGGATTCAATAGTCCGTATGACCTGACCATACTTTCTAGAGTGGCAGCACTGCTTCTGATGCTGAAATCATCCCACTGAGCTGCAGTGTATGGGAGACAATAAAAACACACTGCACCACATCTGTATCATCAAATATGCTGGTTAGTTTGACACTGCTACTATAGCCTATGTTGGGTTTCCACAATCTTTGTTGTATAACTGGTACACTTTGGTAAAACATAGTATTTACCTATTTTGTGTGCAATTCACAGAGTAATAGTGGAGGTGAAAACTGCTATTCTGATTTATATGCCTTTATGTAATTTGATGTGTCCCAGTAAGTTTTTTTTGTAAACTAATTAAAACCATGAGCAGAAGCAGTGATAGAGCTTATGTAATTAAATGATCTGTTTTCGTGGCAAGATTTAAAGCCCAAACAGTGAACCTTCCCACCTGAATGTGCAGCAGAAAAGACTTGATTTCACAGCTGGTGATTATAACATTGAACTATAAAGAGTCTGGAATTAAACTGTATCCTAAAATTGCTTTTCAGTTTATCAACAGTAACACATTGTTGGTTTTGCTTTGTACTTTTTAATCACTTATACCCGGAGGAAGACGCTGATACGGCAGTAATGTCACTTAAATATACTATTAGACAGGGCACAGTGATAATTACATTTAACAGGAAGATGTCATTTTTCGAGGCTTTGTTGGCTCCGTATGCCACCTTTTTTTCTAAGAAATGCAGGGCTCTCTAAACCTGGAACACTTTTTATTTTTTAAGGCGTAACAAATATCTTTTTAATACTTTTATTGAAAGCCTCTTCCTAATTAATGTTTAACTTATTTTTCTTTTGTTGTACATGAAAACTTTGAAGTGATGATACCATGGCATAAACTCATAGGTTTGTGGGACCACCTGGTCTTCACCACAAAACTGCTCTTTCCTTTATCTTAGTCCACCAAATATGAAACGGTTTTCCTCAGCTAGGGTTCCTCCGGAGGTTGCTGGGGGGGTTCCTTGAGCAATGAGCAATTTGGACCTCAGGTGACACCAATGATCTTTTTTGGCTATCTGTAAGGGTGACATTCTTCCCACTGACCACCACACTAATGTACTGTGATTTGTATATCTAGTAATTATATCAGGGGTTCTCTAAAGACCTGAAAGTTATTTCAAGGACTCCCCCGTTAAAAAGAAAAACAAAAGCAGAGAAAGGCTAAACTGAAGGTACTAACGTGTTGTTTGACTGCCCTAATGCATGTAATACAACTAAAATGGTGTATTAATGCAACTTTTTGTTTTGTTTTTTTCTTGTATAATCCTCTACTCACCATCTTGAGCACCAAATTCAGCACCTATTTTTATACTCCTATATTACTTAAATATGATTTTGTAATTGGTTACTGTATACATTTATATGCTTGCAACCATAAGTTAGGACAAATGTGGAACACATCAAGATCCTGGGAAAGGATAGATGATAAGAAGTAAAGAAAGGTTGTACCCAATGATTGACTACTTTCTGCCTAGTTGGGAAAATAACTTACATAATGATGTTTTGCAAAAAATCGTGGTGTAAGAAATGAAGTGCTGATGTAAGTATCTGAGATCCCTGTCAGAGAATCCAACTGATAATATTAATAAAAGGTCTGCCCATACATTGCTAGCTTTCTTTACCCTGCAAGGAACTGAGCAGTTTTTCTTTTCTTTAACCTTGTATAAAAATAATTTGCATTATTGTATTTCTTGTTGGTGAGAATATCAGCCATTGTCTGATACATGGAGCGCCTTATGAAATAATAGCTTTGTACCTCCCAATTAGAGATTGAAATCAAGATCTTTCTTTCAGCTGGTAAACCAGAAAGAAATTGCAAACATTTCTAAAATTAAGAAATGGTAATTGTTAGTTCAGTCTATTATTATTTAATAATAATAATAATAATAATAATATAAACATGATTTATATAGCGCCAACATATTACGCAGCGCTGAACATTGAATAGAGGTTGCAAATGACAGATCCAGACAGTGATACAGGAGGAGAGGACTCTGCCCAGAAGAGCTTACAATCTAGTAGGTGAGGGAATTTACACACAATAGGAGGGGAGATATGTAGTGGTGGGAAGTAATGATGGTTTTACGAGACATAAGAAGACGGGTAGGCGAGTTTGAAAAAATGGTGTTTGAGTGCTTTTAAATGAGCCGTCTACATATGGGCAGGTAACATATTCAGTATTGTTTTTCTCAATATACAGCACTTTTGGGAAACACAAAACTCTTTCAATTAAAGTTTATCGAACAGAAAACATTTGATCAACTTGTAATTATGTTCTCATTCCATTCCTTTTCTTTACACCTGACCATTTAAACATATTAACCGTTAAACTTTATGTGTAAAGCTGTTGAGTGACTTTTTATATCCACACAGTTCTTGTCTTCTGCTGATGTAATTGGGTAATAAAATAGCTGACAAACCTGAATGCTGTATTAAACACTCAATATAAGTTTATCTGTAAACATATTTTTTTTCCCTCAAATCCTTTTGAAGTTTATAGCTGAGTGTTTTTTGAGAAGTCCTTGAATTTGTGTGTTCTCCGAGCATGTTTATAGCTGAGACTGATAAAAGTGGGTGTGCTACACATTGAAGCCAATCAGATTAAAAGGAAATTTTAGAAGAACCTTTAATTTTAGTCATAACTTATGCTTTTCATAAAAGCTCTTTTTTTTCTTTTTTTTGTGTATAGAAAAAGAAAATAGTATTTTTTGAGTTAATAGGTACAAATAATGCCTTACATAAGACTCATCCTATTTCAATCTTGTCAAGTACAGAATGGTGATTTGTTAATTCTTCATTTCAAGGAAGAGTATTTGTGTTTGTATACATACATCCACAGGGCCTGCAGCTACAGAAGACATTAAATGCATGATCAAAGCTCATTTATTAATTGTTACGGAGCTAAAACAGACAGCCGTATCCCAGCTCGCTACAGAATTGCTACCAGTTTACCCAGTGTTCTCCCCAGTCTTTTAGCTGGGAGCACCACCCGTCACTTTTTAGTAACTACCCTGCTGTTTTTGGGTGGTTACTGAAGAGTTGGGTCACAATACAGGGGCTGACACCTGCCTAGAATTTCTTCCCACCCGGCTTAAAAAAAATTCTGGGTTTAAACTTGAGTTTACCTAAACTTGCATATTAGCTGTTGAGCTCTCCTAGTAGGGTAATAATTGGTTTCATTGAATAATAAGGCTGCTCTGAAATCATGGGGTTGGAGCCAGTCTTGGTTTTAGAGGGCATGTTGTGATATGCATCTAACTGAAACGTGTCTTTTAGATGTAATAGTTATTATTCAGGAAGCTTTCATTAAAGAATCCAATTCCAGTTTGTAACCTGTTATGTTTTCAGCTGCAAAGGCAGTATGTGAGAATACTGTGATTTATAAGGGATATATTAGGATGAGCACCACGTTTACCTTACCTTGCAGTGATCGCTATTAAAATGCTTAACCAGCCATATCCCAGCCATCATTTTCTCAGTTGCTAGTTAGAGAATAATATAGCCTATGCCACTGAGTGATACTGTAATGAAGGTGAAGTATGTAGGTTTGCAGCCAGTCAGGTAACTTTGTATATCATATAGATAATTGGGTCAGAAATGGCAATACCAATGTATATATTTCTAATAATTCTAAAAAATTATAATTTAAATAAAGTCTAACTTTAAAACAAACCTGCACAATTGCAAAGTACATATTTTTTTAAACAAATAAAGGAAGATTAAACTGCTAAATCTGCTATTCTGTTAACAATTAGTCACTTAAATGTATGTTTTATTTGCGTCAGATGATATATTCTACAATTTGAACATTAGCTATCTGCAGTCATTGCACCTTTTCTTAGCTTCAAATGAACAAGTTGTCCTGTAATTGTATTGTAATTGTCTATTTGTTTGCTTGCTCTCTTTACTGATGGGCACTTTCTGCTTTGTTATAGTGCCCGCATGCTGGAAAATGCCCGACAGAAACTTCAGGATGAGCTTCTAAAATTGCAAAATAGCTTTTTAGAAGAGAAAAAGAAAAGAGAAATGCAGGATGCTCTAGTAAGGCGCCTTCAGAAGAGAGTGCTGCTGCTTAGTAAGGTAAGCTATGCCCAATGGTATTTTTCAGATGTCCGGTTATGTTTGCAATGTGAAGCTTTTGGCAAATGGAGAATTTTGGTAAAAGAATTGTTCCAGCTACATGGGGCCCTCAACAGATGCTAAATAAAGAAGAACATTGCCTGGCCTTTTTATGTCTGTGCCTTTTACAAATGCAAGCTTTCCATTTATTTATTAGAATGCATTTAGACAAAAATTGGTAGGACACATTTTTGGAAGGGTTAAAAGGATGTATCTTATAGCAGTCAGTATGTGTTTTTTTTGTTTTTTGTTTTCTTTTTTAATAACTGATTTGAAGGTTATCTGAGGGTGCTTCCAAAAATTAAAAACTAGAAATTAGAACTAGAGGAAAATTTCAGACGCTACTCACAATGTAGCCATGGTAAAGTTTTTATATATGTTTTTTTTTTATGGCTTTTTTCTCTTAGGTCATGATTTCAGAAAAAATTAAAGCATTTATAAACCCCATAACAAAAATATAATATTTTGTATCTTCGCCATCCTTAGATATGCTGAATGCATTTATTTATTTTCTTTTTTTTATCCTTGTGATCTGATCATACTGTCTCTATAGAGGTACAGCATTAATATTCTAGGACAGGACCCTTATTTCCTCTCCTTAACAATGGGAGGAGTGGTTGTGGTTCACAGAGACTACTGGAAAATGCTCAAACTAGTAAGAGTGCAGCACATTGAGACCTTAACCTAAGATAGTAATTCATCTTCCCCAGTAGCAACCCCTGTAGGGTATGTACTAGGGTTCCACTGAATCCATACGCATTACCACTTACTTTAGAGGCTGTTAAAACATAGATCACATTATTTGGTAATCTTACAGAACGGTTGGCTTTCTGGACTAAGATTATCAGACTTTATAAAATACAATGCTATAGTGCCTTAAAAGAGAACATCAGTTATTTAAAAGGATTTCTCAGAATAAAATCAATACCTATTGCAGAAACAACTCCAGCAATACTGATTGATTGCCTCTAGAGACAGTTAAAACATGGTAGGAATGAGCAGGGTTCTCCCCAGCCCCTTTTAGCTGGGCGCACCACCCGGCACTTTTCAGTAGCCACCCGGCTGTTTTTATGTGGCTACTGAAGAGTTGGGTCACAATACAGGGGATGCCACCCGCCTACAATTTCTTCCCATCCTGCTCAAAAAAATTCCTGGGTTGAGCACTAATGAGTTTTGGGCCAAAGCATTGGCTTACTATTGCATTTGGATCGGGCAACCCAGCCTAAGCTACCACCCTGCTTACCATATTTTGTTTTACCTCGTGCCACTTGCCCTGCCTGATGGAGGACCACATTTCTCTATTATTCTTGTCTGTTGCACCTACATTTTGAATAGTCATCTAATGCCTAGTTTCCCATGGAACTGCCTGTTCCATGGGAAACAGACTTGGTAATATGTTTTCTTCTTATACCACTGTGATTATTCCCCATAATGTAATGGCAGTAACAAAATACACTGACCTTTTGGTTTTCCTCAGTAGTAATCTGATGATTGATAGGATTAAATTATCTATAAATAATAACCTATAACAGTATAATATATATAATTTATTCCAAAACCTAACAAATGTACTTTACAGTCCTAATGTAATTCAGCCAGAGTATGGTTTGTGCATGTGTAACAGGCCTGTCAGTCACTCAAGGAAAGATTGTCAGTTGTGTGATAGGCTCATATGATGGGTCTCTGTATTAGATGGATATGTCTGAGAAATGTAAAGAAAACCCCATCGACCTACAATTACAGTTCTGTCATATGTGCATTCATTGTGGAGATGTGGTGTTCTGTACACTTTGCAGACAGCAGTCCTGCTACTGTTAGCTCTGAGGAGCGGTAAGTCATAATAACTTAACTTGACAAAAGCTACAGCGCCTTAAAACGTTGTCTAAAGTAACCGCAGACATCTGCTGAAGTCTGAATCAAACAACAATCTTGTAATTTCTATGGACAGTTTAAAGAATAAACACAGTGTTTAAATTGTTCCAGTAAATTATAACAATATATTAGCTCTCTTATATTTGTGGAACTATGGCCAAAAAAAAACAAAAACATCAATATGTAGGACATCATTAAAATTTAGAAATGATGGACTGTACGTTTTCTCTTTTACCCTTTCAGCAATGTTTACAAAGCACCTGTTAGTCAGTATTCCATTTCCTGTATTGGGGGATAGCCCTTGCAGGCTGTGGACAATTATGGCAGCATTTTCACCCTTAGATTAGCTTTCCGTGTATCTCACTACAGGGACTCTTAATACCCAACTCTGCTCAAGTGTATCTGGACATACAAAACTGCAATGGTTATCTAACCAGCTTTATCCACAGATAAACTATGTCTTACACACATACAGACCCCTGAGGAACCCAAAAGGCGTAACGCATCGGGTTACAAGACATTCTACTGTAAACCTAAGCTAACTGATTGCTGTATAGTTCAGCAGTCTATATCCCATGACACTACTAATGGGCTTTTGACCAAACACTTTACCTTTTTGTATACAACTCACGTTTGGAAAACAACATATGCAATATTTTTAGCCTACAAACCCCTTCTTTCTTATATTTATTTAATCTAGCTATCTAGCTGTCCATTTAATACAGCTCCGGGCTGTAGACCTGAACATATTATGGTTTTCCCCAGGAAATAAACATGGTCATTCCAATACCTATAAACTAATAAAAGGATGAGCTAAGCTATGAGGAGAGATTACCTGAACTGAATCTATTCATTCTCTCTCTCTCTCTCTCTCTCTCTCTCTCTCTCTCTCTCTCTCTCTCTCTCTCGATCGACAAATAAGGGGGGATATGATCACCCCGTATAAATGGGCCATATAGAAAACTCTCTAACCAACTATTCACTTTATGATCGTTACAAAAAACATGAGGGCACTCTTTGCATTTGGAGGAAAAGAAGTTTAAGCTCTGGATAAGGAAGGGATTCTTCACTGTTAGGTCTGTGAAAATGTGGAACTGGCTCCCTCAGGAAGTAGTTTCAGCAACTGCTATAGAGTGCTTTAGGAAAAAGCTGGATGATTTATAGAAGCACAGAATATAACTGGGGATTAGGATTCAAAGTATAGATAGAGACTGTTGATCCAGGGAACATCCGATTGCCTCATGGAATCAGAAAGGATTTTTTTTTTCCCTGTTGGAGCAAAATGCCATCCTCTGGATCAACTATGTCAATGGGGTATTATATCTGAAATATGTTTATTTAATTATTGGTTGAACTTGGTGGGCTAATGTCTTTTTTTTTTTTAACCTGATTTACTATGTAACATATCGTGGAGACAAATGTATGTGTTATGGTAATTTGCATGTACAGTGGCTGACCTATTATCTATATCTGCATATTCATGTAGAAATCAAGGACATATGGACCAAGAAGAGCTTTTAGCTTTTTTTTTATTTTTTTGGTAGTAAAATGCTTGTATAGAGAATGCAGTTCTTGAGATTGATTGAGGGGAGTTCACTCTAAATGTTCATTGACAAAGGCACTAAATAGGTGTGATTCCTTGTAGAAAAATTATATGCAGTATAACTACAAAATGACTGAAAATCTGCTAAAACACACACAGATATACATATTATATCCCCCCCCACCCCAAATTACTACTTGTTCTTGAATTTGATGAATCAAGTTCTTTAAAACTAGCTAAAATGCTTTTGTTTGGCTTGATTTTTGCAGATTCATTGTATGCAAACATTTGAGTTAAACAGAGATATGTTTGGAGCTGCCTGCTTATCGAATTGAATAGTAGAAATGTTTGTTACTTTGCCACCCTATGTCATTTTGCTGTTCCGAAACAAGCGTGGAGAAAAATAATTGAAATACAGCTGATTTACATAGCATCCCGTAGACTTTTGTATCAAATTGCACAAATATTACATTAGGGGAAAAAAAAAGTTTCTTTTGAAGACCTATGTGGCGTAGTGTAGGTTAATTATATAATCAACGGTTTTGCAGACTAGTGTCAGAATAGTGGGGGATAAATTTTGTCCTTTACATCTTCCTGTCTAATCTCTTCACCCAGTTTTGTAAGTGGGAATCTTCATAGTCTGTTTTGATTAATTTTATCAAGTGGAAGCTTTCTCCCTGCTGCTTCAAAGTATACAGTTGTACTGCTCCTCTGTGGCAGTAGAGGGAGCTGTTCCTCAAGCAGAAAATTAAATGACAGCAGTGCTTGTGTATTAAAAACCCTGCAAGTAAAAAGAGCTTGCAACCCAGAGAATCCAATCAGATTGGTTGTACGGGATCAATATGCATGGCGAATTATAGTTGTTTTTGGTTACTGTACTTGTTAGTATTTTTTTTCATTGAACCATTGTGATAGCAGCTATGGCACTAATGTTAATTTTATTTTATTTTTTAATACTCTGACACTCTTTACACCATTTTGGAATTGTGCTATATGTCTGTTAAGCATAAAAAGACAAGCAGTGTCACCTATAGCAGGAATGGGCATTTCGAGGAAATTGACTAAACTGATGTCCTGAGACATTTAATGTTGCACTGTAATGCTCATGGTTGGCTCAGTGGCTAACTTTCTGGCCTTTGCAGCCCTAGGGTCACAGGTTCAAATTTTGGCCAGGACACCATCTGCAGGGAGTTCTGCATATTCTGTGTGGGGTTCCTCTGGGCACTCCGGCTTTCTCCTACATCCCAAAAACATGTATTTCGGTTAATTGGCTTCCCCTCCAATTTGACCTTGGTCTGTGTTAATGACTATGGTAGGGACATTGGACTGTGAGCCCCTTGGAGGGACAGCTAATGACATGACTATGGACTTTGTAAAGTGCTGCTTAATATGTAAGCTCCAAAGAAATGCACGTAAATAATAATAATGCTCACACCTTATTTAATTCAGTTTGCTTTGTAACGTCTCCATTTCAGCAATTGCCCAGTGCCACACAGCCTTTGCATGGAAAGAGTTTCTTCTGTGTCCCTTTCTTTCAGCATATGCACATTGCTGACCTATTTTTGTCGTATGGGAGGACCATACTCAGATGGACAGCTGTAAGCCGCTAGTATACGTGTGCAGTAACTGGACCTGGTGGGGACATTTTGGTGCTTACCCCAAGCATTTCACTGAGCTTTACCTTTTCCATATTTTGACAGGTTTTAAGGTCTGCTGAGGTGTCATTCTCACACATGGACCCTGATGATTCATCAGTGAAAGAGCTGCATCCCCCTGCTCACTCCCTGTGCATTTAGTTATAGGTTAAATCTGCATTGAACTGGAGTTCAGGACACTAAATTATTAGTTACAATTGGAACTAGGCTTTTTTTCTTCTGCTCAGTGCAGTGTGTGTTTACACAGTGTTCTGCTCTATAACCATGTCATGTTGCTTTCAGCTTGGTTTGAAGAATCTTGAATGGTGTTGATGTGATCCTTACCTGTAAGGTTCATTGAACTCTATGTGGAGCATAGCTGGAGAGCACAAAGACACCTGGAATTAAGCATCAGGCACAGATAAATAGTACTGTTCCCACAGAGTTTAATCAACCCTACATCCCTACATCAAATAAATGGCATTCACACTGCCACAGTCTACATCTACAAAAAAATAGATGTTTTTTTCCTGGGAAATCCAAGTGCTAAGAGATTATTTTCTTAAAATCTTGGAGTTAATGTTTTTTTTTCTTTTCTGTAGGGTCTTGAGGTGGCGAATTAGGTGAACATTGATTAAAGTCGACTGATTGTTTCAAACTATTGTGTTTCTAAGGTGTCTGTGAGACAATCAATACTAATCATATAAGTGACTTGTCCTAGCCTATAGCTGCAGAGCCGCCTGCAAGACAGAGCTTAGTGATTAAACTGTTTTCTGAATGTCAGGCAGATCTCCCACCGTCTATTCATCATACGGGGGCTTATGAGTCCCACGTCTTCATTACCTGTAACTAAGGTACAATCTAGAAGTTTCCTTATCCATTAAATGATCAATATTAGGTAGCGGATTGTTATAAGCAGATCTTTTACCGTATTATGAAAGATTTTTTAATTCCTGTTGTATTTTAACAGCACAATATTACAACCTATCTGATTTATACTGTTTATACTTTAGAATTTGCAGCATCTGACTAGATAATACCACATACAGTTTGAGGTATTGACTTCATCTGAGGATATTGTGTTTTGCCAGAAATATCTTGGTAATATAAGTTGGTATTTTTTCCTAAAGTTTTAAAGCCCCTAAATATGCATAAAAGGATGGTTTAAGTGAGAAAATTTGTTTGTGCAGAAATATTGGACCAATAAAAAGATGGTTTACTAGAGGTGATATTTTGGTGTTTTTTTTCTTTGTCTAAAATAGCAGTGAATGTCTTGGAATGTGTACATATGAAGTTTTATTATATATATATTGGCAAAATCAAAAATAAAAAACAATACAGTTTCACTTTCACTCGAATTAACACAGTACAGTAGAACCCCAGTTACACAGAACTCAGATAACCGTAAAATTCAGATAACTGGCACATTTTACAGCTGTGGCATGTGTTGTGCATCCAAGAACATATACCACAACTCCGCTAGGGCTGCGGGAGCAATCAGGGGAGTGGAGCTGTCAGGACAGCAGAGCAGAGCTGATTGCTCCGCTCCGTGATAGTTAGAAAAGGGAAACCCTAATGACGGCTCAAGCATCATCAGTGTTTCCCTTTTCTCAGCCATTCAGCACTAGAGGTCTAGTGCTGACGGGCTGAGAAACCTCAGTTTCAGAGTAACCTCTGTTAACCAGAAACTACACTTATATGGAATTGGCCATTCCCCATGGTTGACGGATAACCCGAGGTTCTACTGTTTTTTGTGTCCCCTCTGAAACATAGTTGTATTACCTGTTGATCTTTCACATGAGTCGGTTATACTTCATCTTCCATTAACAGGCCAAGCTGTTCTGTAAAAAAGGGAAACCGTTTAAAAATGCTCAATCAGTCAGGTCAGTATTGCAGAAGGGACAGGAGATATCCCTTCCACCTACCTGATCACTCCGGGAAACTAAAAAAAGCTGAGCTGCACATGCTGGGAATGGATAAACTTCTTTGCACTTCTTATGTCATCCTGGCCTGACCAATGAAAATGGCTAAAGATCGTATTCAGCTAGGAGAAGAAGTAAGAAGATGGCAGTGCCCTGCAACAGAACAGGGACAGGTGAGTATTGTGGGTTTAGTTCTGCTTTAACACTGGCAGGAGTGCCTAAAGTTATTTTTTTTATTAATTTAGTTAAAAGCGTTATCCCAAATAGATAAAAAAGAAAAAAAATGCCACTGTAATTGTTTAAAAAAGTATGTATGTAGTCATCAAACCTTCCCCTATCCACAGGTGCTGTTTTCCAAAGGTTCATTCATTCTGCATTGATACAATACTGTAAATGTAGCCACCATAAAACAGAAACTGCGTTGCTGGCCATTTATTTTACTTTACTTCTTAAGTGCCTCTGTCTAAAAAAACAAAAGAAAAAAAAACATTTAAAAAACATTCATTTTTAAATATAAAGTGTAGGAACATATCCACAGCCTGCATGTCACTGCTATTATTTAAGTTTATCGCAGCAGAAAGAGTTCTATAGTTTAGATTGTGTATAACTGACTGTAAGCAGGGATTAAGGTAGCCTTGTTTTCTGAATGAAGCTGCCATGTCACTCCTCACACTTGTAATATTGTTTTTCTTCACCAGACAGAACTGTTTGTTTAAAAAAAGCAATTTTGCAGTAATAAGAAACTAAAATCGTTCTACATCATGGCTGACAGAGTTAATGGTCAATATCAACATTCAATACTTCTGATATTATAATAACTTTTTTTATAATGAAGGCTTTTTGTTTAAACGCATCTTAGAGAAAAATAGTTTTTTTCCCCCCAGGCATTTACTTGTATTGTTTTACTAATTTTCAGGAAAAACCATACATGTTACTAAAATCTGTAACTTGGTAAAAAATGGAGACAATATTTGCATTAAAGTATTTACCTAACCTGTGTGCATTTTTGAGAACTAATCAGGCACTTCCAATACAGTGAAAATGATCCGATTCAATTCGGTAAAGCGAAACGTGTCAGAAAAAGAGACTTAAGGATTCCGTTTCACAAGTTCCAAGTAACTGATCCTTTCTTCAATTGAATAGGATAATCAAGAGGGGGTTAACAATCCGAATCTTTATGTATGTATAATTTACTATGTATGTGTGTTTACACAATTTTTTGAATAATTCTTAGCCACAAAAAAAAAAAAAAAAACCTCGCTTGTGCAATTTTTCGTCTGCTTATTTGGACTCCCAAAATACATAATAATTCAGGTGGGTTTATGCCAATAAAACAGTAGTCTTCTAAAGCAAATTCTTAAGTTACCACTGCTGACCTTCACAATAAAATACTAGTATGGTACTTTGACCTTCTCACTATTACTCAGGGCGAAAACACATAATATGGACACTTTTTTAAAGACAGTGAGATAAAAACTATTAAGGCTACTGGATCACAGTGACATAGTATTAGAGTTGGTGGGAGGAATTAGCAATGATGGCCCTCATACTTTCTCAACACCTGCTAGAAGTTTTAGTAGGAAGTAAAATTGGATAGACTTTGTATGTAAACAAATTCAGCCACTGGTTTGTTTGCATCCCTATATAATTGTTTAAATACTCTCTGCAGTCTCAATTGCCCAACCCTTGCGTACGCCACTTCAGTTACTGTTACAAAACTTTAAATGTGCATTCAATTTCATTGTCTGTGATGCTTGCAAAGAGGATAATTAAAATATCACGGCTATATTAAGCAAATGAAAATTGCTATGTGAAACCATTCTGCTGCTATCATTTTGAAATACAAACTGCAAGTAGGTTTTTTTTTCTTCCTGTTTTTGAAGTATCTGAAATGCAAACATTGGAAGGAAAATGACTCCATGCTTTAGAAATCAAAGTTAATGGGATCTCCACTTGAATTGTTTCTGTAGAGAGGCATTGATCTTGGAGAGTTGGACACAAACCTTGATTACATACATATCTTCAGGCTTGGATAAATAAGTAGGACATTTCCATCAATACGTTTTTACTCCATAATGTATTGTCTGACAGAAAGAAAACACTTTTCATGTTTGCAACAATAGCGCTTAAATATTATCCTTAAGCGTGAACTGTTCAGGACTCTTTGCATTTGTGCATGTTTGGCATTATATCTTTCATATTTTTTTGTTTTAAGCCAGCCCTCATCTAGGTCTAGTCTTTGCTGTGTATTTATTCTGGTATACATCCTCAGCATCTAATGTTATTTGAAGATTGCATGGAACTATGGATGTTGTGTTGAAAAAAAGCAAACAGAAGACAAAAGATTGGTCACTAGTATGGCCTGCAGGTTCTCTACAACTGATCATTTCAATATTGCTGGCTTGCCATGTTTTGTTCTGCATGGTTTGTGTGGCAATAAGACCATTTTGGTGGTAGAGCAAGGCTGCTGCTTCTTCATTTCAGATATACACTTCAGGGTTCTCCCCAGGCCCTTTCAGCTGGGCGCACCACCCGGCACTTTTCAGCACCCACCCGGCTGTTTTTGGGTGGTTACTAAAGAGTTTGGTCACAATACAGGGGCTGCCACCCACCTACAAATTCTTCCCACCCGGCTTAAAAAAATTTCTGGGTTGAGCACTGCACTTGTTATGACTGGTACACCTATACTTAGTGAACAGTAGATATGTAGAAATATGAACCAGAGGACCAGGTCTATAGATGATCCCACAGGGGCTGATAAACAGCTGTGAGGTTTTGTGTAAGTGCATATGGAAAGCAGAGGTAAGACAAAAAGTAAATTGCAAATGGTACTGCTTAGATACTGTAAACATTTTTTTATGTTCCCTATAAAGTTGTTTAAGTTCTGGCTGATTTATTATGTGAGTTTAGGGTTCAATTGGACAGAAAAAGTTTTAAAAAAATGTTTCAGAATTGTAAGTTTTCTGCTAGGAAATACCATACTGAGGAAGCAAACATGGTGCGTATTATAAGCAAGCATCTAGTAAGAAAATCATTACTTCCATAGCAAATGGTCCTATGTTGTGAAGTTTTCATTTATTTTGTTTACCCCCTTGGCAACACAATTTAACCCAGCAACCTGTGAACAATTTTGGTGGCAAATGTCCCCGCTGTATCAGGTTAACTGATAGCGTTTGGAGTGGCACTTTGGCCTTTGTCTCTTACCTTTTGTGAGCTGACATTATTTTGTGTCATGTTTTCCAGCTCAGGTTTCTGTACGCAGGGTGGGGAAATGACCTTTTGTGAAATTATTAGTGCACTGACCTTGTCAGAGATATCAGTGCATTAACGGCGGTCTTGGCAGCCAGTGCATTGCATGTATGAGCGGCAACATCTAGAAAAGCAATTTCAGGGAATGTAATGAAATCAAAACAAAAATGCCTTTTCTGATGGGAAGATGTTTATTAAGATAGGCTTTATGTAAGTGCGCTTGAGGAGGAGAATTGTGTTTGAACTGCTTATATTTGCTTTGTAACTCCTTGAGATCAGAACAGTTTTTAAACCAGCCGGGTCACGAGCCAAGGTGACTGTGTAGTACGTAGTGATTGTCGTTCGTGTTCCCCTACTCCCACCCATACCCATTTTAGACTTTTAGCTACTTCAATTTCTAAACTACAATTCTTCATGAATGTTATGAAGTAAAGTGCCTGGAAATTTTGTGATAAGTCTATGACATCAACTCACAGCATTTACAGTTCAGGTTTGTTTTTTTCTTTGTTTTTCTTGCATGTATGGCTAGCTTCAGTATTTTTTAAGTAAGGTGACATCTGAAATAAACTTTAGCACTCTCTTCTGACTGTACTTGAGAAGTAATATTCCATAGATATGAGTAAAGGCACTTACCAATAATAGAAGTGCTCAGTAGAGGGTCCCAGTTACACCTGTATAATATTACCACATTTTCTTCCAGTAGATAACAGGAAGGAGCACAAAGGGGAAAAACCAGCTTCAGGAAGGATATGTCTTTTGATGCTGCTATATGTAAAACATCCTTTATCTGTGCCCAGGGGGACACAAGAGATGACATACTACATATTTTTGAAAAGTGCAGTCTTTTTAAATCTTAAATTAGGTCAGTTTTCCAGCTTAAAATGTTTTGCCCATATGCATCATGTATTTATATTTATTGTAAATTACCTTCTTTCCCCTGACTATAGTTTACTTTCATACCTTTTATTGTCTTTTCCAAATTGCTCTCCCTTGTTAAATTTCCAGACCCCATATTTTATTGCACCTTCCGTATGTTGGAACTTCCCGCACACTTACTGTTCTGGACCGATAGGCATCCGGAGGCAGCATTTTGGGACCTCCTAAAAAGATCCTGCCTAGAACAGCGTCAGAACAGATTGCTGCATGGATTTGCAAAGGATTAAAGTTAATTAAAGAGCCGTTCTTTGCTTTCATTTGCCACTATCTGTCAGCTATTTACATGCTAATGTTAGGCCTGCCAGGAAGAATAGGAGAGGTGTCAGCAATGGGCAAATTATCATACCAGGAGACAGCAGAAAATAATGAGATGAGCAATTTATTTAGGAATAGAAAAGCCTCAATTGAAAGTCAGTTTCTCTGTCTTGTGTGTATTTTTGTTGTATGTGATCCAAGTGAGAATAATTCACTCCATTAAGGCTGCATAATAAATTATGCAGTGTAATACATTATAAACATCAACAGTAGAGCTGAGCTTAGACATGCTTTTTAAAGGGAAATGATTATGCATTTTGTAAGCATTTCCTTTGTTTTTTTCATTTGTCATAACCTCTTACGCTACCACAGGTGTTATAGCTTAAAGTAATGCTCTCCGTTTTCAAGAAACTAGTTCTTTTAGGTGATTTATATTGTTTGCATGTATTTTAACAACTTGCAAGAATATAAGCACCATATCAAGTTAAGTTAGAAGTTTTCCCTTTATTATTACCACAGTTTTAGCACTGTGAGAGGAAAAGCTGAATTCTTGCCATTCCTTTAGGCATGCCGGAAAGCTAAAAAATAATAAGAAACTATCTCGCCTGAATAGGAGCTTCTTACTCAAGGGATGATTGTTATTCAACATCAAGCTCTGTAAAGACTTCCAAGGAAAAGCAATGAGCTGGACATACAATCTGGAAGTTAGCTGTACAAGAGTGTTGTGCAGAAAAGCTTATAGAATGCCCCAATTATGCCAAATTTGCACAGAAACTAATTGAACTATAAGAATATTCATAAATAGAAAACATTTAACAAATTCACCCCAAGGTTAGACTGTTTAATGCTAAGAGAAATTGCAAAAAACATGAACTCCATCTTAGACTTTACAGCCCCATTTAGTATAATAAATGTTAAAATTCATCACACAGTACAGTTAAAATAAAGACTTAACAATTAAGTCTTGTTTAGAAGGGTAGTCAGAAGATTACTTCTTTCTAAAGAGGACATAGCAGCATGGCTTAGGTTTGGAAATCTGCATCTGAACAAAGCACAAGGCTTTTGGAACAGTGGTGAAGGGGTATTGATTTGAGCTAGTTTTACAGCCACGCCAAATGGACACCTTGTATTGATCGTGCCTGATTTATTAAACCTCCTCAAGACTGGAGAAGATAGACTGTCATGGGTAAACCTGAGTGATCCAACAAACCTGTTATTGGATTATTATTATTAAACAGGATCTATATAGTGCTAACCTATTACGCAGCGCTGTATAATAAATAGGGGTTGCAAATGACAGACAGATCCAGACCAGTGACATGAAAATCTTTCATTTATATTTGCTATCATTGAAGGGGTAGAATCGTTGAGGAATGTGAAGCATAACACTTAATTTTTATTTTTATCTCAAAGCTACACTTATCCTTTATGCACTGTCAACTGTTCCAAATAATCCCTTCCTCACATGCTGTAAAACTGGATAGGTTGGGGGAAAAGTTGATTTTACTTTTTGTGCTATTCATATATGTGATGGACAATGTAAAAAATTGTTTAGGGAATATTATGCCAAATGTTTGAAATAGCTCAGGTTCTGCCAGTTTATTGTCCAACATTCTTTACTGATTTAACAATGTCTAGGATATAACCAGAATCTAGACATCAAAAGAGCCAGAAATCAGAGTGGACAAAATCAAAAACTTTTTTTTAAATATTTATTAAAATTATTACCATGGATAAATGCCTGACAGACTGAGTGTAAGTCTCTGAGTAAAATAAAAAATGTCTAAATACCTTTCTGATGAAGGATGCCATTGATCCACAAGAGATTTGATCAGACATGAATCATCTGTTGCATTGAACATTCAATACTGCCCTGGAGTGCGAAGTTTGCAAGTTGGATAGCAACAGACCGAGACTCATCATAAAGCAGAATTACACTTGGAAATCCAAGCATTTCCTGATAGAAACAAGTCTTTGGTAGAAGACTGCCTGCATTCTGGTGCCACAGGAGCTGCATCATCCAGCCAATCAAAATGGCTGTAGATCCTGAACCGGAAAAGGCACTGGGTGAATATGTCGGCGCCATTAAGGGAGTGAGGTATCATGAGCTTACTTTAACCTTAACAAGAAAAGTTAGGGTAGGACTAAGAAAATAGTTACTTTTGGTAGGCTTCTTTAAGGTGAAATGCCAAGAAAACCAACAGGGAAATGTTTTACTATCCAAAAGACTCCTGTTTTGGTCCATTCTAAATTATATTTATACAATAGTTGCATAGCACTGACCTGATTTTTCTGCAGCAGTTCAATAACTTTTAGAGGTCTCCTCCTCACCTAATAATTGGTTAGTGAAAGAAGAAGCCATACACTAATGATCATATCTTTCTGACATTCTACTCTCTCTAGCCATCACCATGCTCCTTGTACTGCAGTTGATTTGCTAATTTCTTTCCACTTCTACATGGCTTTCAACTAAAAATATACATTTAGGGACATATCAATAGGCAAAGAACAGAATTATATATATATATATATATATATATATATATATATATAAATATATTTGGAGTTTTACATAAATACTTGTTTACGTGTTTTTGCTGAGTGATCAGTAAAATTGTCATGTTTTCAAAGGACTACAGATGCCTATATTACGGACACTACCTGGTGGGTCAGATATTTTGTCCCCTATTGTGCTCTGGATTTTCCTGTTTGTATTTCAATATTTTTATTAAGATTTTTGGGACAACAAGAAGAAAAGTAACACGAATAAGACATAATCAAAAACCAAATAAGTCCAAAGTATGAGCAGGTAAAACATCATCTAAAATAGAGCTATATAGGCAACATTCGCTATAAATAGAACCTGATATCAGGCCCTACCTGGAGTGATATCCATAACATTTTATATCGTAGAAAATAGGGTTTGTTATTCCAAGCAAGGTCATAAGCATGAATTATACACCGATGAACATTGCCACTTTACTTCCCATACCTGGACCATAACTCTAAACATATAACATACAAGGAGGAGGACACAAAAGGGCAGAAGGGGAGGGACACTAAGAGAACAAGAGAAACACATCAGGAAAGGGGGAGGGGGGGTAGAGGAAGTACAAGAGCAAAATATTTAAGTCCCATGTTCCAGGATAGTTTCCCCAAAAACAAGAGCTATAGGTTATTAAAGGAGATCCAGGGCTCCCAGATATCCTCAAATTTGTCAAGAGAATTCTTTAATGTGTGTGTAAGTCTATCATTCACCATGATCCAATTCAACTTGGATATTATGGGGTCCATGGGAATCGTGGGGGACTTCATGCTTTAGCTAATGCAATTTTACTTGCTACTAGTATCAATCTAATCAATTTCTGGAGGGGTTTCGGTTGAATGGTATCAAATTTGTTAAACAGGGCGGCTTCCACCGAGCTGTTAATCTCCTGCTTTACTATTCTTGAGATTAATGTAAATACATTCTCCCAAAACTTCTTGGCCACCGGACAAGTCCACCAGATATGTGTCATGGATCCCCTGTCCCCACATCCTCTGAAACATAAAGGAGAGGCTGAAGGAAACATCTTTGCTAGTTTAGTCGGTGTAAGATACCACCTAAGGGCTACTTTGTAGTTTGCCTCCACCACTGCAGCGTTGAGAGATATTTTGGAGAGAGCATAGATCCTATCCTGCCATTCCTCCAAATCCCAAGTGATACCCAATTCTCTCTCCCATTCCCTCATATATCTCAGTTTTTTACTTTGGTTAATTAAGACCGAGTAGATAACAGAGATTTGTCCTTTTGTAGTAGCTATAGAGGAGCAAGTACTTTCGAACGGCGAGGAGCGCATGGGTCTTGGAGCATCTCTAATTGTCCGATTAATAAAGGACTGCAGTTGGCGATAGTGAAAATATTCTGAGGCAGGGATGTCAAATTGGGTGGACAGGTGTTCCCATGTAAATACTGCCGGAACATCTATCAAGTCTCTAATTCGTCTAAAACCTTTAGAGATCCACCACTGGAAGTTCGCCTGGCTCAGACCCGGCGGAAAATCCGGATTATTCCATAGGGGAGTCAAAGGCTTATGAGTAGAGGCAAGCTTTGAGTGGGGACTGAATTTGTCCCATACCCGGATAGAATGAGAGAGAGCTGGGCAGTTCACATGCCCTCTATTGTTTTTTTTCCGCCACATGAGCGAATCTATGGCTCCCAAAAAACTATCTTGGTTCTCCAATTCAACCCATTGGGGCTTCGCGCCCTGCAGGGAACTTAATGAAAACTGTGCCACTTGTGCTGCTACATAGTAATATTTCAGGTGTGGGACTCCTAAACCTCCCATGCGTTTGGGAGCTAGCAGTGTATCTTTATGAAACCTGGCTTTCTTCCCTGCCCATATAAATTGTAATAATCTAGATTGGAGAAGTATAATCTCTATCATAGGTACCGGGACCGGGAGCGTACGAAATAAGTTGAGCAGTCTGGGAAGTAAATTCATTTTAACAGCCGCAATCCGTCCCAGCCACGACGGGGGGGACAAAGACCACCTCTGGATGTCTGCATACACTTTCTTAAGCAGCGGACCATAATTACATCTATAAAGGCTATTGTATGTAGGGGTCAACTGGATACCCAGATATTGAATGGAGTCTTTATGCCAAATAAAATCAAAATTCCCTTGGATCGCCGACAACATTTCAGTGGGGAGATTTATATTAAGAGCCTGAGATTTGGATTTATTAACCGTCAGGCCAGAACTTAACGCAAATTCATCTAGAATTCTCATCAAGTTAGGCAGGGTTGTAATTGGAGAAGTAATGAACATAAGAATATCGTCAGCAAAGAGTGCACATTTGTGTTCAGTTTGGCCACACTTAATACCCTGAATATTAGCATCTGCACGTAGGGCTATCGCCAACGGTTCAATTGGATTTTCCTGTTTGAAGCAGTATCAGTTCAAGACACAGAAAAAGCAGAAAGTACCATGGAGTCCAGTTGGACATAGTATCCAGTACACCTGGAATTGTCCGATACCAGCGACATCTGTACCTATTTGCAAGAATGCAAAGATTTGATTGCTGAAATGAGAAATATTAATTATTTCCTTTTACAAGGTGCAGATGAGTAAATGTAATGCATCTAGCAATTGTTTAACTATGCTACATCTGCTTGAGTAATGTTGAAACAGTATGCAAGCTCACAGAATGAAAATAGGCAGCAAACATGGTGTATCGGTCTTTTCAAACATTTTGATAAATCAAGTACAGCATCCAGTGTTTTCAGTATGGTATTTTGATAATCATTAGCTTTCTGACAAACTGTAGTTGTTGCTGGTAGACTGTAAAGTATAACTAGATAATTGCTGTTAACCATTAAGTAGAATGTTAGCATAGAATAAAAAGAAGAATACCTTTGCCTGCAGTATGACAAATTCAGGATGTGACCAGCACTGAAATCCAGGAAACGTTTCAGAATGTCATATTGTCAGGGTGAGAGCAGGTTATATTAATAACACAAAGGTAATTAATTTCCCTTGTTCTTGTCACAGCAAATCTCTTCCAGTGATTCCTACTCTATGCAGAAAGATACCTTATTGGAGAAATATATATATATACAGTGGTACCTTGGTATAAGTCCTTAATCCGTTCCAGATCCTTGGACTTATACCAAACAAATTTTTCCTATAAGAAATAAAAGGAAAATGATTAATCCGTTACCATGAAAAAAATCCTTTTGTTATTGGCATATTATACATTGATGGGGCTGTATAAAATAACCTAAACACTGCCTAATACTAAAATACATAACTACAAAAGCACTTAGATAAAATAAATGAAAATATAACTACAGTTACCTTGCCTTCGAGTGCCTACTAGGATTGTGCTGAGAAGGGAGTAGGAGATGTTCTGTAATTCACAGAGAGTTATAGCGCGGGTTGTTCACTGAATGGTAACAACTGGCCTACTGACGCTCATGTTTGTGGCCTTGTCTCGAGAAAGGTAAATAAGGGTAGCCTGCGGTGTTATGACTCATTTTGACCCATACAAGTTCTAGCAAAAAGGTTGTATACCAAGCAAAAATTTTCCGTGTCCAAACAAGACTTATACCAAGTTGGACTTATTCCAAAGCGGACTTATACTGAGGTACCACTGTGTGTGTGTATATTTATATATCAAAATGCAAATATATATAATAATATATAATAATAATAATAATATATATATATATATATATATATATATATATATATATATATATATATATATATATATAACGTTTGTATCCCTAAAATTAGTAAATCCTTCTTTTATGTTTGTTGTGGTGAGCGAATTCATGTTGTCACTTCATTACTCACATGATCTAGAGTTTGAGAAAGGTTACTCTGCACTCTATCCTAGCAACCTAAAGGCCCTAGAGGGTGCTTGGTGACCTTGAAAAGCTGCGTGACTTTAGTTTACAGGTAGTAAGATGCAGACAGTTTCCCGAAGGTGCTGCTACCCTAGTGTGAACTGCACGACAGTTCATAGCTTGTCCTTAGAAGTATATATGTGATTCTTTTATGAAGGTTTTAACATACCTGGTAATCTGATGTAATAGGCAGAAAAAAAGGCAATATAACAAATGTTAGGTTGTATTGTTTAGTTTTATGTTTGTACATTTTGTTCTGTATTTAACAACTGCAAAAAGCAGTGTTGTGTCATAACTCACTTTTTTGTATCTACGGTTTTAGGTTCTTTTTCTTTAACTGTTACGTTTTTTTTTTTTTTTTTATGTTGAATAGAAAAAAAAATCTCTGGGAGCTAATAGTCTGTAGTATAATTATTTTAAAACGGCTTAGGACGTTTGATTTAATTTATTTTTCTATAAGAACAGATTTCATTGATTCTGGTGTTTTATGTTGTATACATATGTCCTGCTTCTTTTCTAAGACTGGGAGCTGCTGTACTTAGTATGAAAAACTTTTGTTTCCCACAATTGTAAATCAGTTAAAAACTTTCAGAGCAGGTCTCAATATAAATTGGTGGCTAAAGGCTAATTCCATGAGTTCTAAGTGAGGACTTACTGATCTGTTTGGACTAGAAGCTTTTTTTATATGCAGATCACCCACAATGACAGGATGGTGTTTGTGGGGGGAAAAAGGCAAGAAACAGAAGAACAGTGAAAAGGAAAAAGTACATTATATATTTAGCAGTAATTTAATGAACAAATGCACATAGAAATGTCTTCAATGGAGATGTGAGTAAAGTAAATTTAGACTTTTCGCTCAAAGCATTGAACGTGGACAGACTATTTTTTTTCTTCCACTCTACACATTTCTACTACATTTGCCTGGCAGTCTTTTATCTTTGTCTTCTCTTTATTCTTTTACAGCACACAGTTCTTTTTTCTTCCCGCAGTCCGTTTCCACAGGTTCACTTATTACCTTCAACAAAGTTCTTTTCAACTTTAGAAGCAGTGCTCAATTGTGGTGTGTCCTCTGAGCTGCCCTTCTGATTGTCATATGTTGGGGGGGTAATGGACCTGCTGAGGGGGAAGCTGCCTTGTCAAGCCTTAATTGTAGTAGTGTTGGATCCAATTTCTTGCTGTTGATACTTATCAGGATTCTGTAGCATATAATGGTAGGTGTGCTGGACAGCCTGTCAGACGTTTCCATCCATCAGCCGAATATGACAGTGTGTTTTGTGGGAACGATGTGAAATGTGCTGAGCACTGCCTGATTGAATTCCATCACCTTTTTCAGTAGCGTGTAGGAGCTGAAAATGGAACCTCAAAACTCTCCCAACAACTGCATGTTGTATGCTCTGCGCTGACCTGGTGACTTTCTCTTACTGATAGATTCAGAATGACACCCTGCAGCTTCCTTGCCAGCATTCTGTAATTAATGATATCGTTCTTATGTTATCTTCTCTCCTGCCTATTGAAGCGGGTCACCAGCAATTCATCTTTGTTATACTTCAACATATTTCACTATGCCAAGAAAGGTTCATCCTGTGTTGCCAACAGAGGGATTTTTAATTTAAACCTAAAATAAACTAAATTTTTTAAGCAAAATATGTAGCCAGAGCTAGTAGTTTAAAGAGGAACTGTACTGTGGAACTTTTAATCCGTAAAGGCATACATAAGGCCAACTATTAGTGACGTGTATTGACTGTCACAACGTTTGTCAGGTAGCTGTGACTGATGGACTGTTGGACACCGGGGAACTGAGGGGGATATTTTTGGAAGGTGGTGCCCCAATTTGAATGTAGCTCCTAATGTCAGTCCCAGTCGAATCACAAGCATCTCTTTACCAAAGAAATATCCACTCTAGGTTAGGAGAATTTTGTTCTTGTTATCTTGAATGAAAATCTAATTGATAACGTTCATTTTGCTGGAAAGTATGTGTACATTTTCATGGTATATGTTATATGTGTGTGACCTAATGATTAAAATACATACATACTTTCTAATTTAATGCGTGTGTTCTCAGAATTTTGATTGCTTAGTATAGAATGAATGAGAATATAAATAAATGTAAATTTTACTGATAAGTAGAGATATTTTTCTTGAATAAATCCTATGTATATTCTACCTAAATAAGTGGAACAGAACCCTCTCCCCATTAAACACATTTCCTGCAGTGCCAAATACTAAGTGCACCTGTGCTTGGTTTTTATTTACTTCCTCTTTGATGCTTCTCAAAAATCTGTTGAGTCCAACATGTCCAACTAATATAGCTTCCTATGTTGGGGTGGCAACCATGCATCACTGTTCCTTAGTTCAGAGCAGAGTTGCCACTCTCATGTAGGAGTGTGACTATCAGTATTGTCACAGTTGTTTCATAGTCTTGGTACCTGGCCGCTCCTAGTCCTGCTAACTGCTTTCCGGATTGGCAGCACTTCATCTGCTCCTGCTTCACACTGAAAGGTTTGTGCATGATAAAGTAACTAGGTTAGGTAATTGTTTAGATTGTCATACAGTAGACTATAGTTCTAAGTTTAACCGAGAATGCTGCAAGGAATCGTGCTGTGATAAAGATCAATAGAAGTGTTAAAACGATTTTAATTTTTTGATTTTTAAATTTCTGATACGATTTTAATTTTCACTGTCCTACAGTGAAAATACTAACTTGTTGAGGAAGTTACTTACAAGCAAGTTTCAATCAAGTTTTCTTCAATATTGAAAATTGAAGGAATATATGTACCATGCGGATAATGTTCTTGGCAGTTTGAAGGGCAGTGCGTCTTGATGCTAGAGTTCTCAAAAAATGTTTAGACCCGAGACCATGCATGGCCTCCCTTTGACTGGATGAGAAGAAGAAAAAAATTAAAAGCTAAACTCTGACATTTAATTGGCTGAAACACTGTGTATCAGAGACAAATAGGGAAGGTTAGAGTTTGTTTTATAGTTAATTTCAGTAATACCATGCCTGAGTTGGCAGAACTATCATTTTGATAAATATTAGGCATTTTAACATCACAATGGGGCATTGAGTAAAACATATATGAAAAGATTTGTTTTTGTTTTCATTAGCTACTTTTATAGTTATTGTTAGAAACAACTGAAATGGGGTTGCCATGGGCAACCCATTACTTTTTTTCCCCCCCCAATAATGGTATAGGGCTGATAGTGGTGTCTGAGTAAGGATATTTTCCAGTATTCAGGCAAGATTAGTCTATCATACATAGACATTTTCTTCCCTTATGTTTTCCCACGTTAATCGTGTTTTAATGAGATGTTCAGTATTGCTATGCTTGCCAGTGTAGTAAATTATCTGTTTAAATTGTGATTTTTAAATTAATAGAATTAAGTAAATGTACTGGTTGCTCATCATTTTAAATTGGATGTTTTTCATCTGTGACGAGACTATCTAAGAAGATTTGTGTTTTCTTGTTGGACTGATTGGGGGGAACAAAATAAATAATTACATCATCTATGGATTTTTTTCATGACTGGCTGAATACTATAGTGCCCAGCACAGTTAATTCTTTTGTCCTTAGTAACCCGCAAGATTGAAATAACCTGCAAGACTGAACAAATATTAAGTAGGAATGCCTGCATTTCCCTTTATATTTTCTTTTAGTTTGTATCAGGAGATCTCTGCAGTTTTGTGAATGGTTTCCTTTGCCTATTCTGCTGTCAGAAAAAATGCAGATCTATCGTACAGAATGGTATCTTAACTTTGGATTTCTCAAAAGAATTTTTGATCATTTGGGACATCAACTTGAAAGGTTTTAATGGTGAATGTCAAAGCTTTGTACTTTTTGTGAAAGGCCTTAAAACAAAATAAATCAAAATCAGGGAGCATTGGTAGAATGTACATAATCTACAGCCTTTTTTTTTTTTTATTTTTACCTTTTTCCATGTGGGAACCCTTGAAAAAACTTTCGGGTCTTCAGGGAACCCCTTTTATAATTACTATATCCACAGTTCTCAGTACATTAGTGCGGTGGTCAGTGGGAAGAATGTCTCAATGTCTCTTACATTGGTGGCTAGTGGATAGAAATGTCACCTTAACAGATGGCTAGATAGATGATGACTTGGTGTCGCCTAAACTTACCTGAGAGCCACAAATTGCTCATTGCTCAAAGAACCCTTTGCAACCTTTGGAGGATCCCTGATTGACAGACACTGGTCTTTAAATTCCTACATATTCCCTTATTGTCAGTAACAGATGTCACAAGATCAAACCTTGTGGGCCACATAGAAGTGAACATTGTTCATCCACCATAGTTTTATTGATTGCTAGTTTTCTCCATCGAATATAGGTAGTCCCCGGGTTGCATACGAGATAGGGACTATGGGTTTGTTCTTAAGTTGAATTTGTATGCATGTCAGAACAGGTACATTATTTTAATAAGTGTAATTAGGACAGATGTTTGTCTCAACAAATTTGTAGGCTTTGAGGTGTCAGTTATTGTATAAAATCCTCACTGTGAGTTAATCACAAAAAAAAACTTTATGGAGCCTAGACATTTAATAACTTCTGGAGCAAGCTGGACTTTGATATGCAAAAAGAAACAACTGCAGAGTTTGTCTTGGTCATTAAAGAGTTGCAAGAGGCTGCAGAAAGAGCCTAGTCCTTAAGATCACCCACAACCTCAGCTGTGTTTTAGCAAAAGATTTCTTCTGCAAGTCCTGCAAACCGCCACCCTCCCCCATCAAGCCTCCGCTCTTCACACGAGGGAGCAGGGAAGTCCTGTTAATATCTAGGAGTCGTCTGTATGTCAAATGTACTAACCCGGGGAGCACCTGTATGTGGTTAAAGTAGACCTCAACTGAGAAAAAAAAAAAAAAAACAGAAAAGAATTGTTTGCTGGGGCCTTTTCACATTTCTCCGGTCTTTTGAGGTGCATGCAATGCAATCACCCTAACACAGAATGATTTAAAATTGCAAAAATGAATGGGATTACATTGACCCAACACATATGACACATATGACGTTCATTGCGGCAGCACAGTTCTCTAAACAGGCCCTTAAACTCATTGCTGTATATGTAATAGATCTTTTTAATAAAATTTCCCTGGAGCAATGAGATATTAAAGTTGGTTTATTCCGTATTGCTTACGAGGTTTAAGAACAACATGAATATTTGTCTGTCCCAAAGAGCTTGTAATCTGACTGCTGTGATATTTATATCTCATAATGTCTGCTTTCTCTATGGAAATAATTGTTAAATCTGTAGCTGGCTGTAATCGGTGGACAGGCCAGCCAGACTTTTCTCCGTCTTTAAATGATGGTTTTATTTTGCCTTTTATTGCCATGGTTTTAGGTAATGAAGGCGTTTTCACCCATCGCCGCATTTTAATTTTTAATAAACTTTGTAGCAAGCAGGATTTAAACCTTATCTCACAGGACAGATTTCAAGCGGTGCCATGGTGAACTGATTTAGAAGAATGCTAGGACGAGCGGTTGGAAATGGGGTATTTCTGCTTGACTTGCTGCAGAGTTTGGAAGAACTTGTCACCATAACAGTGGTTATTTGAGTATGGAATTAGCTCTTGCATTTTCACATTATGTGTGTAGCCTAGTCCAGGATCTGTACCTTTCTGGGTAAACAGCTTTCTGAATATTCCACAGAAAGTTTTGTCTTCTCTTTATCACATGTAAATTGTATATTAGCACATAAATTATTTATGACATTTAAAAGGGGACCTTAGAATATCAGTATGGACCAATTAACCTAAAAATAATACATTTAAACATTGTACATTTTTGCTGGGGGGTGCAATGCTGCACAAGTTGTTTAAGTAGAAATATGCAGATGATAAAAAATTTCTCAATCTGGATTCTGTCCAACTGATCCCAAATCTCAAGCAGATAACCTATTACATTAACAAAAAAATGGAAAATGCAAATCGTAAATACTTTAACTGCAGCGGAAAATGTATCCTATTGACAATTATTTGTCATAATAAATGTGCTGCCCCCCCCGTTACTGTGCAACATATTCATTATTATGCCATAGAATACATTGTGTATATATATATATATATATATATTGTGTGTGTGTGTGTGTGTGTGTGTGTGTGAGATATATTATGGTCTGTTGCCTGGGGATTAATATCATAATCCAGGGACGTGATGGGTTTGTAATCCTAGTGACCACTATACTCTTTGATACAAGGTGTGTAGCCCCTGGGGTCACCACACCAGAGGTAGGCTGGTGGGTCGATCTCGGTCATGAAACACACCTCAGGCAAGTGGGCTTCAATATTCAGCGGGTGGGGACTATGTCAGTGGCTATTGTGAAAAACACTGAGTGTGTATAACAGAGAGGCTCTCTATTGCCTTTTAGACATCCGGTCCTCATAGGTTTGTGAGGTAGATTCTAATACCAGTGAATACAAACATTGTGTAAAAGCAAAGTGAAAGCTATAATATCTGTTTTATGGGCTGTAGATGCTTGCACACTATACTACAGCACATTTACTCTCATCTCATGATTCAGCTAATCCAATCAGGTGCGACCATGTGATACCTAAATATGTAGAACAGTGGATAGCATTCAGATATCACTACAGGATACACTATACATAACCGTACAAAGCATGTTATCTACATAAGGGGGCAGATGGTCATCAACTATACAAATATATTTACTGAAAGGTTCCTATAACTCCCTGATCCAAAAGTAATACTTGTGGTATACACTAATCAACATGATTTCTTTGAGAATGTTTTTTCATATTTGGCTTTAAGGACAATAAATGTACATCTCTGTAAAGGTGAAGAGTGACACTTTTGCTGAAGCAATGAACTGGGTCTAGTGCCATGTATGGTTCTGATTCTCAAAAACTGTCTAATCACTAAGGTTCATGTCCATATACTGGTCTCCGTTTGTTATGTCAGAAGGTAGAATAACCAAATTCTATTTCATTTACTGTAGAGAACCTTTGTTTTTGGGCTCTACCTTTCCCAAATGTCACTCATTGACCAAATTTACGTAATGTTTGTGGTCCCAATTTACATACATTGGGTTTAATATCTGTGGTTGTACTGTTTATTTCTAGCAAATCTCTGAAGTGGCTAAGTATATATTCATTAAACATGCAAACAAGTATTAGTGAAAATATTAGGAAAAGATTGTCAGAACAAGAGACAAATGTTATCCTGCTACACCACTAATCAGCTTCATTATTTGAAACATGTTAGTAACTTTTTATAACTAATTATCCATAACACCAGAATTGGCAGGAAAAATGGGATACAGTGGTTGTCTTTATAAACCGTACAAGGGATAGATAAGGTGGTTCCCCTCCTCCCTACATGTAACAAGACTTTCTCTTCATCGGCAGCAGGTAATTACTACAAAGAGATTTCAGTGCATGTCAAGTGCTCTAGAGAGGTTTATTCTGTCACTGGTTGTTTTCCTTCCCCTCGGAGGATAACAAAGCATGTTATCCAAGGAAGGCAGAAGGGCCGCTGGTGTTGTCATACATAGGCAAGAATACGGACTTGATTTGTTTCTTAAACTCCTTTGCTGTTCGGAGATTCATCCTCTGGTGTCTCTCATTCATGTTGGTTTCAAATGCAATCCCGCAGGGCAGTCCGGTCACTCTGGGGGTGTCCGGCATCGGGTCCTGCCTCGTCTCGGCATCTGTCCTGGAGCCCGAACTCCAGGCGCTGCCATCTTCGTCTTCTCTTCTGGGTTCTTCATCCTACGTCATCTGACCCAGGCGCGAGATCTTTGAGCAAAAAGGCTCCTTCTGCACATGTCTGAGCATCTCAGACATGTGCCCCAGAGCTCTAGGCAATTAGCCTATTTTTTTTTTTTTTAAAAGGGCGTCGCACCAAAAAAAAAAAAAAAAAAAAAAAAGAATTTTTACCTTACATTACAGGGTTTTCTACCCTTTTATGTAAAGTGAAAATTTTGATTTTAGGTACTCTTTAAGACTCCAGGTGAAATAATAAAAAAGTAATCATTGCTGATAAGACGATTTTGGAAATAAAAAAGGTACTAATGTGGGTTTACCTGTAAATAAATTATTATTGTGATTTGGGCCTAGGGACAGATATTTTATTTATTAAATTGCTTCTCTCAGCCATTATTGTGGTAGAATCACAGATCAACAATGGTTCCAACCTGTTGTGGAATTCAGAGTTACATCCCCACAACATAAATACCACAACAACAGAATCATAAAGCTAGGACTCGTAAGGCATCTGAATCAATTCATC
>NC_092864.1:20314761-20325985 GCF_032062135.1 Pyxicephalus adspersus | reverse complement strand
TATATATAGATAAGGTATGGAGCCAAAATAAGGGATGGTAGATTTAAATGGTGGATATGAAAAAATTGTTGATGAAGAAATTGAACATACTTGATATTTGGTAATAGGTGGTTACAGAGAAGAAGTAGGTGAAAAGGTTGGCATACTAGATGTTCAGATGTTAAAATATCAAATAGTTGGATGTGTTTAAAATCTAGGTCAAAGAGATAATGATTGTAAGTAAGACAAACAATAAGCTGAGTAATTATAGAGGATTTTGATAAGAAAAGTGAAACTTACTTTAAGGATGGCTGCGATTATATAGGTGTTTGATTTGTTCGGTAGTAACTTCTGTAGGGATTGTAGTGGTTGTTTAGTAACTTCTGTAGAGATTGTAGTGGTTGTTTCTTACAAATTAGATGTTAGGAGGTAGGGTAAAAGAACTCCACTTATGTATGAGGACCTTCCCAGACATCAGTGAGAGAACCTTGATGATGTAGAGCCAATAAGTATCAGGAAATGGGTGTAGATAATACCGGAAACATAATATATAAGCAAACACTTGCATTTAAGTAATTTGTTGTTGATCTCGAATACAATTTTGATAGCTGTCTATCCAGAGCCTGACAGGTACATTATACATATGTACAATATACATTTATATAAGCTAATATGTTTTTATAGCAAATTATTTCCATTGTTGTGCTAAGTCCATAAATTAAGAACGTACCTTAAAACTATAGGTGTTCATTAAGAAAGAACAGATCTATCTTTAGGGATATAATTTAAGTGTGGAGGCTGAAAGGTAAGATTTACGTATTACTAAAAAATCAAATCAATGTGTTGGTTACGGAGATAGCTCTGCTGTCGTGTGGCAGCAGTGAATAGCAGGATCACTCACATTTCTCATTGATGGATATTGGAAAAGAAGGAATGTCAGCCAGCCTAGTAGTAGTAGGACTATGTTTAATTATTGTTTAAAAACTTTCCTGGAAATAAAATACATCTGTTTTTTTTTTTGTTTTTTTTTTTTTTATTAACACTGCCTACAAAATCCTGTCTTTTCCCCTCTCTCTTATCTGACACCTTTAAACTAAACTATACAGTCTAGGCAACTGTATTTTCTGCTTAGTTTGGAGTTTAGACTTTTCTTGTGGTCAACCATTTGTTACTCCCTATATTCTTCTAAAGAAAACAAAACAAGTAATGAATGAATCTTGAATGAATATTCAAAAATATACATTACTTGATACCAACACATCCAATACGTAAATAACATGAGTGTATATCTCATATAAACAGAACAAAAGTGAATCCATAAACACAAATCAGACCATTTTCACACATATATAAAAATGTTTGTTCTACACGTAATAGTGCTTCTTGCATAGCCAATCTATAATGTATCTTAAACATATTACCTCAATGTGACTCTCAAATGCACCAATTAATGACTATCATAAACCTATGTTCCCAGTACAATATGTTATTAATATCCATGTGCACAATACATATATATATTTTACCAATTATAGCTCTTGATAAAAATGCACCTCTTTTTTAATCCAAGCCACTATTACTGATATATTGCAATCCTTATAAAGAAAAAAAAATAATTGTAAAGTACTATTGTTCCCAACTATACAAAAATTAATTATAGTCCATTTTTTATGCTAGTATGCCAATTCAACAATTTCTGAAGCCTGTATATGGAAAAATTAAAAAGGAATTCTTCATAAGAAAGATTTAATACTTATTTGATTATGGCCTGGGTACTGAGTAGCGTTCAGATTGGAGTTACATTTAGTTTCTTTAAGAGATCTTTATATCAGATACAACATTTCCCAGGCCTAGACTCTTGCTCTGGCAAATTATAGGTGGGTCTCACTTTTTCCCTGGATTTTTTTTTTTTTTTTTATATCCAGCTATAACAAATGCAATAGGAGGAGTTAAAAGGAGGAGGAGCATTTTAATTTTGAGGGATAGTTATGGAAAGTTTAGTATACTTTAGTAACCTTACCTTTATGCTTTCTTTGTTGAGCTGTTTATGGCTCAGGTTGTGTCAGCTTGGTACAGTAATGCCAATTGACTTCATGGTTATCAATAAGTTTGATATTGATTGCTTGCTCTTCTATTAACACCTAGAGGCAGCACAACTTTTTAACTTAAAGCGGAACTAATCCCATGCGTCAGGAGAGAATTCATTGTTTTTTTTGTCGGCAGATCTATATGTTTACAGCTGAGCAATCCTTTAAGGGGTTTGTAGCATCTACATCTAGCATTGGTCATCCTCACCACATTGGTACACCCTTCTTTTGCCAAATTTCAATTTTAGCAAACATAACTACTTTTAAATTTGAAGCCACTGTTACTGAAAAATCAGTCCCCTATCTTGCATGACATCTCTGTGGTCTCCTCTGTTGAAATGACTGTTCATATCTTCCAAAATATCTGTTGTACAAAGTTAGAAACTTATAAACAAACATCTGTTGCGTCTACTGTTTAATTCATTGCTGTCACTAATCACTCAACAGGAAGTGTGTTTACAGGCTTGTTTTTAAGTGTTGATCAATACAGGGAACAAGTTACGGTACACCTGCTTCAGTGTGTATGATTACAAGCCATTACAAGGGTGCACAGGGGTACTCTCTGGATGAGGGAAGTTGCATCATGCTCTGAATAATGTGCTGGTAATTAGCATTCTACTATATCTGTACAGAAGTATACTCTTTCATCTTGTCATTACCTATTTTAATTTAGGCAAGCCATCTGTCTTCAACAACTTCACGGTTCCTATTCTATTTACTGAACTCCACTTTGCTAAAATCTCCCTGCGTGGTGATTTAGGTTACAGTGAGGGAAAACTTTAACATTATGTTTGTTTCCATATTTTACATTAATGACCAGTTACAAAGTCCCAAGTTTATTTTCAATCAGAATCTGAGGGAGCGTGTAGAATTGTTAAAGTAGTATTACTGATTTTATATCTCTATGAATGTAGTGGAACTGTCCTTTCTGGAGTGTTTTTCAGATTGGTGAGCACTCATTATTGCTCTGTTCATTATGGTCCTTGATGGCCTTTTGCACTGTCTCAGCAGTTTAAACACCTAGAGAGGCAAGCAACTGATGAAGACTTTATATTGACTGCCACTTAATAAAACAGAGGAAAATTCATTTTTGGATTAACATACATTACCTTCTCAGGGAAATCTTAATTTCTTTTTATGGTTTGTAGTTAAGTAGGAAGGTTCTAAACTTGCACTTTTTAGCTGCCCAAGCTTTGCTTCTTGTGCTACACAGAGTTTGTGCTTCACTACTACTTCTCACAATGCATGTACAGAAGAAACCAACCAGTTCATTATAGCTGTTATGTTGTGTCAACCATTGTTAAATTGATCCTGACGTCTGGAAGTACCGTGCACAGGCTAAAGTGTAACCCCAAAACATATTTAAAAAAAAAAAAATGTATGCACACTTTTTCTGCTTTACACTACCCCGTCACTAGTTACCCAGATTTTTGAGATGCATCTTGAAAGCTTGTTGTTAGAAATCCTCAACCTCAATTGTACCACCAATGCAACTTGTGGACTTTCAGACTTGGGTCCCCATAGTTAACACTTCATACTGAATGTGTCATGTTCTCTGGGTCTATGCTTGGATCTGTATGTCTTTGCAAAATACATTGCAGGTTTGCATTATGTAGAAAGCGCATCATACATATAAATCACTGTATGTCCATAGTTAAAAGAAAGTTTAGTAAAATATTTAAGCACAGTAGCAACCAGATATTTACCTGATTAGCTAAAAAACATTACCATGAACTGTTTTTCTTGTAAAAATGAATTTGCATTGGTTTGTTTTTGGATGATAGGTGTAAAGCACTATTTATACTAAACACACCATAAAGAAAGTCACAGTAAATTATCAATATGTAATATGTGTTTGTATGTGTGCCGAAATACTGTAATTCTTTTTACATCTAGCTTGTTTTTTCTCTCACTCTTGCACTGGCTTTGTCCTCTTAAACGATTTCAAAGCCTCTTCTTTCAGCACCTGCCAACATATGATACTTTTGATAACAGTCCTTAGTAGAGGTCTTTTTTCTGTTAAAGATTTTATCCAGCAAAATACTTATTTTCTAGCACAGCAGAGACACAAACTGGTTTACAGATCAGTATATAAAATTAGAGTACAAAACTCATCTGACTTGGAAAAAAAAGAACCACTGTGTAAGCCTAATTTTATATTGTTTTAGAACTTTTGCATGGCCTTAACATAACATTGTCATCTTCACATGATGGAATTACAAGATTTGCAAGAAGAAAGGAAGGAAAACAAACCATTTACAAATAGTGGGTGATGTCATGAAATAACCCCTGTGGCTAAGACCTCATGCAGAACCACTGATTTAGATGCTAGGTATGCATTATGCATCATTGGTCAGAATAACAATGATTTCTGGACAGTTTCACCCACCTTGCTCCCCTTAGACAATCTCTGTTATAATGAATAAATAAATTAAAATAATGGGAATGGTCACTCCCCTCTTTTTTTCATTGGGTTATATTATAATAGAGGATATAGTGGGACTCACTTGTAATTGCTACAGAAAGTCTATGTATCCTGGAATTTAAAACTAGAGTTCAATGACACCTTCAGTATTCCTTTTTTAGTATAATTTTAGAACTTATTTAGAATGCCTATAGTTCAAGTATTTTTACTTCCTGATGGTCAGTACAACTCAAAATGCTGCCACTCTGCTCATCACCCTTAAGACTATCATAATCTTCAAACAGAAAACAATTACTTTAATTTATCCATCTAACCTCTTTATCCAGCAAACCTAAAGTCTGTGTTCCCCTGAGGAAGCCTTACAGCCAAACGCGTCAGAAAAAGAAAAAACATTGTTTAATTGTGTTTTTTTCACTGAACCATATTCTGTGTTGTATAAGTTCAGTTGACCTCTGTCTAGAGATAATATTGTTTAACTCAAACATTTTATCAAAAATACATGCCAAAAAATCCTTGCTTTTTACATTCTTTAATTGTGCATACTGTCCATTGGAGGGCAAACTTATACACTAAAATGGGGAATATTGAGCCTTTTGTACAAATAGTTTGTCTATGCTGTATTTTAGATTAGTTTACACCTTCCTTAAAGCACAAGAAATTTTGTAATGTAAGAAAAAGAAAACATGTTTTGGAAGTGTGAAGTTATTGTCCTTCTTTATCTCTGATTGGCTGCTGAAGCGTCCTTTCTCTGTCCATTTTTCCCCTCCATGTGGTCAACATGAAATAGTGACTCTCAGCAGTGTAGCATTATAGTCCCTTTTCAATCGAGACTGATGCTGCATTATGGACAAGCCCTAAATTAGCCTGACACCGTGTCCTGTAGCGCGAACAGACTCCCGTAGATTGTGTGAGCTTTTATGAGGCAATTAGGGTGGGTGTAAAAGAATCCTATTACTGATAAGAGGCGGTTTGAAGGACAAGGGGATTGGTAATAGACTCATTTAAAAGAGCTTGGGCATTTTCCAGCCTCATAGATGTGGAAAGATCCCTGACTGCGAGGGATGTTTTCAGTGTCTTGTACACAATATGCCCATGTAGGAAGAAGATTTTGACTGTGTTAGATGCAAATTTGCAGAGCAAATCCCTGATGTACAAATATTGTTGCAATCACATATGGGTCTTTTGGCTGAGAGTTTGTGTTTGCTTGCCCGTTTTAACATAAATTATGATTATACCATCTGCACTCTTAAAAAAAAAAAAAAAAAAAAAGCACTGCAGCTGTAGTGAATGGAAAGTATATTATCCGTTTACACATTTTATCAACAGTGGTTTGATCTATGTGATCCTCAGCTGTAAATGGATTGTGTATTACAAGAATTATAAAATTGGTAAAAGACGATAAAATGACAGCTGATTTACACATTAAAAACAGAAATCCACTTGTGCAATTATTATAGTTGCTGTATAATTTTTAAATGTACCTGCATGCAATAGTTATGGTTTTCCAATTCGATTTCATTGTAAGACAAGTGTGTTCGGTCTGTATACTTTTTGCCTTGGGAACAACAACTAAAAATCTTACTTTCTTCCACTATACATGAAGCTGGAAGTCTGATTATAATATTTTTCAGTTTTGGGAAAAGGTTTTTTTTTTTTTTTTGCGTCTATTGCGTCTCTCACTCTGCTTCATTATTTGGCCACAAAAAAGGTAAAAGTCTGCAATAAGGTGTGCTAAAATTTTTGCATTGGCTTTCAGGTTCAGATTCAAATAGGGGGGATTGTTTTGACTGGAGTTTCTCTTTTAAGCAGTTTTACAGCAATTTTGTCAGCAAAATGTATCTTTTCTGATATTCTGATAACAGGTCACTGGTGCTTGAACCAGCTTTTCTGAAGCAGGGTTCCTCCAAAAGTTGCTGGGGGTTTACTTAGCAGATAACAATTAGTTTCACTTAGTGAAGCCAAGAGCAATGGACCAGTAGAGTTTATTAATATTATTATTAACCTAGTATTTATATAACGCCGACATATTATGCAGCACTTTTCAAAGTCCATAGTAATATCTCTAGCTGTCCCTACCATAGTCATATGTCATAATCACAGTCTAAGATAGATTTTGGGGAAGACAATAGACCTATCCGCATGTTACTTGGAATACAGGAGGAAACTGGAGAACCTGTGGGAAACCCACACAAACACATGGAGAACATGCAAACTCTATTAACCAGCAATGTAAGGAGCTTTGTTACCACTGCCCCCCAATGTATGCAGGTACTACATTGTCTGCAATTGTACTAGACATCCTTTCTATTAAGGAGGATGTTTTACCACCGGTTGAGTGCCATTAATTTATCATGATGTAAATACATTTTTACGTTACGTAATATGTTGGCGCTATATAAATACTGTGTAATAATATTAATAATTTTTACCAGTTTCCTTAAAACTTGAGCTTTTTTTTAGGGGTTCATCCATGACAAAAGTAGATTGGCTTAGCCTGGCTTAGTCTACCATTATTGTAGGTCTAAGCACACACATAGGTCATGCTCCTGACTCTAGAAATCACAATAAGGTCCCAGACTTAGCTTCCACTCTTCCTTGTGTTCTTGGTGGCCTCTTCAGCTGTCAGTTTAACTGACTGGTGAAACATATTATGTGTGCTCCTTATTTTATGCTATCCGTTTTTGATGTTGGTGTATTTCATCTAGACAACAGGACATCTGTTTCAATGACAGCTACGGAGGGAATATTCATCTTGGGAAATTTTCTCCAACTTCCTTTTGCATTTCTAGTGCAGGAAGTGAAGGGAAATGTTCCTGATGGATAGGTAAAAAAAAGTTTAAACCTTTCTCTGTGCCATCACTATTGAAAACAAGTTTTGACTATATGCATTCTTGTAACCTAAAATAATTTATACATGAGGTAATACCTCTTTCTTTCCATCTCTGGATCACCACTAATGTAAAAATGACTTTCCACCTACACAACAGGATTATACACAGCTACTAAGCTGTGGCTTAGAAAGCAAGGGAAGCACTTGAATTATAGCCTTTGCTTCAATGTCAGTGATCAGTGCAAATGTAGAGGAGCTACTGTGTTCATCAAGAGCATTTGGAGGGAGGAAGCCGAGGACATAGTTATGATTCTTTAGAAGTATGATCTAAATCAGCGGTCGCCAACCAGCAGTCCGTGGCTCTGGCCGGTGCACCCCACAGTGGGGTCCTTCCCCTGGCCAGAGCACCATGTCTCCCATATGGATCGCAGGCTCAAGGCGGTGGGGGAGTTGTCTCCGAACACAACCCGCCCAGTCTTCCTTCGCATAGAGACTTCATTGAGCTTTTAACTGAGAAAGTGTATTGTGTGAACTGATGCCGTCTTTTACATGAATGCTGTTACTTTTAGTTTCTGACTTGCTGTAAAGAAATGTTAAACCCCTTTCAAGGCATCCTTTTGTTCTTTTAACATTTAATTTCCTTAACCTAAAGCATGAAAGAATATATATTGATTAGGGATAGAACGTTAAACTTGAAAGTGGGTAAATTGGCGGGTGGTAGTAAAAGGTTGGCACAGGCTGAGTTCTTCCTGAGCAGATCGGAGAAGGGATAGACACCCTGCTTGTGCATTCCGGAGCCGACGGCTGTTCATCAGAAAGATTTCTGCCGCTATCCGTAATGAAGCAATTATTATTGGAGCAGAACGCTTCCATAAATACTAATAAATATGTATTATAAGCTAGGGTGCTTGTTTTAGCATAGTTAACCAAGCAGTATGATTGAATGGAGATTATTTTGCTCTTTGGAGATTCTGTAAAGGTGTTGTAGTTGGACAACAGAATGTGGGGTGAAGTGCAGCCCTGAATTTCCAAGAATGTGCAAATGCAGAAATTATCATTATCTAAATCTCAGATTTTAGTCTATATGGCTTTTTAAATCCATTGGAGTTTCTTCTGTTAGAGAATGACCACTCATTGTTTACATAATCCAGTTTTTGTCCACTTTCCCTTTAACCTAAAAAGTTATTGGTTTTTAGACAGTAAAGATTTCATACCAGAGCACAAATCAAAACAAATTAGATGTTTATCATGATCTTTCGCAGGAATCCAAACCAAGGTAGATTGCCGTAAAATCTGTTTAGTGTTTTTGTCAATATTTTAAACATGGTCATCCTGAATGGATTGATTTAGTTGCCCCGTTAATGTAACTTGTACCTTTTTTTTGCAGTGTGAATATGTACAATGTCGGCATTCTTTTGCAGTGATTAGATAAATGTTTGGAGATAAAAGGATAGAAGTGTTTTAGAAGCTGTATTGTCATCACAAGTGCAGATTGTGCATTATACAAAGAGACAGCTCCTTTCATTTCTACGTTTGTGTTTAGTCTTGCCGTTGTGAGCGTTTGAAGTCATTATTTGAGTAGAAATTCGAAGAATAGAAAATAATTCTTGATTGATACAAAAATCACATCTGGCTGTAAACATTTCCTGTAAGCCCCTCCTTCCCATCTCTGTCTTCATATTGCGGCTCATAGGCCTGTTCATCTTTTATTAATTATTGGAGTCTTCTGAGCCTAATGAGAGGAAAAGCTGATATTTTAAGCACTGTAGAGAATTCATTAAAACTGTCTGTCAGCATTGATTAAAATTCTCCTCCACTTGTTGCTGTTGAGAAAAAAGTGAGGGAAGTGGTTTAAACAGTAAAATATAGTTGTTTCAGTGATTGTACGAGGATTTTACTGGTCGACACCTAGTAGTGTTAATGCTGCCCCTATTTTAACAGGACAGGAGGCAATGAGTCTTGTACTATAACACTTTCATCATATTACACCATCATCAAATCACCACAATTTTCCCTGGCTACCTACACAAACAAAAGTATTTTACCTTTTTTATACCTTAAAACTCAACTGTTTGCTGATGTAAAATACACAGATGATACAATATTTTGCATTGATGCATCATTAAATGTTTTTTTTTACAATACATATGATTAAATTATTAATTTATTCGATGTTTGTGCTGGGACCCAAGTCTGCCAAATGCCTAAAAATATCAGGAAGGAAGGAAGGCTGTCTCGGTGTTGCCGGCTGGTGGGATACAGTAGGTGAATATCCATCTACTGCTGCCTTGCAGAATGTTAAGCAGATTTCTGTTTTTCTTGTTATAGTTCATAGTTTATAAAACACAAAGCTGCAGAATATATCTCATGTGTCTATAATTCCCCTGTGGATCTCCGACAGGCAAAGAATGTTGTAAAATGTATGTACTGGTGCAAAAGAACAAGAAAACAAATACTTGGAAAGCTAAATAATTGGTCACCTTACCCTAAATATAACACTTGACTAGAAAATTAAAAACCTTTAAAGAAAAAGTTATTTTCATTGTAGCCAGAGAACTGCACAAAACTTCAGACACTTCAAAAGTAAGAAAAGTAAGTAGTCAGGAACTACTGATCTACTTTTTACATAACCATGCCTTAAAATAATTGGACGGTCGGGCATTAAAAAAAAAAAAAAAAAAAAAAAGCAGTGATAGCCTAGATATAATTAAACTACAGATTTCTCAGAAAGTAAACGGAATAAACTTTCTGGATTAGGACCAGGGTGGTTTACAGAAAGTACTGGGAAGTATGAGAAAGGTAGAGAATTGGAGAGGAGGAAAGTGGAGGAGACAATAATGAGAGCAGGAGCATGGGCTATATAATTGAGCCATGTACACATGCAAGATGATTGTGGTCTGACATAATAGATTGTGAATGTCTCAAGTGAAAATTTAGAATGTGTACAGCAGTCTCTTGACGTCATTAATCAGTTAGCCTTGGTGGATTGATGAATGACCAAGCAAGAACAGCTGCTGTACTTTTCTGAGGAGGAAAGCACAGCGAGGTGCCACTCTCTCATCCTCCCCTCTTCATATACAGCACTCTTTTGTTCTCCTGTTTCTCGAAACAATCACCAAACATTGTTTCCAGCAACAGAAATCAGATGGTAGTAACACTATGCACAGAGACCCGCCATCTCATTTAGCGGCTGGGAAACTATTTAAAAGCCTTATTTTTTCAGATACCCTCTGCAGCACACCAACAACCTTTGGGGCTTTGTTGCCCTTTTTCCATCTGCAGTCAGTGATTGGGCACCACCAGCACATAAAATTTCCCCTAATTTAAATTAACGGAACAAAAACTAAAACCACTTTGACAATGACTGCTTCATGGAAAAGGGCCATTTGGTACGGTTCCACTGTCATGCACCCATTTTTTTTATCCTTGGTCCAAGCAATGAGTTTAACAGATACATTGCCTGTCTACATTCCCTGAAGAAGCAAGCATTTTGAAATGTGTTGGGATCTGTTTATAGATGAATAATAATATGAATGTTTAACAGCAACCTTATTGTAATAGTTGTTCCTCGTTGTATATGATAAAATAACATTGTCATTTTTGTTGTCTAGTGAAAAATATTGGGCTAGGTTTGGAGGTTTCAATTTGTTTTCCTTATTTCACCTGCAAGAAGAAGATAAAGGGCCTGGATCAGGTTATCAGTAATTCATGCTTCAGAATCACAGCTCTTTATTTAGGATCCGGGCCTGCAGTGTCTTGAAAGGAATGAGTGGAACCAGGAGTGCCTTTTCCAGGCCAGAAATGGAGCAATGTGCACCTGACTTGAGACAGGTGGAAGTTGCAGCCAAAGACCAGGTGTCCCAGGTGGAGAGTCTGTGTGTAGCCTGAATGCTGGAAAAGCCC
>NC_092864.1:20312083-20314065 GCF_032062135.1 Pyxicephalus adspersus | reverse complement strand
CACTCACAAGTATTGTCAGTTGACTTGGCTGACCTTGGCTTTTTTTTATAGATTTGTCTTTCCCTTCAAAAAATACTGCAAGATACATTGCAGTGTCCCACAGCTTAAAAGAAAACATATCTTTAATTTTTCCCCCCCTCTCCCAAAAAATTGTTCCCACCTCCCTTAGCAGATTTCAGAGCTGGGGACTGAATGAGGAGTCAAGCCTGTGAATGGAGGCACATTTAAGATTTATTGATCAATAAAGCAGACAATTACAGCTTGTTTAGAGAACAGGGTAGGAAGAGGCCCTCTTCTTGTCCCTTGGAGCAGCATCCAGCTTCCATTAATGATAACCCTCGCCTCTCGCTGCAAACCATAAAAGTCAATAGCAAGATATAGGATTTCAATAAAATTATGACACTAGATAAACTTTACCCCAGGAACGGCTTATCACCGGGGGATCGTGCCTTGCTTCACTTAGATTTGTAACTTTAATTTTTTCCTTTATTGATTTTGCACGCTTTTCTTCGCTGCTAATTAGGTGGATTCTTTAAGCAAGGAAAAGGGAATTGTTTTCTCGGAAACACATACAATTAAATACCCAACTGAAACAACTTGAATCAGCTGCATTTTTTTTCCACCTCGCAGTCGTGTCTGAGAGCAGACCGGTGAAAAAGCGCGCAATTTTCCCAATGAAATTGCTTTTCTTGTCCATTCCATGTTGTGTTTATTATTTAGATTTCTTTTTTGTCAGTGAACACACAAACTTTATCTAGGGCCAAACCTACTGCCTAGAAGTAATACGGTACTTGAAGGGAATTGTTTAGGTCACATCTTCTGTGTGCTATGTACCTTTACTTTACCCATTATGTTCAATTACCTTTCTTTACTTTGCTATATTTTCTGCCAGCTTTCTCTTAACCTTTTTTTTCTGGTTAGCATGGGAGACTGTGCAAGTAGATACTTCCATGGCTACAGAAGAGGCTGCTGGAATCAGTTAGGGCTTATTCCTACTGTGTGCAGCAATATAGCACACACTTATATATGTAAATGCACTTGTGCAAATAGAAACCATGGCAATGTATATCACATGAGACAAGAGTTGCTGTTCATATTTAATTGAACCACAAGCACACATTCCTAGTGCACTTCAGTGCAACATATGGTAAAACACTACCACACATTGCCATGTGCTTGGTTTTCAAGAGGGCAGCATATACAATTTACATATAGTCCCCCAATGCAACACATGCCAATACAACCAGGAGTGTTTGTTATTTTACATTATTTATATAGTGCGGACATATTACGCAACGCTTTACAAAGTCCATAGTTATGTCACTAGCTGTCCATTATAAGTCCATTAACCTAACTGCCTGTTTTTGGGTTATGGGAGAAAACCGGAGTATCTGAAGGAAACCCACACAAACACAGGGAGAACTCGGGAATGAATTGGAATTGAGGGCTTACATGGTCCCCATGAGCTTGTGGCGTCCTCCCGCGATGGCTGGCATCTGCGTTCCCTTGGCCTCACCGCCCTGGCGTGTGCACATTGGGGATGTGAGGCCATGGGATGCAAATGCTGGGTAGGCATGTGACATGCGGGGGTCATACCGGCAGGAAATTTAAAATAAGAAGGAGTTTTAAATGTCAAATGTACCGCTTTGACATTTAAAAATACTAAAATAATCATACCGCCAGGGAGGTTAATAAGAACATGCTCTTAAGCATAGTGAAGCTCAACACAGCCCATAGGGAAGACAGATGTTTGAGACAAGCAGTTAACCAATATGAATTTTTTAAGTAAAGTAAAAGTCTTCTATAAAATTAGACACAAAAAGATGTCTGCTAGTATCTTTGTGTGCTATGAAAGTCTTTTCTGTTCACAACTAATCTCAAACTACTCACCTGCTTTCTTTGGGAAGAAGGATGGTAGGTGAGGCTTAGGTACTTTTTGCAATATGAGTACGTGAATATTTGTAGAATCGTCCTCCTATCCC
>NC_092864.1:20309486-20310862 GCF_032062135.1 Pyxicephalus adspersus | reverse complement strand
CCCCCCCCCCCCCCCCCCAAACCCACTTTAAAGCTACTTCAATTAAAATCACTCTCTGGTTTTGCTCTGTTCTTATTACATCTGCCCCTTTGTCTGCAATTCGTGCTTGCTCATTTTTTATTTTTTTTTTTAGTTTTTCTACGCACACTTTCTTTGCACTTGTAATTCTGTGCTTGCTATGCATCTCCCCTCAAGCAGAGCATTTGGTGTCACTAGTGATTATTAGGTGACTCTGTGACCTCATTAAAGTAAAACAATGTCTTGAGTCACTGCTCGGCGTCTGTGCCTTCAGAAATGCAGATTGATTTGTTTTTTTCTAGGGAAAATTAACTTCAGTGTATGATTTTTAAATATGATGTGCAATATCAAATCTCATTGACCTTTGCAAATTGTTTTTGCAGTGGAAATGTATTTTTATTGCTGTGTTCTAGTGATTCTCAGTTTTCCTTTTCCCAAAGTTCGTTTACCAGTTTTGAATGATACTTAATTGTAAGTGGTAATAATGATTTGGCCATCTCTGGCATCCCACTGAGAGCATCACAATAATTGTGCCATTTAAGCTAAGTTGAGCATTAGAAAAATCTTGTATGAGACTCCTGGTAATTATGTTGCAGTGCTTTGTATGGCATTTTGTATATTGGCTGATCATTTGTTTTCAGGTTCAGACCTACTTAGTATTCAGATGCATTTTAACCAGGGCCTTGACATAAGGTGACCACAAACCTTGTACTGTGATTGTAGTCTGTCTTACCTTTCAGTTTGGGTAAATCTAAGAGACAGTATGAAGAGTGTATGAACAAAATGCAATAGTAGTTTTTAAGATTAACAATTTTTTCATTAATCTGATCCATCTACGTTATGGGGATAAGACATAAGGTGAGAGACATAGCTGTACAGGTAGTCCCCCTATTAAGGACATCTGACATATGGACGCCTCCTAGATAGGAACGGGCTTCCCTGCTCACTCGTGTGCAGAAAGGAGACTTGAAGGGGGGAGAGGGGGCAGTTTGCATGAGTTGCAGAAGAAATCTTTTGTTAAATACAGCTGAGGTTGTGGGTTATCCTAAGGACTGAGCTCTTCTGTAGGCTTTTGTAACTCGTTCATGACCAAGACAAACTCTGCAGTTGTTTCTTTTTGCATATAAAAGCACAGCTTGCTCCAGAAGGTAATGAATGTCTAGGCTCCATAAAGTTTTTGTTGCTTTGTTTGTGATTAACTAACAGCCAGGATTTTATACAGTAACAGACACCATGCTGCCTAATATTATGTTGAGACATCTGTCCTAATTGCATTTATTAAATTAACGTACCTGTTTCCACTTACATACAAATATAATACAGTGTTCTCCCCAGAAATTTTTTTCAGCCGGGTGGTA
>NC_092864.1:20304225-20305773 GCF_032062135.1 Pyxicephalus adspersus | reverse complement strand
AACACTTTGAATTCACCTGTAATCTATTTACCTGATTGAAAGGTAAATTTCAATTGCTTTTTAAATATTATTGTGGAAGCTTTACTATTGGACACAAGACACAACTTTCATATGGCCCTTTTCCCAGGGTTGATAAAGTCCTTTTTATTCTCTCTTTCTCTGTATAATGTTTTGTCAATACTGCCTATATTGAACTATTATTATAGTATTTATATAGCGCTGACATATTATGTAGCTCTGTACAAAATCCATAGTCATGTCACTAGCTGCCCCTCAAAGGGTCTCACAATCTAATGTCCCTACTGGAGTCATATGTCATTATCACAGTCTATGGTCAATTTTGGGGAAAGCCAATTAACCTAATTTTTTGGAATGTGGAATGAAACCGGATTACCCAGAGGAAACCCACGCTAACACAGGGTGAACCTACAAACTCCATGCCTATAGTTTCCTGGCTAAGATTGGAACCTGGGACCCAGCATGTTTCCCAAATAAACTATATTTATTTCTGAAAATTATTGTTAATCTGTTTAACAACCAATTTAGGACTAAGTAGGGTGGTGTTTATGTGCACCGGTATTTTAAAGTACTTATTATGGTTTGTCATTACAGTGCTGTCATTACATCTTCCAGTTGGCAGACCTTAGGCAGTATTGGGACACGTGTGATTGCTGTATTCAAGGCAGCATTTCCTAATATAGAATTTGTTGTGTTCTAAGTAATATAGTTTGATTTTATATTTTTTGTAGCAATTTTGTTTTATAAACACCACAGTGATATATTTTAGAGTTAGAAATTTCTTTTCTCAATTTCTTGTTCCTAATGTCGTCAGAATTCACATTCTAGGCTTCCACTTTGTATACTGTTTGCTTCTGTGACACATTTGTTTTCATGGACTTGGCTCTGCTGCCTGGAAGGGACATTTTAGCGCACAGTAAACAAAAGGAAAATCTCTTGCGGAGACTTGAGACTGTAATAACGCAAGAGAGAGTATATGTCAGGGCCTTTATATCTCCTTCCTGCAGCTACAAAGGTCAAGACCTGTACTTAGGTCAACACTACTAAAAACAGACTGCTTGACCCTCCTTGGGAGTTATTTATTTTATTAGTCCAAACTGTACACTTTCCAGGTTTTTTTTTTTTATTTTTTTTTTTAATATAGTATATTACCAAACTGCTAACGATTTTCGGTTTGCTACATTTAGTCTCCACTTAACAGTATTCTATTTTTGGTTTGGCTACCTGTTATGCAATATAAATCATTGTAATCCTACACATTGCCAGGCAGGTAGTACTTACAAAGAATCCATTATACTTATTGGCCTTTTTAGTTATCCCTGCAGTGATTTTTTTTTATAGTTAGTAGTACTTAATGGCCCATTTACATCTACAAGAAAAGTGCAGATTTTTACAGCTTTTTTATTGGACCCTTTTGCCTTATTAGTACCAGGTTAGTAACAACAAAAGTGAAGACCTGTAAAAAAAAAAAAATATATATATATATATATATATATATATATATATATATATATGTATGTGTATATATTA
>NC_092864.1:20302385-20303094 GCF_032062135.1 Pyxicephalus adspersus | reverse complement strand
AAATTATATAGCTGCAACAAATCGCAGCAACAAAATGCGCTTATGGGACCTGGCTCTAAGCCACTGCATTTGGCCCACTTCTGAAGCTTTCTGTTCATAAAATAGTCATAAAAACTGAACTATCTTTACTTTTAGAATGTCAACTCCTGGATAGTCTGTCTATATGCCCTTTCTTGTGGTTCAGACTCTGCAAAAAAAAAAAGGTTCCTTGTAACTACACCTGACTTTCTTTTAGAAGCTGTAAGAGGTTCTCCCTGGTCTAAGACATGACAGTAAATCTTGTGTTATTAGGCAGGAAAATAGGCTCCATCCCGCAGATTTCATTTGCTTCATGATCCCCCTTGGCTGTGAGAATAAAAAAAATCCAGATTGATGACAGTGTGAAATCCACCAGGGACTTGGTGTTGTAGCAGGGAGTGTAACACAAAGCCTGCACAGTGTAAATAAGTTTGATAATGTCACTTATCTGACAGCTTTCTCCAAGCTTAGATCATCGAAGTCATCTTTACTCGCTAGCCCAGACAGGCTGGAGCAAGCTTTTGGCAGTCACTTCTTGTTGGCAACATATGTAAAATTCCTTCAACCTTGTTGATGCAGCAAAACCTGGGCTCTTTGTACACAAGACTGCGTCCCATTTATCACCATGATAACTTATTTGGAATACAGCTATGGGCTACCTTCATCCAGCTTTCAACTGAAAGGAATTTAA
>NC_092864.1:20293038-20300617 GCF_032062135.1 Pyxicephalus adspersus | reverse complement strand
AGTTCTAATGGGCCCTTAAACTGTGTTGATTGCTGCTGTTACCTTTTAGGAACTGGCATCCTTTCTAGCTTTTCAGATTGACAGAGCTTCATCAGCCTTCCCCTGCTCTTCACTGTCCAATCACAGGCTGGGGGCATAGAGGCAGCCTTATATATTGACTTATTACAGAACAAAAATGTATCAATCTAATCATCTAGTTTCAATCCCTACTGAAGATGGGAAGGATGGAACCAGAAATTTTTTTTTTTTTTTGACACACTAAGTTAAATTTAATTAGGAAGTGCAGAAAAAGTGAAGACTAGACACACTCAGCTGATGTTTAAGACTTTTTAAGGGTGTGCGCTCAGCAGATGCCGCAAAGGTAGTGAGATCTCATGCTGAAGCATTTCGCCGTGAGGCTTCTTCAGTTGATGAGGAGATGAAAACAATGGAGGATGCATCAAAGGGCTGTTAAGGGTGTGAAAGGTAGACCCAAGTGGAAGAGCGGAGGAGAAGGTTTCCCAGTTAGGGGTGGTTTTAGTACCAGGTGGCAGCTGTAACAAAGATCCTCACGGGAACACCCCAAGGACCTTACTTCTGTCTCTTTGTTTTGTTATTATGGGTTTGACATTTTAACTTGAACTATTACTACAACCAAGGGGAACCCTACACAACAAAATACTTCACTACAGAACAACATTAGTTACCAGACTTTAAAGAAACCAATATGAATCTATTTGCAGGTAATTATTTTTTTTTATACTCTTTTTTTCAACACTTGGACTTTATACCTATATTGTCAAGTAATGTCAATAGAAACAGGCTGCACACCCTAATTACACAGTTGTCTGCCCCAAAGCCTTGGGATTGCTAGCAATTTGTTTTGAATGACATCAGAAGCTCTTTCTTGCAAATATAACTTTTGGCAATTAATTAGCTTGGGTTTGTTGGCCCTTTAAGCAGCAGCCCCGTTGCCTGTTTATCAGAGACTGCCTTGCCGAAATCTCATTTGGCAGTAGCCGTGATGCAGTGCAGAGTAAAAGGAATGCAGAAGTCGTTTGGTTGAATTCCAGATCCGCAGCGTTACAAAATGACAGATTGTAAAGCAAAGTAACACTAAAATGTTAGTAGGGCTCATTTGTTAAATAGGTCCAATCTAGGTTTAATCTATTGCCAGCGTGATCTTTGCTAGCAGTAAAACAGGCGGTGTCTGGATGTGGGCCAGGAAGTATCATAATGTAGATTGAAAGGCTCCAGGAATTATATTTTCTGCGACGCTCCTAGGGCTAAACTCAAAACATCAACAATACCGGCCCGGCTTTTTGGTGTCTATGTTAAACAGAATTGACACTTTGAGCCTTGTGTCATAGTATCAGAATGTAATTGCTGACAGTTCAGTTTTAGCTAATAGGGATGTTTATACTGTCACATAACTGTACACTGGTGATGACTGGGAAATGTGCTTAGCAGTATATGGCACATTTACTTTAACACTTACTTTCAAAACAGTCAAGTTGGATAAAGTGAACCTTTCAAAAATTATTACGCTTCACATGAATCAATAGGGCATTATTACCAAATCACATAATTTTTCAAGTTGAAATTAAATGCATCTTTCTTGCCATGGGGAAGAAATTCAAGTCTTAGATGCGTTTTGTTGCTTACAATCTAGGTCTCTGGTAATATTGTGGTTGTTAAACATCATTAAAGATTGCAGGGATCTGTGGATTACCAAAACATAAACCTGCAAATGTGATAAGCAAGTGAGGCTGCTCCATATATAATTATAAAATATAAATAAAGCAAGGTTTTTCTTAATGTACGTGCTGTTACCTGCAGTTTTTGGCCCTTGAGGGCTGAAGTTGCACTTACTGGGTATTATATTATTATGCAAGAGCTTTTATTTGTAGTTTGAAGATTTGTCCACCAGGACATTAACCTGTCATGCATGTTAGGATGAAAAGTAGAGACTTTTAGTCTCTGATTCTAAAGCTGCATACCCATATCAGATGATTTGTCACCCGAGACAAAATGAAGAGAGTGTGTGGCTGTCTCACCAAGTTGTTCATCAGTCCATCCTGGCAATCTGATGAACCACTATTTGGGAATGACTGCTGTATTTTTTTTTGATGGGTTGAACACTGCAGGGTTTTGCTCACTTGTCCTCCCCTTTTCCCCTATTCATAACACAAAACGGGTCTGTGGGTACCTACAGTGCTCATTCATTCATTTGTCCTCGGAAACAATCGCAAAAGATTGTTTCCAGTGACTGGTATCTGACCTTTATTCTGGGCCTAATAGAACTGGGCAGGGCTGATAAAACTGCAGAGGAAGCAGAGTAACATTTGATCAAAAGGGTTTTCTTCAAAAACATATCTGTATGTCTGTCTATACGCAGCTTGACGGTAAACTTTCACACTACTTCAGAGTGTTAAAGATTTGCTTCATTAGACTTTTGTTATATCAGTGACAGAAACCCTTTAAACACCCCTTAAAAAATAAAAAAAAAAGAGTGGAACTGTGGTCTCCTGTTAGTCTCACACATATCTATCGATCCTTGCAGTGAATCTCCACCTAATTGTGTGTCAACAATGCTGCAATACTCCACGTTGTTGCCACTCTTATATAAGATTTTGCGTCTGCTTTCTCTGCAATGAAATGTAAATAAAGTTCATACTTTACTATATATATTGTCTTCATGCTCAAATATTTTATATTGTCTGATTTTTTTTTCCCCCTTTTTTTTTACATGGCACTGTGTGCAGGAAAGAGATGGAATGAGGGCAATCCTGGATTCCTATGACAGCGAGCTGACCCCATCTGAACATACTCCTCAGCTCGGCCGTCGTCTCCGCGAGGCTGAAGAAATGCTGCAGAAAGTTCATGGGCACAATGCTGAGATGGAGGTAATTAACTATTAGCAACTGCAACTATAATAGAGATCTTATCTTCACATGTATTAGGACACCGTTTTGTAAAATGATATGTATTTTTGCACCAAAATATGTTTGCACTGGTTTCCTATACAGATAACAAAATATAGTTCTGTAACCCAATTCTTATTTCATATAATCAGTCCACCTTCAGGAGGTGGATTTTCAAAAAAGAGTATCCACTGAGAGTTTGCGCCAGTATTTTAATAAACAATCAGATGTCCATAAGTAGAAAACCCCTTTAACAATCTCTTTTTTTAAGCTCATCCGTCATAAAGGTTTTATCAGAATTCATCCAGTGCTGAATTCACAATTATAACATATGTTATAACTAACTCATTTGACCTAAAGTCTACTAATGAAATGATTGGCATATTGAGAGGTTCTAACTCTTATTCGCTTTATTCCTAAACCATATCATGTATGTTTTACACAGATGCTTTCACTGTGGTTTTGGAAGTTTTTCTTAGCAGTTCACTACTCAAAAAAAAAATCAATAATTTCAAAGCCCTCTCATTCATCAAGTAAGAGCAGGGGACAAGAAATATTTTACATACAAACATCTAACTATTTGCTATCCACATTACCTATTGTGGCATTAGTTTTTTTTTCTTTGTTATTTTGTTTTACGTTTCCCTATCTGAATGTAAGGGCTGTGTGTGTTGGTTTAATGAAATGATGGATGTTTGTGAGAGTGGTTGCACAGTGCAGTCCTTGAAAATGGGTGACATTTATTTTCAGTTTTTTTTTATCTCAATCTGAACAAGATTGCATTAAACTATGTGATTATCATATCCAAAATGTAAGAATGTAGGTGATAGATCTAACTCCCACTTCCACTCACCTGGCTTGGTGAAGTCCCATCCCCTTGGTGCGGCAGGGAAATAACACCACCCGGGACTGAATAATTACAGAGGCATTTAGCTGCTTGCCAATATTATGATGGATATATCTGCACTGTACATTTGTGACTCACCTCTAATCTAGGAAGCTGGGAGTCACATAACACACTGCCATTCTTCGATAGCCCACTAGATGTGTGGAGAAGCCATGCTAGCTTTTCCACTTGCTTCCAGCGGTTTTCTTTTAGAATTTTTAAAGGATAAGCCCAACTCCAGCCAAAAACATGTACTTGATGAATATAAGGTAAATTGTTCATTGGAGACAAACATGTATTTAGTACATGGTCACATAGAGAAAGGTTAGAACTTGACAATAATTATTGCTGTCTGTGTCTTCTGGTCCTGGCTACAACCACATTTCTTGTAAGGGAATCTCTGGGGCATGAAGTGAGGGGAGCCCCTCCAAAACATAGTCATGGGGAAATTAAAAAAATAAAAAACTGACGGCTACTGTAATTCCTTTACCACTTCATGAAAAAAAAAAAAAGTCTTAAATTCTACATTAGCAGTCTGTTTTTTTTTTTTTTTGAATAAGCAGGGCTTGGTGCTTACATGATATGGTATCTTTTGTAGCACAGTTTATTTCTCCCAATCTGACCATCCCTCAACATTGTTAATGGAGGTTGTCCATATGCTATCAAATGATGTGGATATGAAGAGCCCATGGGTTCCCTGTGATGTTCAGGAAAACGGTTTGTGCTGGCAGAGAGAAGGCTTTTGTTTTCTTTCTTACACAGACAATGTCAACAAATTCAAGAAACCTCGGAACGGGATTCTGAAACATGACAGTGTTCTCATCCCAAGACTTGTGCTGACATCCTGGCTGCTTAGAAACCGTGGCTTTTCGATCATCTTCTTTCTAGTGCTAGACAGAGAATGTGTACAAAGCAGGTTTTCTAAGGCAAGCCCAGCTGCCTGGAAGGAGAATTCCCCGTAAATATAATTACATTAATAGCCCTTTCATTTCAACCTGTTTGTCTCTCTCTGAAACAATAATGAACAGGAATATTCTAGGTAGGCATGCTGACACATTGAATAGTTCCCCATGTTTTTTATGTTAAGAAATGATTTACCATGGCTGAGAACGCCATATGTATTCTAATCAGTTAATTATGAGCCTGACAATCCTGGCACATCAAAGTCCATATGCTCATGCTTTGTTTGCCAGTAGGACCAGGGGCTTTAATGGAAACCTGTTAATCCTTTGACCAAAAATGATCACCTTTTCAGTTCAGCAGTAACTCAGCCTGGTGTCCATATTCTCCTTGTTTCTGCTGTTAATGGCTAAAGGACAAGGGGACATTTTGGAAATGATTGCATTAATATCCTCATTAAAATAGACTTTGTAGAATGACATAGATTTCAAGGGAAATATAAGCTTTTTAAATGAACTCATCAGTCGATTTACAGTGTATTTTGTACAATATATTAGCATTAGAGGCATAAGGCAAAGATAACTTGTTTACTGTCCTGAAAATGAGAGTAAATACTTTTTGTTGTTGACACGTACATATGTATAGTGTTTTTATCCATCTTTTCTGTATCAGTAGGACCGAAAAGTTAGATTGAACATATTTGGTTTATTTGATTTCCTTTTGGTCATATAAATCATAAATATTGAATATACATATTTCAGTAAGCAGGTGGAGTTTTGCAGTCTGTCGACAAAGAGTTTCCTATTCCATAGGATTGTTATTTAATCCCCAACAGATCAGTGGTATTCAGGAGATCCATAAATAACTTGAATTAGTGGATGGAGGATCCTGCTATGCCTCCAATTGTCTGTAGTAAATACAGAACTGGATGGATTATGTCAACAACACACACACACACACACACACACACACACACACACACACACACACACACACACACACACACACACTGGCTGTGCAGGGGTAGAGATCTGTAAGGACCCAGAGGAGGCAGTGTTCTCCCCAGACCCTTTGAGATGGTGGCACCCCCTGGCACTTTTCAGTACCCACCCGGCTGTTTTTGAGTGGTTACTGAAAAGTTGGGTCCTTTTATGGGCACAGTTTTTGGGTGCAAGGGGAGGTTAGCCAGATATGCTTATGGCGACTGCTCTCATTTTGCTGATCCTATTACTGGACTTACTTTTTGGATCCCTCTACTGAATAGTGACAACCAAAGAAGTATTCATCTGTACACAGAAGAGAAAGATGATTGGGATGTTATGTGAACATCAATTTAGATGAATAAAAGGGCACTTTAGGTACATTTTTTCCTGCCAGTGATTAGTTAGAGGGGTGTGGGGGGTGTTAGCGTCATTCGGGGCCTTGCTAACTAGACACAACAATCATTGCCTTGTAACTAATTCTGGTTTGTTGGTTCATAGCCCTGGAACCAGTTGTATGTGGAACACAACTGCCCTAATAACAAAGTCTAAACCTACAGGTCTTAATCTAATGCAATGTGTTAATGTTGACATACATATAACCTATAGTATTTTCTTCAAAGTAACACTGAACCTAGAATATCAAGACTTTATTATTATTATTAAACAGGATTTATATAGAGTCATCGTATTACGCAGCGCTGTACATTAGACAGGGTTTAGAAAACATTTAGACGTGATAATTCTGCCTAAACAATACTTTGCGAATGTATCGTGTGCTTTTTATTCCTGTAAAGTAGCAGCACACATCCTGTTGTAAGACTTTTCTATAAACTCCTGGACATGAAGCCTCATAGCTGTATTTCTGCAGTGTAAAGTCTAAAAGGCACTGCTGCCTCCATTGACTTCTAGTCTCATGAGATTTGGAGTCAGATTTGATGTCACTACTGTTCTATTTACTTATCCCCTGGCTGATGGCTCTGACACATGGAAGCAAAGCCCCTCTTCCACTAAGATGACTTCCTTCACACTGAGCCTCCAGCAAGGAAAACAATACAGAACGGAAGTGCAGTATGTGAGATTATAAGTAATGGGGAACAATCCGCTGCAGGAAGACCACAGGCAACATTGATTAAAAGTCATTTTCCCATTTTTTGGGGGGCACGTCTTTAATTTTCTTTTTTCTTTAAAGCAATGTTCAGAAGGAAAGAGGAATGAATGTTTAAAAAGAAACAAAACAAAAAAACATAATAAAAATAAACAGTTTTATTAGTGCTGGTTGCTTTAGCATTTAGAAGTCATTCTTGCAACTTGATTCTTCCTGTTTACTTCCTATACCAGTAAAACTAGAAAAACGGTTTCTGAGCTGCAAATGATCAACAAATCATTGTTTTTCTGATGTTTTTAGGGTGCTCCCATTGATTTCAAATACAATATTAAAATTACATATTGAAAAGAAAAGAAAAATGCTAACAGAGGTTTTTTATACAACAGAAGAAATGGATGTTTAAGTTAGTTTTTGATTGAATGTTCAGCTTCATATTGATGTTTTGTAGTATTTTATGTATAATGTTGGATTAAAATCGCTAATGACAGTATTGTTAGCATGTGGATTTTAAATTACCTTTAAAAAAGTGCTTCTTTTATAGATGACAATTTATGCTGAAATAACATTCATATTCTATTTTTTATAATCAGAATTTCCCATTCCCTGGCAGATTTTCTTGCCATAGTATTAACATTTGCCATGCACCCTTTAGATTTATATTGTCAGCAATTCTGGATGAGCAGAGGCTCACTGCAGTGTCCTTAAATTAGTTAAGTGGACAGGAAATGTGGTGTAAATGGGGACAAATGTTAGTTCCTACAATCACAGTTTAGATTAAAGCAAGAGGTTCTTCATTTTCTTA
>NC_092864.1:20278099-20291791 GCF_032062135.1 Pyxicephalus adspersus | reverse complement strand
GTATATATATCTATATATATATATATATATATATATATATAGCAATATATTTTTTTTAAATATTGTTTTTTAATGATCAGTGGAACTTTCTATAAGTGATACCTGGCTATTTTCTGATTTGGCCACAAATATATAATATTGCAAAGATGTGATGAAGAAGCTAGAGGGAGACCTTGTGACAGCTAAGATATATGTAGCTGCTGGACTGTCGGGGAAAAAATGTCATTTCAGTAATATCGGCCCTTTTGCTTTTTTTTGTCACCGCTCACTACGGCCCCACTTGAGTTTAGAAATTGGCAAGTATGCTATTTTTCTGTTGTGTCTGATACTGAAGGAGGAAAAAAATATCACTTTAATGCCAGATCGCTGCCAGTCCAGAGTTTGGGCATCCCTGTCATTGTCATGCATGTCACAGAATTCAGCAGGGATGACCAAGACATTGGATGAACCAACTCCCTAGTGGACTTATACGAAGAGAAAAAATAAAAAGCAGAACATTTGTACTATCGATACCAAATATGTCAGCTAATGGGGAATATTGTGGTGATTCTCAGAGTTTACCCATGGTAAATTAACTTATACCTTTCTTCTGTTTGAAGGTATTGTTAAATCCCAAATCATGTATATATTTTGCACATTTTATGAAGTGCAGCAAATTACTGCATGTTGTTCGGCTTGGCTATTTTAAACTAAAAAACACCGGGTATAAAAAAAAATATAAGGCCTAAAGCTTGACTTCCGATATCTTTATTTCTGAGTGGACCTATGCATTCTGAACACCATGCAAACCTGATGATAATCTGTGTTCAATCAGTGACTGGACAGAAAGGTAAATTGAACATACTTGTCATGTATTCCACGACCAATGCTCCTTCTTTAAAATGCTAGTATGGGCATAACTGAGATTTACCCTGCTATGAAATGCCTTTTGTTAAAGCATTTGGGGGTTTGGAGACAATTTTCTGGCGGCCACAATACAAACTTTGCTTAGTTGGTCAATATTTTTTATCATGGCGGGCATTGGTGGCCTCAGGTGTAGCCCCAGAAAATAACATATTACTGCACATTTAATACAAATATATTTCTATTAAGAAAACTTGTATTTTGTTTTAAATATCAGTATGGCAAGAGAATCCCATATGACTTTCCACAAACATACTACTTATTGCCAAAGCCCCGAGATCATGGCATAAAAAAGGGAGAAAGAAGAAGAGGGGTTTCTCTTGCATTTAAATAATGATGTTCAATTGTAATATATTTGTGTTTCAGGTTGGACATCATTTAGAGTGACTGCTAACTATACAAAATTCACCCAAGCTATAATATTAGGTAAGGGGTAGCAATTCCAATTAGTAAAAATACAAAATTTATAATTTCAAACACAGTAAAATCAAACGTAGAACACGTATCTTTCCCGACGCGTTTCACCAAAAAGGTTTTATCGGGAAGGTTGAGATTTGTACTATTATATGCAAAAACATAACAAAAAAACATTAAAAAAACATTTTCACAAGGCATTGATAATCCAAGTGTTGATACAAAATATTAGTAAGTAATTTCTAAAACAATATCCAGTGGTTGCATTCATTAGTTAAATCATATGTGGATAAAATAAATGTGGGGGGTTCTTTAAAATGTTATAAATCAGAATATGTAATAATGTCTAATAGATTAAAGGATAGAGGGGAAAGAAAAGGGGAAGCTTACTTTGTCTTCTACTTACCAATATTGGCTCGAAAAATTAGTTGCAGATAGCAATATTATAGGTACGAAATTTCTGCCTTTTTAAATATCAGTGTTATGCTGTAAGGTAGACAGAAATCAAATTTATATGTAGTATGCATGCAAAATCCAAAAGTTCCCCAGATATTAACTGTCGGCTTTCAGAAAAAAAGACTATAACCAATGTGATGCTAATAAAATATATTGGTTCCACCTGATACCCTATTAATATATTGTTAATGCACTACATGTGAACATAAACTTACCTTGCCAAAAGATGTTTTTATGATACCCCACCTAATAGAGTAACTGCATCTTGAATTAGACAAGTATTGTAATATCCCGAATGCTCCCACTAGGTGGCAGCAGATATTGACATTAGGCATAGTATGTGTGATTAACCATTTAGGATGCAGTATTTTTATGGGCTGCTTTTATAAACTCTTACCTTTATTTCATGTAAAATGTAAATCAATGCATTGCTGGTATTGTTTCAATACATCTTTTATTAGTGACATTAGAAGAAACCCTAAAGGTGTAGTGAAATACATTTCTAGTGAGCCAGCATAGATTTTGTATGGGATACTGGATTGCTTTTCATACTATGTATACCCACTGTGTTACATACTCAGGATGCTGAGAACTCTGGCAGCACTTAAACTATTGATCTGACTGGCCAGGATTTCTCAACTCCAACCATTTAAATCTGTTCTTGAATATGCACAGCACTGATATTCCCCCCAAAAATAGTTCACTCTTCTGCTTTACCCCATTTCAGCTTTAAGCGTGGTATACATGGTGGGAGCTAGACCTTAAAGATTGGGCAACATAAAATGGCTTTCAAGAGGTTTCAGTCCTTCACACAGACCCTCTGAAAGCCATGCTCATCTGCGCGTGCATTCCTGTGCTGGGACCAAATTAATACTTGCATGAAGTTATGTCTTCCTGGCCCGGCCAATCAAGTTGGCCAAAGATCAGGAAGAAGATGGCGGCACCCTCAACAGAAAGGAAACTGGCAATTATAAACAGGGTTTAGTTCTGCTTTATTAGCTCCATAAATTTGTGCAGTGCTTACCCAAAAAGATGGTGTTTGGAGTAGGGGTTGTAAAGGCAGTGTATAGGTCAGACAGGTTGTATAAAAATCATAAAAAGTTGTTGTTTAACAAATAATCCTATTTATCACATAAGGTTCCGTATAGGTACAACCGATAAAGTACAATGAGCAGCTACATAAGCTGACCGAAGGTCTGTAAGAAAGATTCAATATATCCAATTTGTATAAGTATACAAGGTAGCCTTTTTAGTGCCCGACTTTTCCCAGAGTCAATGTTTTCTTTACCTGATTGGGTGGAAGTCTCTTGGACTGATATATATATATATATATATATATATAAAATAAATCAGTCCAAGGGACCTACCCAATTAGGCAAAGAAAACAACAGGAACCCAAAGTAGGCTACATCTTATTTCAGCAATCAAGTGGTAGATTGTAAGCAAAAATGGCTGACACCGTACTCAATATGGGTTGTTTTCAGCTCAGATGTAAGGACAAAATCTGATAGATAATAGCAGTACCTAGATAGCAAGTGTTGGGCTACGTACACACTTCCAACGGTTCTCACCCGATAATCGGCTCAGGGCCGATATCTGGCGTGTGTACAGCGCCAGTCGTCTATCGTCTGAACGACCGCTCTGGCAGATTCATGGACGATGGACGACCAACGATCCTAATGCAAGGGAAGGGGGGGGGGGCACAGCAGGGTGCCGCTCAATCGCTCTCCCCCTTCCCTCTGCATAGAGCAGAACGGTGCCGTATGTACAGCACTCATTCATGCTTCTTGCAGTGCTAGTCGTTGGAAAGCATTTTGAAAGATCCTTTCCAATGACTAATATTACACGTGTGTATGTGGCTTTAGTTTACCAGTTGGCTTCAAATAGATAACTTAAGAACATTCTTCATCCTTCCTTCCTCCTTTGGCTGGTACTCAGCCAAAAAGAAAGAAGTAGTTTGAACAAGGTGGGGAAGTGATGATGTCATTGTATCCAGTAAGACTGCTACTTTTTTAAAATCCTATCTAGGAATTACTAGAGAGTTGTTGCATGGGAGGGTAGCCATTAAGAGTGCTTACAGCAACTTCTCTGCACAAGGTATTGTTAGGTGAAATAGCAAGAGAAAAGACCTGGTTTACTTTAAAGCAAAGATGAAGAATTGAGCAAGTTATCCCGGCACATATAATCCTTTTAGATTATTTTTAATAATATACAAACATTCGAGTCAGAATACTGCTTATACCAGCAATTCAGAGCTGGTATTTTTACCTGTGTTGTGTTTTTAATTCTATCCTCTACAGGCTTTCATTGTCTGGCAGATAAAGCAAGACATTGAAAGGTGAAATCCACATAAAAAAACTGCTGAATCTGAGGCTTTTTCTTTTATTTGTATGTTTTTTGGGAACAAGGTACGCGTCTTATGCCCTTTTACTTTTAGGTGATGTGCTCCTGGTGGAAAAGCTTTTACATTTTTTTTTTTTTTATCATCCCCCCTCCCCCTTCCAGCAATCATGAAAAAGTCTGTATTGATTTCCATGCTATTATATGAATAGTTTACAGCTTCTTTTGGTATTTAAAGAGGGACTCCAATCAAAAATCATAAACCTCCTTCGCTTGAATCTCCATCAAAGTTGCTACTTATAATGTGATACTTTAACATTTTGATAGATTAGATAAAGCAAATCCGGGGTACATCATGTTTGTTCATCTTCTGTAAACCCATTGATTGTTGCACAGCAGAATTGGAAATACACATGTACTGATTAGTTGACCCAATTTTTGTTGCCTTGTGGATGTTTGCAGTGTTATTGTCTGTTGTATATTATGCCAAAGCTTTAATTCTTTCTGCCATCTGAATTTGATTGGTAAAGGAGTGCAGCCTATGAACGGTGAGACAGAGCAACAGCCGTTAGAGTAGTATAGGCTTGGTAAGATGTTATTGGGGGGATGTATGACCTATAATGAAGGATCTATCTACTCCAAAAACATTATATTTTTTTTATACTAGATGCATAATAAAGAAAAGAAATTGCATTATACACTACAAAATGTATTAGGAACCATCCATTGGTTCCAAACCAACACATTTTACACTTCCCTGAAGTGGAATCTTTTACCAGATTCTCACTGTGTATGTATTTCCTGCAGTGAGATCTGCCCCTGATATTCTGGATCCACCCTCTTCCTGTGGAGCTTTCAAAGGGAATTTATACTACATTTTTAATATTAGGACTGTCTGGTAAAAAACTTTTTATTTAAAGCCAGATACAGCAGTACCAGAGGCTGACTGTAGAATAGCTATAAAGCAAAGTAAACATACAAGGCACTTTTTTGTTATACAGGGGACTCGACAAGCCATCTTCAAATCAGTGAAGGAAAGCTAGCACGCATTGCTAAGCTGATTGACAAGCTTTATATTAACATTATCTTCACAGTGGAACCTGTCACTCTGAAAAAAAATGTCCTTGGGCAAAAAATTGTGCAGTATTTCAGGTACATGGGGGCCTGTTGTATAAATCAGTTAATACCTTGTTCAACCTAAAGTAACAAAGCTTCCAAATCATAGGTAGACATGTAAAGCAAGCATTTTTGGCCTCAAAGCCTAAGGGGAGATTTACACCTGTGGTGGAAGCAAGTCTGCAATCCTGATTGGCTCCCACTGTGCCGGCTGCTGGCAGCATTGGTTCCACTGTTTGAACAAGAACCATTGTTTGTAGCACTGAGCGACATTGTTATACTTTATATACTATACTATACTATATATTTGTAGCATCTCCCAAAAGACAGGTGTTCACTGGCTTGAGGAAGTGATAACTGCATTGCAACCTCACCACTAGTCTGAACATAAGTACCAATTTTGGGTTATATTTGGCCCTACCTTCTTCCTCCTTTAACTTAGGTTCTCCATGACAATTTTTTACAACCCCTGGAGCCCATGCCGGTCTTCCAATATGTGTATCACGTTCCTCCCCTTTAAACAGAACACTGGTATGTGTACTGTGTCACAGGAACTAATCACTGAATATCATTTACAACTACAATCATCTTTAATGCCTGTATGAGGCTAAACAGTTGACACCTCTACTCTTGTCTTTAGAGTGTAAGTAGAGCAGTGGCCCAACTTTTGCCGTTAGTTTTACCATATTTTGAAAAAGCAGTACATTTTTATTTAAAACAAGCTTTCACTTGAATACCTAATATGCTCCTTCTCAGCCTTCTAATCTCTAATGTACACAATGAGAGAGCAGAGTTCTAAAGCCTGCCTTGAGCAACTTTCATTTTTCCTTTAAACGCACTTTGAGAATGATCCACAGTGCCTACATAGTTAAATGTATTTTTGTTTTAAAGCTTGTTTACTGCTTTTTTTTTTAATACATAAATATTTAAATGCATGTATTTTAACTACTGCTTGTTGTTGACCATGTCACATACAAGCCTTTAAATATAATAGGTATGGTGTACCTATTAAAAAAATACATTGTGAATGATTAAGGATGCTGCTTATCTGTAAAGTATCAAAAGAAAATTAAGAAGTTTCCCTTTCCTATTTAGTTGGAGAACAAATGTACCTGCAAACAAAGTTGTCCAGTTTTCCACTGGCAGACCTCATAGAAGTAGACTGATTACAGCCAGCTAATCTCATATGGGATTCGTTAACTCATGTTTCAGCAATTTTGTGTTTTGTGCCTTCTAGTTATCTGGTGCCTGTTGTCACTGCATACTTCTAACTAATGAAATTAGGAAAAATAGATTATATCCACAAATAAGCAAAGACTTCTATGGTCTGTGACTTTTCTCCAGTTGTTATGAGAACATCAGTTTATTGTACAAAAGCACATCACTAGTTGCCTCCTATTTGAAGCTGGCCCATGTTGCCAGGATTCTGTGCAAACTTGCTGTAATAACAGAAACACTTGGTATATGCAGCATTCTTCTATTATAGTTTGAAGATTAGCACAGCTGTCTACCAAATATATTAGCACTGACGCTCCAGTGACGCTGATTTCTATTATGCGTTCTTTCAAGATGAATGTTTGAGTTGTTGTTTTGAAGCTCCCACAGTCAGTTTGTCCTCTAGCACATTTTGTATCCAAGATGGCTCCATACCACTTCCTTATTATAATAGAAAATGTTCAAACTTCTCTGTAAAACCATATTTTCTTTTATATTATTATCCTTGATTTATTTAGCCTATATGCACACACATACTTTTAAGCTTTGCCCTGTGTATGTTACCTGCTCTCATGTATGAAAAATTAATGTCATAGGACATTCCCTTATTCACTCTGTCTATATTGTATTCTGTCCATATGATGAAATGCAAGGGGAAGATAAACTATTTATAAAAAAAGTAGAAATTCACATGTCCCCTCAATTGTTTTTTTTTTTTAAAACGGAAGCCCCTCCCCTTATGTCTTTAAAGACTGAATGGAAGTGCAGAGCCTCCTTGGCTACTTATGTCACAGTTCCCCAGTGGCTTAGGGCTGCTGCTTCTGCACATGCCCGATCCTAAGGAAAAAGTTCCAAAAAGAAGATGGCGGCACCCGGTGCTTCCTCCACGCTGGGACGAAGGAGAATCCTAGAATGATATGGGACCAAATTGAGGCCAGTTATGGAGGGATTGGTGTCTCTATGTTAGTGTCATTTAAGGTAAGTGGCATTTTGGTATTTTTAGTACAGTTACATATTGAGACAATTTATAAAGCAGTGGTCTGTCACTAGCCTAGCCATGCAGCTGGTTTTCAAAATAAAAAAGTCACATTTGTCATCATAGACCTTTATGATTTTGCTTAGAACTTCACTTGTTTAAAGACAAAGCAAAGCCTCTTTTATTTTCATTGGGGAAATAATATTCCTGGCTAACCCCTCGGCTCAAGTCCCCTACTAAATGTAGATGAAAAATGAACCTGTAATGGAATAAGTTATAGGTATACTTACCCCTGACAGAGATGTCACCCTCATACTGGGTCTTTTAAAACACTGCATCTTTGATCATATTGCACCTTCTTAGCATTTCATAAGAATGGGTGGTGAAATATTGCTCACCTAGATAATGGTCAATGGCAGAGAGACATCCGTAACCTTGACCACAACCTTTTCTCAAACTGCATTGTGTCCCTACCCCCCGCCCTCTAAAATCACCTCCCCAAATGCTGCCACCCTGTTAAACCACTCCCTTTCCTTGGCTTTGGATAAAGTAGCCCCTGCCACCTTCCGCTATCCCCGCCCTGCCAACCCCCGACCCTGGCTCAACAACCACACCAAACAGCTACAAAAGACTGTTCGTGCAGGTGAGCGCAAATGTAGAAAATCTGGCCTCAGCGCTGACTTCATGGACTACAAAGCCAAGCTACAAAACTTTAACACTGAGCTCACTGTCACTAAGCAAAATTATTTCTCCGCAATCATTTCCTCTCACACTTCCAGCCTACGCAACCTCTTCTCTACAGTTGACTCCCTCCTAAACCCCACACCTGCTCCCCCCACAACATCCTTCTCTGCCCATGACATTGCCACCTACTTTAGAGATAAAATCAGACATGATGTCTTTGCTCACTGAGCCACTCCAACCATACCCACCCCTTCCACCTGTAAATCATCACTGACCTCTCTCAGCCCTGTTACTGTGGACGAAGTCTCTTTTCTTCTCTCAACATCTCCATCTACTACCTGTCCGCTTGAACCAATTCCTTCTGATTCACTCCGTGCCCATTCCTCCACCCTGTCCCCTGCCCTAACCGAACTATTCACCCTCTCCCTTTCTACTACTGGTAAATACCCCTCCACTTTCAAACATGCCATAATTCTTCCTATCCTAAAGAAACCCTCACTAGACCCCTCCCTACCGTCCTATCTCCCTTCTCCCATATGTCTCCAATCTTCTTGAACGCCTTGTCTACAAAAGACTCACCGATTACCTGAGCACCAACTCTCTCCTTGACCCTCTCCAGTATAGTTTTAGAGCTGCCCACTCCACTGAAACAGCCCTTACTAAAGTGGCCAATGACCTCATCAGAGCTAAGTCTCAAGGCAACTTTTCCCTGCTCCTTCTCCTTGATCTTTCCTCTGCTTTTGACACTGTTGATCTCCCCCTTCTAATACAAATCATGCGCTCCATTGGTATCAGTGACACTGCTCTCTCTTGGTTTGCTTTCTATCTGTCTGACCGCTCCTTTCAAGTTTCTTTCAATGGTAATTCCTCCACGCTCCTCCCTGTTGGTGTTCCCCAAGGATCAGTCCTTGGACCGGTTCTCTTTTCTCGGTAGTCTCATATCCTCCTTTGGCTTACAGTACCATCTGTATGCTGATGACACTCAAATCTATCCACCCCTGACCTGTCTCCCTCAGTCTTGGACAAAGTTTAATGCTGCCCGTTGGCCATCTCGCCATGGATGTCTTACCGATTTTTGAAGCCAGGATAAAACAGAACTCTTCATCATCCCCCCCCTCAAATTCCAAATCTCCCCCTGACATATATCTAACTGTTAACAACACTGTTATTCGGCCCTCCCCTCAAGCATGTTGTTTTGGTGTCACCTTTGACTCTGCCCTCTCATTTACCCCCCATATTCAGAACATTTCCAGGTCCTGTCACTTTCACCTACGCAGCATCTCCAAAATCTGTCCCCAGAGACTACCAAACCCCTTGTACACGCTCTTTTCACCTGTCACCTGGACTACTGTAACATCCTCCTCTCTGGTATTCCTTTAACCCGACTCTCTCCTCTACAATATATCATGAATGCTGCAGCCAGACTCATCCATCCTTCCCACCGTTTCTCTTCTGCTGCATCTCTTTGCAGATCTCTACACTGGCTTCCATTTCACCTTAGAATCAAATTCAAGCTCCTGTGCTTTGCCTTCAAATCCCTCCACAGTTACTGTCCCACTTACATTTCTGACCTGCTAAAAAAAAAATACTCCCCCAGCCGCTCTTTCCACTCCTCCAATGACCTACTAATGACTTCCTCACTCATAACCACATCACCTGCACGTATACAAGACTTCTCTAGAGCTGCCCCAACTCCCTGGAATGGTCGTCCTCATCCTATTCAGCTTGCTCTTAAAACCTAAGAGCACTCAAAATCTATATTTTCAAACTTGCCTACCCATCTTCTGTCTTTTGAAACCACCACTACTTCCCACCACTACATATCTCCCATCCTATTGTGTGTAAATTCCCCCACCTACTAGATTGTAAGCTCTTCCGGGCAGGCTCCTTTCCTTCTGTATCACTGTCTGTATTAGTCTGTCATTTACAACCCCTATTTAATATACAGCGCTGCGTAATATGTTGGCACTATATAAATCCTGTTTATTAATTTTAATAATAATAATGCAGGTGGAAAACAGAAGGTAAGGTAAGTATAATTGTAGTTTTTCCTATACAGGTAACATTTATTTTTCATCTAAATATAGAAGGTCCTACTTTAAAGGTCAACTTTAAATATTTAAATTAAAGCAAATACATGTTAATGTATTTTACGAAGCATAAAAGGCCTTGTTTGTTATGAAAACATTCTCAGGTAAAATGGATATTTTTGGAATAATACTTATTTGGAATAATTTTGGTATTAATAAAGACATAAATAAAACACAACACAAATGAGTAAAATCTTGCACTGTGATGCGTTTATGCTTGCAAAGTTGAGCTGCTAAGAACATTTATTTGAGTGTTTGATGTTGTACACAGTTACTATTCACATGTTATTGCTGTTGAGAAAACATTAAAACATCTCCCGTTAAAGAGTTAACATCTGTCCTCCTCTCAGGTTTCACAGCCCTATAAAAGTGGTAATGTTTAGGGACAGAAAATGCTTATGCTATTAAAACACTGCACCTAATATTTTCTTCAGGAGTTCAGCAAACCTTGCAAATGGTAATGCTGGTTATTTTATTATAACATCCCCCCCCCTTTCCTCCAGTTGCCTCAATTGAGCTCTAGCTTGGACGAAATTCCCGCATCATATCTGCTAAATTACTGAGTTTGATTTATAAGAGAATTATGTAGGCAGTTGCCAATTGCATGGCCGTTTTACAAATGCTGCGTTATTAAAAATCAGACTGTGCAATATCACCTAGGGTAGACACGCAAATTTTAAGGCATATTAAGAAGCACTAAAAAATGAAATGTTAAACACCATGTTCAGATTGTGATTTACTAGCTGGAGACTTGTTTTCTTTATTTGACATTTGAAACCAAGTTTTAGGAAGCCATACCTGCTTTCTCCAAGTAATTACATGGATTGCCTTGTTGGGCATTGCTTAGTTTGAGCTCTCTTGGGGCTGATTTGTAAAAGCTGCCTCAAAGTATAAATACTTCTGTTGATTAGATGTCATATTTTATTTTCCCTTCTTGCATGGAAAGATAAAAAATAAAAGCGTGGTTGCTATAGGCTTCTTGACGTCTTTTTACTTTACCCCATCATTTACATCTTGGCGCTTGGCTCTCGTGTAAAACTGCTGGTTCTTGCAGCCCTGGCTTCTTAATACAGCCGGTCTCCATTATTGTCACATTACTGAAGTGTCACACAGTAGTTCTGAAATATAAAGTGTGGCAGCAAATGAATGCTTGCATAGACGCTATAGACCGAAGTGAAATTAAGGTATACATCTCTGCCTTACTTGACACTTTTTTCAACATTGCTACCCTGAGGTTATGTCACGTTATATCCCAATGGCTATGGTGTGTTTTGGTGACTTTTCAGTCTTAAGCAAAAGTTTTCTTTTCTGTTTATCCTTTCTAACATAAACTCAGTGTTTTCTGCAAGTTTCTCTCCTAACAGCCTAGTTTGTTTCCAGGCATTCAAGTACCTGCAAGTATTTTCAGAAATGACTTATTTTACTTTGAAGCTGCAGATGCGTGCCACACAGAACATTTTCATGCGCAAATATTAGTTTCAGATTTGTGCGGCTGTTGAAGAGAATAATAGATCCATAGGAAACGTCTCGTTTTCTGCGCCAGCCCTATTTCTGTGTATATTAGCTCCCCTCCCACATCCAATCAGACTTTACTTGTTCCTCCTTCCTAGTTCGTAAAAATGGTTCAGACGTCAGATGCAGATTAAATAAACAAACAAAAAAAAAAAGGATAGATGTGTAGAACTGTGTACCTATTTTACATGCACATGTGTGTTTGTGTGTTTCTGATGTTTTTTTCTTAAAACTGCTCATAATTATGCAGAGTTTCCCTGTCATAATTCACTCTTGATTGAGCATTGTGGTTTTGTTCTAATAGCAAAGGCCCCCATTTGTTTATAGACGGTTTGTCACTGTTATTATAATGTCCTTCAATATATATATTTGGATATACTAAAGGGTTAGATCCTGCTGTCAGTGTTCCAAACTAGAGAGAGAGAGCTAGGTAAAAATTTAAAATTTTAGAGTCCCTTCAGGACAAGAAGGAAAAGAAAGTCTTTCAATAGTTGCACACAATCCTGGGTCAACAGTCTTAAAAGCAAACATACTCCTATTTTGGGAGGTTTCCTCTAATGTGTATTAGAGGCTTTGTGAAAAGAAGTGAAAGTTCCTAACTGGTGCACCTACAGCAAAAATTAGCTGGTATGGTTAAAAAAAAATGGCTATACATACATTGGTTCCCAAACTGGTTGCCTTGGCTAAATTCTAGGTGTGTGCAAGCCACTAAGTAAAGCCAACTCAACCCCCTCTCTCCTCTCCTCTTCCCCCTGTGTTCCTTACCTGCCAGCTTGTACTTACCTGAGGATGCTGGTCAGCACAGTAGAGGTAGAAGCTCAGCAAAATCTGTTTGGGGCTAGAAGGCAGTGCAGGAAAAATAATTAGGTAATGGACTGTCACTGAGGGAAAGCTGTCTGGCATTGTGGTTATTTGGTTATGTGTTTTATTTTATATCTTTCAATGCTATATTTATGCATATATCGGTGTTTGTTTTGGCCCTAGGTTGCTGTTACCTGGAGCAGTTTGGGAATTACAGATATGTTTCTGGTCAAATGCCAATTTAAACTGCATTGAGAACATTTTTTTCTTTACTGAACACCCATTAACATGCTCAATGATCCCTTTTTGCTTCATCTTATTGTCACGTTAAACACAAACCCAGGAAATAACAGTTGGAGGTCCATGTGACAAACTCTATTGAGTGTTAGGGTCACCATTTAGAAGATCAGGGGAGTAAGTAAAGCTGGTGAATTTATAAAGGCTTCTGGCCATGAAGCACTGACCTGGAATCTGGACCTCAGCTAATATGCAGCTTCAAAGTGGATTGAACATTCATTGGGTCCATGGATGATTGTGCTGAGTATTCTGAGGTGAATGGTGGACTGTCCTCAGCCCTATTCTGTACGCTTTGGCTTATACAGTTAGGTCCATAAATATTTGGACAGTGACAACTTTATTCTAATTTTGGTTCTGTACATTACTACAATTATTTTTAAATAAACAACTCAGATGCAGTTGAACTGAAGATTTTCAGCTTTAATTCAGTGCAAAAATATGTGAAGGAACTAAAGTTTTTTTTTTTTTTAACACAATCACTTCGTTTCAGCCATTCAAAAGTAATTGGACAAATTAAAAAGCTGAAAACAAAATGTAATTCATTTCTAATACTTGGTTAAAAAACCCTTTGCTAGCAATGACAGCCTGTAGTCTTGAACTCATGGACATCACCAGATGTGGGGTTTCCTCCTTTTTAACGCTCTGCCAGGCCTTTACTGCAGCGGCTTTCAGTTGCTGTTTGTTTGTGGGCCTTTCTGTCCGAAGTTTAGTCTTCAACAAGTGAAATGCAACCTCAATTGGGTTCAGATCAGGTGACTGACTTGGCCATTCAAGAATATTCCACTTCTTTGCTTTAATAATCACATGGGTTGCTTTGGCTGTATGTTTTGGGTCATTGTCCATCTGTATTATGAAACGCCTCCCAATCAGTTTGACTGCATTTAGCTG
>NC_092864.1:20271446-20277491 GCF_032062135.1 Pyxicephalus adspersus | reverse complement strand
GGGTTTTCTCTATTTTTGCAGCTTAGGGATGGCTTGTTTCACCTGCATGGAGAGCTCCTTTGACCACAAGTTGTCAAAATCTTCCACATACAAGCCCCCCCCCCCCCCAAAAAAAATCAACTCCAGGCCTTTGATTTGACATAACCAAGGAATTGCCCACACCAGCCCATGAAATACCCTTTGTCCAATTACTTTTGATCCCCTGAAATTAAGTGATTGTGTACAGAAAAGGCTTTAGTTCCTCACATTTTTTTGCAATCTTTTTGTTCAACCCACTGAATTAAAGTTGAAAGTCAGCAGTTCAATTTCATCTGAGTTGTTTCATTTAAAATTAATTGTGGTAATGTACAGAACCAAACTTAGGAAAAAGTTGTCTCTGTCCTAATATTTATGGACCTAACTGTATAACATATGCCACACCATTCCACTCTGATCACTGTGCTCTGGTGTATATGCCATACCTCTAATTGGTACTTTTATCAATAAACACATTTCCAAGTTGTTAGAATTGGGATCCCAATCTGCCTTGATCACTGAGGATTATTCGGAAGCCAAACAGGAGGCTGTGTTTGTTTCTCTGCCTTTAGTTTCTATGAAAATGACTTGGTGTAAAATCAAACAAAAAGACTAAAACTTTACATTTCTAACGCTTATTTTCTGTATTATACAAAAAATTAAATTTAAGTTGATAGCAGAAGAAATATTTTGCGTAGCATAAAAAATCATACACAGAATTAACTTGGATGTCTCGAAGATATTGAATGATATTGGCATGTAAACCAGTAATTTACACAAACTATAAAACATACAGCGTATCTTGTTCTTAATATTTGTTTTTGTGTTGAAAGGCGGGCAAAATGCATGGACAAGCAAAAATTATTTTCTACAGGAGGTATTTCTATTAATTCATGCAGTGCAGCACATTGTGAAAAAAACTGCATTTTATTTTCAAGTTTTTGTCCCATTTACGCTTAATAAACAAAATCATTCAACCCCTGTGCATACCACCCCATAGCGCCTTGATATTAGCCTACTGTAAATGCTTACACTGCAGGACTCATATTGTGAAAGGAATAGTGGCAATGTAGACTAGTCATGCTCTGCTGTATTGAATAGTGCTGTAAGTCTAAAACTGACAGATTGCCAACAGAACAAGACAGCCGAATGACCTTATCAGTGTGCTCTTTTTTCAGTCTCAATCCGTGGTGGGTCTTTTGTTTTGCTTGGAGTATTTGTCTTATAATTCTGGCTAAACAGCATCATAGCTCATTGGGCAGGTAGAATAGTTTACATAAATGTGTTTCAGCTGTGTATTAGTCTCCATAATTAAAGTGTAGATTTGAAGTCCAATATCTGGTTGAGTTTTAGTTTTGTTTTTAAATCAGCTTCTTATTTTGTTTGGGGTAGGGCCTCTTCAATGATATTTCACGCAATACTACATAATGAAATAATTAAACCCCACTGAGTTTGACGAGTCAATCAAATATAAATGTTCAAATTCTTCTCCATCAAATCATATGTTTGAAATGGTAAACCTTTAAACGTATCTCCAGCCAAATAGAAATCTTCCAATGGGGTTCATCTTTTTAGAGTAATACGTGTCCAAGGGGGATTATCCATTAGTTTAGAGAGATTTTCTCTTACTGTTTTTCTGTGAAGGAATTTTTTCATAGATGGATGAAGAGAAAAAAGTTGTAACATTTACTATTCCGATTGGACCATTCCTTGACCTTGGTCTATATTGTTTCTGGGTGGCCTTGCTTTCTTTCAAGTGCTAGGAGTTTTAAATTCCACTAGAATGTACACAATCTCCTTGGAATCGTGCACTGTTTAAGGATTTTGTGGGGTGAACTCTAAGTGGGCCTTTCATTTTAAAAAAAAGTTTTAGCTAGTAGACACACTTTTTCACCCTACTTTATTAGTAAGGTGCATGATAACATTACAATCTGTTTTCATTCTTTTGTAGGACATGGTTCATAAATCACCAGATCTCTCGCCATAGAAAAACATTGTTCTTTTATAGATGTACAGCAAGCCCGGGGCACAAAGCTAGCAATAAGAAAAATTCAAAAATACAAAACCAAAATTACATAAATGGAGACAATTACAGACATGAGCCATACTAAAAGCTCCCTTATTGAACTTTGAATGCTTTAACCTTTTTTTTTCTAAGCTATCTTTTCCTGGTCACATCTACCAGCACACAACGATGGAAGCATGGTTGCTATGTCTTCCTAATTAGACAAGGATCCTTTTGAAGATAGTTTGTTTTTCTGTTGCACAGGCATCTTTGCTTTCAGAAATCAAAATGCTGAAATGTCATAAAAACAAGTGTTCTGTGCTGGATTTCCCTGGAGAGAACCTTCAGCACTGCTTTTCAAGTAGGAAATTGATATGGCTTCTAAATGATCACCTTGATGTTTTCAGTAAAATCTCTCTCATATGACCCTGGTTGGCCTCTCTGGAATTTTATTGGGGGGATCTGCAGTGCTCCCTAAGGTAAGTCAGATACTTAGTGTGATCCAAATGATGGCTGACATTAGAACAAGCCTAATGAGAATAGTGACTGTCCCAGACACTACACTTAAAAACAGAGCTAGCGTGCCAGCAAATGGGCCATCTAGATTAACTCAGTAGTCTCCTGCAGGCAGCATGAAGCATTTGCTCGGTCTTCTCTCCCCAGCATAAGACTGTGGTATTTATATAACTTTTGTAGCCGCCCAAAGGTAAAAGCTTTACAACTAAGCTAACATCTAAGTCCAGGCAGTTGATGCTAAATAAAGAAATTGCTGAACAAAGATGACTTTAGCATTTCAGAAAGATAAGCGGAATACATAATTATCAGGGATGGTCTCTTATTACCACCACTGATTATAATATTATCAAAATGAAAAAAACTATCTGAGAAATTGCTACAATATTAGGAGTGGCAAAATCTACAGTTTGGTACATCATGAGAAAGAAACAAAGCACTGGTGAACTCGGCAACGCAAAAGACCTGGACCTGGATGATCGCAGAAAAATTTCCATGGTGAAGAGAAACCCCTTCACAACAGCCAACTAAGTGAACAAGACTCTCCAGGAAGTAGGCGTATCGATATCCAAGTCTACCAAAAAGAGAAGACTTCAGGAAAGTAAATATAGTAAATACAAATACTGCAAGGTGCAAGCCACTCATAAGCCTCAAGAATAGAAAGGACAGAAGCAGCTAAATGAATTCTGAGGTGTTCAGAGACATACTGTCTGCTCAAATCCAGCTAAATGCAGTCATATTGATTGGGAGGTGTTTCATAATACAGATAGACAATGACCTGAATTGGCAATGTGTTAAAAAAGGCTTTAGTTCCTCACATTTTCATGCAATCTATTTTGTTTCACCCACCCCAATTAAAGCTGAAAGGCTGCAGTTTAAATGCATCTGAGATGTTTCATTTAAAGTTAATTGTGGTAATGTACAGGACCAAAATTAGAAAACCGTTGTCTCTGTCCAAATATTTGTGGACCTAACTAGCTGTCACTGGGTTCACTGGACTGCAGTGGCATGGTGTCAGGAATCGTTTTGTTAGTACTGTGTTTATTTTCTTGTGGGCAATTAGCTGTTTGAACAAACTTTAAATGGTTCACAAAAAAATCAATAGTAAATATATAGGAATGTCCGCCAACCCTGGGTTACAACAATGCTTCTCTCATAGGGTTTGGGCTGTACCTGGAAGCACTTTGATTTTTGTTGCTTTTTTCCTTTTTCCACCTCTTAGAGATGACATTTGCATGGTTTTCCCCAGCTTTTGTCTGCCTTTTCAACATGGAGGAACCCTTTAAATTTCACATATTCAGGGAACCCCCACTATAAATATTAAATTCACAGCTTACAGTATGTTAGTGTGGTGGTCAGTGGGAGGAATTTCTCTTACATTGCAGGCCAGTGGGGGAAGAATGTCACTTAAACTGACCTTAGGGGCACAAGTTGCTCACGAAACCTCTAGCAACTTCTGGAGGAATGCTCGTTTTACAACACTAGATTTTCCTAGACCACAAAGATAGGAAAGAGCAGGTAAGCAGGAACTGCAAATGTAGAAATGTTAAAATTTCAGTTTTTTTTTTTTGTCTGAACTGAAAAAATTGTACTAAGGAATTAGGTAACATTCTGACATAATAAAAAAGCAACAGTCCGTGACAGATTTTATTTGAAATAGTTGATCTATCTGGCATTCTAATTTGCTTTGTCCTTCTAAAGCCTAGAGACCTGTGACTACCAGACAGTTATCAGGTGAAACTAAATCACAGTAGTGAAGAATATTGTCTGGATAATAACAATAATAGCAGGTATTGGAATTGTATTTTATTAGATTATATGAAACTCAGTTGCAAGTTTTATTTAGGATAAGATAAATAGGGTTTAAACCATTCTTTTTTATTGTCACTTTCTCTTTTGTCAAGGGTTGAGATTTACTTCAACTTCTTGTTTGGTTATGGGAAAAAATACTGAGAAGAATTAACTCAACAGAAAGCAATTAAAGTGTTGAAGTGAGAAAACCATAAAGCCCCTGGGATAAAGTTCCTAATTGCTGTTTTCTAACCCATCTAAAAAAATTCCCCTCCATATGTGATTATTTTTTTATTTAAAAGGTTGAAGTTCTGTCAAATAAGTTAAAAAAAAAAAAAACACACGCACACATCTAATAGCAAATCCTTTTTTGTAATTGGAAGTTAGAGGTAAGACGGCAGGATAATGTAAATGAGGGGGCACGGGTCATCTTGAAAATTAGCTACTCCTGATTGTAAGGATTCAGATCATGTTCTTAATCAGGTGTATTTATTTACTTGATCAGTTTCTATTTTAAAGCTAACTTGCTTCTTCTTATAGATCAATGTTCTTTTTTTAAAACAAACTGTAGAGACAATTACAGAAAGTTTCCATGACTCATCTACTTAACATGAAATTACCTTAGGAAAAGAGCGTTTAGGGAGTTGCCCACTTGTAGTAATAAGCAATTTAGCAAAAATGACACCATTCGAAAAGATTCCCATTACAGGATTTAATGTGTTGCTCACCCTTTTCTGTTAATTGTGAACAGACATCTTGTAGATATCCATGTAGGATCAGGTGACTCTAATACCATCAGACCAGACAGTTGGTTAACTGTGTAGTTTTAACATTAGAAAAAATCTCCAAGGGAAAATTATAGGAATATTATTTCAAGATATCAAATTGGAGTCTGAAAATTATAAATGTTCTTAACTCTAAAGGTGGTAAATTAGAGCTGGACAATCCTCAACTGTTGAAAGTACTTTTAGGTAATAGGCATGCAAGAAAAAAAAATATATAGAGAGAGGAAACCAATTTAGTAACAATTTATTAAAAACACTTTCATGATGTTTTCTTGAAACAAAGAAAACAAATATAATAAAAAAGCTGACAGCACATATAGATAAATGGTTTCTATAATGTGACAGTGACATTTCACAAATGTTCTTCACCCATGTTCACTACTTCTTCAGGACAAATGGATATGTTTTGAATGCACCATCTCCATTCTATGAGTCTACATGGACCATCTCCAACGCAAAATGACAAAGGTTCCATCATACCTATCATATCATATAATGCTTGAACATGGAGGCTTTTGGAATCTCACAGATGTATTCTTTATATTTCCTTTGTCACTCTGAGTTGGAGATGGTCCATATTGACCCATTCAGCATTTTAAAGCTATTTTCCAAACTATACCCATTTCTCCAGATGAAGCAGACTTTCTCTACAAAACACATGCAGAGTTGGGTCCATAAATGTTTGGACAGAGACAACTTTTTTCTAATTTTGGTTCTGTACATAACCACAATTAATTTTAAATTAATCAACTCGGATGCAGTTGAATTACAGCCTTTCAGCTTTAATTCAGTGGGTTGAACAAAAAGATTGCATAAAAATGTGAGGAGCTAAAGCCTTTTTTTTTTTTTTTAACACATTGTTCATTTAGGTCATTGTCCATCTGTATTATGAAACGCCTCCCAATCAATGTGACTGCATTTAGCTGGATTTGAGCA
>NC_092864.1:20270531-20271341 GCF_032062135.1 Pyxicephalus adspersus | reverse complement strand
AAGCCATCACACTGCCTCCGCCATGTTTTACAGATGATGTGGTATGCTTTGGGTCATGAGCTGTTCCACGCCTTCTCCATACTTTTTTCTTGCCACCATAATCTAGCCTTTCTATTCTTGATGCTTATGAGTGGCTTGCACCGTGCAGTGCACCCTCTGTATTTACTTTCATGCAGTCTTCTCTTTATGGTAGACTTGGATATCAATACGCCTACTTCCTAGAGAGTGTTGTTCACTTGGTTGGCTGTTGTGAAGGGTTTCTCTTCACCATGGAAATGATTCTGCGGATCATCCACCACTGTTGTGTTCCATGGATGTCCAGGTCTTTTGGCGTTGCTGAGTTCACCAGTGCTTTGTTTTTTCTCATGATGTACCAAACTGTAGATTTTGCCACTCCTAATATTGTAGCAATTTCACGCATGGGATTTTTCTATTTTTGCATGTTAAGGATGGCTTGTTTCACCTGCATGGGGAGCTCCTTTGACCGCATTTTGTCGGTTTACAGCAAAATCATCCACATACAAGCACCCCCTTAAAACCAACTCCAGGCCTTGTATCCGCTTAATTGATAATGACATAACGAAGGAACTGCCCACAACAGCCCATGAAATAGCCTTTGAGTCAATTATCTAATTACTTTTGAGCCCCTGAAGCAGTTGATAGAACTGAATGTGGATATGTAACAGATTATAGTTTAGTCCAGTAATAAAATATGTTTTTTCTGAATTACATTATCATGGCTTTAGGACTTGTACTAGATGTTTTTAATGACAAATAATTCAGTACATAGAGATCACAAATGGTCACCTT
>NC_092864.1:20133043-20269240 GCF_032062135.1 Pyxicephalus adspersus | reverse complement strand
CCCGAACCAAGGTCGGGGTTATCGGTTGGGTGGTTAAGATGATCAGTGTTTATTGTGATGGTTTTAACAAACATTGTTGCGGATTCCTACATTCTGTAAAAAAAAATGCGTCACCATGTTGTTTGCAAACTGAAAAAAAAAATCCTAGACCAAAATGTTTTACTGCAATGAATGCCTGAAATAATTATATCGGCCAATCACAAAGTAGGAAATTACCAACAGTATATAGAACACCTCCAGGTTGCTATATTGGTTTGAAATATATTATTGTTTTATAATAATTTTAGTCTGAAATGGAAATGTATTTTTCAATTACATTATGTTACGTATTGCTGATATAGCAAAGGTATATGCTAAATTTATTTTTTTAGAAAGAAGCATTTTCCTTTAGGACACATATTTACTATATACCTTACACACCTATTACTTAAAGTCAGACCTAGAAAAATGGAAGAATTTTGTTGCTTTGGGCAGCACTTGTTCATGCTTTTAATGTTCGTGTCTAAAAGAAACGGTATAGTTCAAAATTTAGCAGATGATGCATCTGTTGTACAGCTATGCTAGTTTAGTCCAAGATCTTGGAGGGGTCACTCATCTTTTTCTTTTCTGCCATCCTACTTTTATTTATTTTTTTATCCACCGCTGTGGTTGCCATTACTAGGCATGGCATTTAATCCTAGACCCCAAATGACAATTTAGATGACCCATTACAATATTTCCCTACTTCACTTATAGTCTGAACCCCTAAATGAACTGAAGCCCAATGAGCGGGTTCTTGGTTTTTAAAGTTTTAGGACCCTTAATTTACAGAATTAAATTGTACCATTACTAAACATTTCTTAGAATTTTCATCTCAACTTTTTGTAGTTCTCTTTTGGCTAGTATTGTGTATCAGTAGCTCTTTATTGAACATTTTCTTGCTGTAAAAATGTCCCATGTTTCTTATAAAAATAAAACCTTGAAAAATAAAAAAGAAAGGAACGCAAAGTTTGACCGACAAAAGATACGGGTTAATAACTGCATCATTATATCCGCATCACAGCCCTGGCTGGTAACTGCAGACCCTGAGTTTCTTCTTTCTCGGTCTCACTCTCAATCTTCTCAAGTTGTTGTTGTGGACTTGGGCAGCCAGACTATAATTGCTGTGTTTGCTGGGGAATTGGAAAGAACACTTTATTCTAAAACCAACACTGCAGTTTAGTTGCTTCTTTTACATTTGACTAATCATCATTGGCAGTAACAGGCAGGCTGATAAATTTATATATATATATATATATATATATATATATATATTTTTTTTTTATCTGTACTGTAACCTATACAGTATGTATGTGTATTTATAAGCATGCATAGATTAGGAAATGGTCATATTGTTCGTCTGCTATTGCTTTGCTAAACATCTTCGAAAAATCACAGCCTATTATTAATAAATGGTTCTCGATTAATTTCAGTACCCTGGAGAGTTCTTCAGGCCTTATGTCCATTATCAGGCTCATTTCATAAGACTGATAGCATTGTGAGACGTTTATTTGCCCTTAAAACTCAATCTGCCTGGCCTTCAGTGATCTGACTTTCAAAAACTTAATCTGACGTGTACAGCGGTCCCCCAACTTCATTCATCATACAACCACATTGGGTTCATTTTTGTGTATAGAAGCTGCCCAGACAAGATGGGTGTCTGTTACATTTACATTATCATTGTGAATGCAACACATTAGCACACCGATCACCTGGATCTAATCACTGTTAACAAATTCTTCACATTTTAAGTGCTAGCTACTGTATGTGCCATTGAGCTGGGCTGGACATAGCTTCAGGGTTTTTATACAGTCATATCAACACCAATACTTTTCTGTTTTTGTTTCTGTTTAATGGTTTGTGTATATATAGCAGCAGGTTGTATAAGCAGGAATTCTGTGTGTGTGGTGGGGGGGATCATGAAGCATGTAGGCTGTACAGCAGGCATGCAGTGGGACTGGGCACAGAATGGGCAGAAGGAAACCTTCCACCTTATCAATTCCCACTTCCTAACTCACCCCCTCCAAACTTAAGCATTCCCTCATATTACCCCTGCACAGTCCCACACCTCCCATCCATACCCCCCTCACTGACTTACTGCCATTTAAGCATACCCAATTCAGCCATATTTTCATACCCTACGCCCTTTAGAAGTACAGTCCTCTACAGTCACTTATTTCTTCGCAGGTCACTGGCATGCGTTGTTAATGCCCCCATCTTCCAAAAGTTTTACCAAGAAAGGGGCCCATTCGTCAGAGTTAGGCATAAAACCCTAGGTTCAGTATAAACTCAAATTTGTCCAGAGTCTTGGCCTCCTGAACTGCCCCACTCTACACAATAAAAACAGACCTAACCTAGTTGCTAGCAGCAGCAGTGATATTTAGCAAACCAGCCAGTGAAGTGTGGGCAACAAATACAGCAGTGGCTTGTTTACTGCTCTAGCTAAACCGAGGCAGAGATTGTGAGCTGTCAAATGCCTTGATTATTTGTCCAAGTATTATTTTTATTGTGGCAGTCAATTAGCTAATAGAATAATTAACTATGTAATTGAGCACTAATTACATTTCATGCACAACGGTAATCACTTCCATTTAGTGCTGATGTCATTTCCTGACTGCTCTGTTAAATCCCAGCGTTCTCCCCTGCTCTGAGGGGGAGCACTGTTTACCCAGACTCTGTGAGTGATTCGTGACTTCCCACAACAAATGAAACTTTACTTAATGACTACAATACCCTCTATGAAATCAATTAAATGGTTCACACTGAGCGTCCCCTAAATTAATATGTATTCAATTACCAGTGCAACAAATGCAGTGTAATGTGAAATTTATTACCGCCAAGAAATCACGCTGGTGCATTTCCTTGTCATGCTTGGATTGTTTTTTTACAGATCACCGCATCACAGATCATTTTTAGTGCATTTTGTTGCTTCCCAATCAATGTTTTTTTTTTAATGGTGCTTAGGAATCTTAAAGGAAAAACTATGGTTCTTTATAAAATGTTTCTAAGATATACATAGTAAAACAATTACAGTGTAAGGAGAAAGTGTACTAATGTACTAAGGAAGCCGTCACCAAAAATGACATGAAGATGGCGAATGACTTGTCACTATTATAGCCTGTAGGTTCACTGCTGCTGGTCTATTATTCATTACCGACTATAAACATGACTACTACTTCTCTGTGCATGGAGGCATCTATCTAACATGCACTCTTAGGCAGTAGGGTCAGTTGATCTCACACAACAACAATATAACCACAGGACAGGATTTACCAGGCACCACTCAGGTATTTTGTTGATGTTTTTCAAGAGGTATCAAAAGCAAAAGGTTGATTTTTCAGGGTACTGCAATAGATTAAAACAGATGTAAATCGTAATTAGGTGAAACTTGGTTTACTCCATACATTACACTCAATCATTAAAAAAAATAATAATATATATATATTAATTATTAAATTTGTTGTCAAAAGTTGAAGTATTATGTACATACATTTTCCAATATTACGAAAAGTAAAGGATAATAAATATGCAGTGCCTGGGAATCCAGCGTGTGGGCTAATAATACAATTGACATTTTTTTGATCCAGTAATGCATCTCTGTACTTCTGATCTTCTGCCCTCTCTTTGCAGCAATGTATTTTCTTATCATGCGCTCGTAATGGCTGCATGGCATTTCTTAAAGATTCTTTGCTGCTGGTGGACCATGACTGGTAATGGTTATTGATATGACCACTTGTGGTATCCATAAGAAACCCATTCAATTGGATGACAATGCATCTGAACAATCTGTAGACAAGAAAACAGTTGCTAGTACTGTGTAATGCAGAGCTGCACCCGCAAGGCAAAACTAGCTACTAACATCATACTTCTGCAATACACCAGAGAAATAGTGTAACTGGTTAAAGCTGTGTACATCGCTGGAAAAACCAGCAGATCATACACACTTTAGTATCTCCGTAGTGTTGTAAATATGTAGTTTATTGAGGTCCGGAATATATAGCTATTTTTCTGTATCAGGTCCAGGTTTCGGCATACTCTGGTGAAGTAGTAAAACTACTTGTGTGCCACTGGAGCTAAGCCTAACTCTGGTAATTGTTTGAGTTTACAGATTGTAAGATTCTGTGCAGTTGAGGCATACAGGGGCCAGCAATGGTATTGTAGGATGGATTCTAGTGTTGCTGGGCATTCCAAATATAATTTCCGGGGAAGAATTTGTTTTACAGTTTATAGCATCAATATCTGACACTTTGTGCTGTATGAACAAATCATGTCAAACATTGGTTTTTAATTTAAATTTAACAAACTGCTCCACTCCAAAATTTCAGCAGGTTAGAATTTACTATCCCAATGGCTCTAATTTGGTCCGAAAAGAGTGGGGTATCCTTGATCTCTTCTTCTCTAACCATTTGTCAGAAGAGTTTTAGCAATAAAAAACGAAAACCGAATCCAGAGATAACTTCAAGTACACCTATTAGTATTTTCATCTGTACAGGACCATTGGCGAAGATGACATTTTTGGGGTTCTGTAGTGTTAATAAAAATGCTTCCCTGTCTCAATAAAAATGCTTCCCTGTCTCATTCTGCCTTCCTATTCATAACTGCATCTTAGGTGAAAAGTAGGACTTTCGTACATACATGTTGCTCATATTGGAGGCTGAGCATTGCCTTGGTTTGCATTGGAGCAGCAAAAGGTAAGTCTGCAATCTCCTAATTGCCGTACATATGCCTTCAACTTCCATAAGAAACAGGGGTTCCCCCATCCAGTTTTACATACCATGTTTCTATCTTTAGGTTATCCCAAAAAGGCCTGAAGAGATTTGTTTTATATTTAATGCAACACTGTTCTACTGTTCTATTCTAGCAGCCCACAATGTCTTTAGTAAACCTAATTGTACAATATACACATATATTTGTTATATCTATATTCTGAAATGAATAATATTGACAGCCTTGGCAAGTATGGACAAATGTTTGCAGTATTTCTTAGTCCTAGTCCCTAACGTTGCTCCATAATCTGCATCTTAAAACCAAACAAATCTGCCTCCAGGTTAGACACTAATTACTAATCAGATTGTAAAGTTGTGGGTCATGAAGGTTTTAAAATTCCGAGCCCATAATTATAATCACTAATTGGCGATTCAGTCTGATGTTGACAGCTCCATCTTTTCCAGATCTGAATTTAAGATTTGTCCCTTAGAGTAATGACAGAATCATCTATAAAACATGAACAAAAGTTCTTTAATCCTCAATTTCCATTTTTTATTCTGTTTAAAGTCCATGATATAGCAATTTTATATTTTTTTTTTTTTCCTTCTTTTTGAGGAATATGAAGATTTTCTACCTTTTAAAAGCATCTTCAGTCAGCCACCATGCTGATACTCACATATGTGTAAATATAGCTATCCAATTAAGAACTTGTTGAAGATTAATGATTGGATTAACATTATTATTTATCATTTTTCAACCCAAAAACTAGAATGTACTCTAATGCAGTTTACCAGTTCTTAGATGTGGTGGCTTCATAAAAGTTATTTTTAGGCCTTTTTACCTGGACATTTGGACAGTAACCCACCTTCTGTGTTAGGCCCCAAAGTTATCAGATGATTATCACTGGAAATGCACTTTGGTGATAAGTTTCCAGTGACAAATGAATAAAGAAGTTCTCTACACACAGGACAATTCTGTTCCATGGGGTGGGGACAAGCAAGCAGCACTCCGGTGCTTTACTTTATAGGAAAGCACAGGGGTCATTCTTGATGGAGGTTGGTTATCGGTCCACTGTGGGAGATTGATGAACAGCATTGGGGACAGCTGTACACACACTAGATTTTCACTCAAGACTACCATGATTGTTCTTCTAGGGCAACAATCATCTGACGTGGCTACACACACTTCTCTGTATATCTGTAATAGAATAGTGTGGCCACCTTTGAAATTAGCGCTGTCCGCTTTAGGAAAGGCTAACATTAAGGCTGGGTCTACACGGACGTTTTTAAAAACGCATGTAAACATTCCTACTGTGTTTAAATGCACTTTTATTAGCGTTTTAAAGCTTGCCTTTAAAATGCTGGAAAACATCTATGCTGCGTTTTCTCGCATTTTTTTAACGTGTTTACGATTTAAGTACTTAAAAACACAGGAAAACGCCCCATTGAAATCAATAGAAGCATTTACCTGCGTTTTTGGGGGTTTTCCAGCATTAACCCTGCATTTTATTTTATTTTTTAAACATTGCAAGCAATGTTATAGATAACACTTAAGCAAACCTCCTTGTGTAGATTAGCCCATTGGAATGCATGCGAATTTCAAACATGGTCTTTTAAAGTCTCATCTTAAAGGTTTGGGAAAACATCAGTGTAGACTTAGCCTTAATGGTCAAGTATGTAGATTGAGATGGACATTTTACAAGTGAGTAACATAGCAAGACACCACTCCCGCTAGCCATCTATGTTAGATGATTGTTTAAATCCTTTATATGTCACTTTTCCTGTACTGCTCGATCTGCTAAAAGGTGAAAAACTCCTTTCAGACAGCTGGTAGATTTAACAGATAAAACTTTGTTTAATGGGGGACTCAGGAATACAGAGACTGCTGTGTTAATGCTGGTGACATTATGTAAATTATGAAAAACCCCTGATGATATAAAAGTAAATTGTTAAAGCCACGCCCCCAACATTATTCATAGGTAAGGTATTGAACAAGAAAGTTCAGAAAAATTGGACTTTCCAAGGGCTACATACATAAGGCAAAAAACAGCACGTTTTTATCATGGACAACAAAATATTACATCAAAACTGAAAAGTGTGCAGTATTTTCTTACAAGGTGAATTGTTATAACCCTTACAGTGATCCAATAATACAATACATCACCCCTCTAAGAATGTCCCTTATAAACCATTATTTCACTAGGGGGGGTCCATTAAAAAAAAATAAAACTGCGACAAGTAAAAATCAGCTATGGCAATTGATATGTATAATTAAACTTAATGTTTTTTAATTTATGTATGTAGCCCTTTGAAAGCCCCACTTTTCTGGACTTCCTTGTTCAATACATTACCGACAGACTACATCATGTAAAAGCAAGTTTTGTTATTTTATCTTTAAACGGGCTATTGTTTTTAATTGCGTAATTTTTGGCTGCAGTTCTGCTTTAAATATTCATAGCATTCTTTAGGTTAGTAAATTCACACTAGTTATCACCGCATTGTATGAGAACTACTGAACTTGAAACAGACAAGATTTATAGAACCCATTTTTCCAATATGAATAACTAGAATTGCTGTCAGAATGATCACAAACCCAGGACTAAACTCCCAGCTATGACTTACTCCTAGCTATTCCTCGAGCACTACAGCTGGTAACACCATGATCACGAAGCTTGGATGCACACGTGCTAGCAAGACGAAGACAGAACTTCTGAACATATACACACAATCATGTGCATGTTATATCTATATAACTCTCATCTATTTATAAAAAAGTGTGTGTGTGTGTGTGTGTGTGTGTGTTGCACCATCAGTCGATAACGCATGGGGACATTTCAACCAAACTTGCTATACATATGACTGAGACTCATGTGAGTGCACCGGTCATCTTTGTACAGCGCTGTGCTATATGTCAAAGCTATATTTGGATGTGTGTATGTCATCACTAGGAAACGCATCGAGACATTTAAACCAAACTTGCCAGACATATGACTCGGACTCATGTGAGTGCACCGCTGATCATTGTACAGCGTTGTGGTATATGTCGGAGGTATATTTACATGTATGTGTGTATGTTTTGCTTAGTGACAGTGTTCCTTTTGCTTATATTTATATTTTTTTGCAAACTTTTTTTGGACTCTTTCACTAATTTCTGGCTTGTAATAATGCCTTCGAGAAAACGTAAGGCGATTGGCCGAGTGCAATCAAAGGCAAAAAAAAAATGAAACAACACTGTAGACAAGAAATTCACTAAAGCTTTGATTCCTTTTCCTGTAAAATAAAAGATTGCAATAAATAAATACCCGGGCAACCCGGGTAGTTGTTAATATATGTATCATGCAAAATAATACATTGTCTAAAATTTTTTATTTTATGCTTTTTATTGGTTGGTTGGTTTTCTTGCAAATGTTTTAAATGTTTATTTAGTGGCTTATTTGGTTGATAATATATATATATATATATATATATATATATATATATATATATAAAATGGTAAATGGATGCAGGTAGTGATGATCCTTAATATTGGCAAATATTTTTGTTTTAAATGTTTATTTAGTGGCTTATTTGGTTATATATATATATATATATATATATATATATATATATATATATATATAAAATGGTAAATGGATGCAGGTAGTGATGATCCTTAATATTGGCAAATATTTTATTAGACTTTCATTCGATAAAAAGGCATTTATATTTGTGCAGTGCCATTTATTGTGAATTTGTCTAAAGTTAACATAGTTTTACATGTAGATATTTTAAAGGTCATGGATTGCTGTTTTTCTTACTTTGGCTATGACGGTCTTTAAAAATTGGTAAAGGTGGAAAATAGCTGCATACAAACTTAGCAACATACACCCTTCTAATATTGTCACTGATCCATGTGAATTGATCACAGTTGGCTGGCAATTTAATATGTACACCTAAGTAGCTCTGGACATGACTCCCTTTTGCATTTTTAATTCCTCATTTTCTCCATTACATAGATTTATTCTTGGTAATTTGGTCCGTGCTTATTCTTGCAGATATGTTGGCCACACATCCCAGCTTAAAAAAATTCAATCTCACCCCAATATATTGTTGTTGTGTGCACCAAAAGACACTACAATATACACGTTAGATCAGAAAACGAAATTTAATAAAGATAGTAGATAAGATGAAAGGTTCTGCACAAAACATTTATTTATTAGTAATCCTTATTGTCAGCAGTTCAAATGGAGAAAGTTCCTGGCAGAAACCATAATACATTGTAGAAGTAAAAGCAGATTCATAGTTCATTACTGGAATGCAAAGGTGTAGTCATAGGAGCACACTTTCTGTCCTTCTTCTGTCAGTTGCACAGAGCCCCCAGTCCAGAGAGATGTAACACTTTGGGATGGTGGAGAAACAGAAAGACAGAGGTTTCCTACCTGATATTTCAATAAAGGTGAAAACAGGTTTTGCCAAGCCAGTGACAAGGAAGGAGACATTTGGACTGACAGGTGTTCCAGCAAGGCTGTTGCATCAGATGGATTTGCAACACTTATCCAAATAGATCGGGCTGTAAGGGTAAGTTCAGACCTGTTTCTGGAAAACGTGGCTGTTAAGTGCTTTTGAAAGCCTACTTTGCACAGCTAGGCTTCCATGATCGTTTTCAGGCAATAAAAGCTTGCATAGGTATTTTATAGGTGTTTGCTAGTTTGTGGAGACATTTGGATGACCACATGATCCTAGAAGCTACATGGAGCTTCTGAACAAACGCTTGTAAGAGCCTAAAGCCTGCAAAAACCTACACAAAAAACAGACCCATTCCTTTGAATTTGTCCTTTACAAGGCTTTTTGTGTATACGCTGCAAAAATGCCTACAAATGTCTGAACATGTCCTAAGGAAGATCTGCAGTAGGGACATTTCTCGGTTATCTTAGATAAACATTTGAAACCCCACAAACTTCAAAGCACAACAAAATTTCACCTATAATTGAGGGGTATTTTTTCACCGTCAGGTTTCTATTCATACAACCACTGAGTTTACATGGAACTCAGACAATTATAGCTGAGCCCTAAAATAAGTTTTTTGGTTTTATCTCAAAAGTTTTTTTTGTGTTTTTGTAGTCTTTCTGGTAATAAGAATAAATAACCTTTTCAATAAAATGTCCCTTTATGCCACAACTATATTTGGAAGGGTGGAGTTTTTTTCCTCTAAATCTGGGAATGCATAATGGAAATATTGTCTACTGAAAGTGATGATAACGCGTATATTAACTTCTATTGTCTGTTGCCAGAAATTAGCGTTCAAATAGAGAAGACTCCTGGTTCATTTGTGAATATTTCAGAAGGATTTTAATTGTCCCGAAAATCGCTGTGTGTCTTTCCATATCGATAGAAGCCGCTTCTTTTATGTGTAGTTCAAAATCCTCATTAGACTCCTGAAATCTCCTCACATTATGAATCCTACTTAAAAGATAAAGCGACTATTTAAATGCACTGTAATGGAAATTCATTTGCAAAGACATTTATTTAGACGCAAGCCTTTCAATCTTTGAAATAATTCTCTAATTAAAAAAAAAAAAACTAAATGCACCTAGAGACATTTTGAACATTGAGTTTCCAGATAAGATGGTTGTTTTGTCAGCTTAAACGGGGTGATAAATGTGAAATGTTTTTATCTTGATTTTTATTAGCAGTGTGTCTAAAAATGTTCCTTTTAGCTCATACTGTAAATTCCAGTTTGCATCATATAAAGTCATTAGCAACAGTTGGTTAAATTACACAAATAAAGCAGATATGGAGTGACATTTGATTTTTCATGGTTGCAGGTTAAATATCATGCTGTTCCCTGACATTTCTTGGTCACACGATAGCTTTCTTTTTTTTACCTTTTATCCAGCACCCCCTTAAATGGCACAACCACCCCTAACTGGACACAACTTAATGCATAAAAAATATATGACTGAATCTTCATTATGGCCTTGTGAAGTTTCAGGAAGACCTTCTTCTATAGAGTAGTATAAAGTGCTGCTTGTACCACCTGCAAATCTGATGTTTTAGTTTTTGGTAAAGTCTTCAAATAAAAAAATATCATTATGTAGTTTCAAGTCTGAAACCTTTATAGCAGACCTAAAATCTAAAGTTAGGTTCACAGAAATGGATGACTTAAGCGTGGTCAAATAAATGAAAGACAGGTTTAAAGTGAACTGAGGTCTAGGCACATTGCTTGTTACTGTGGTAGCCTAGAACAGGGCGCAATTTTTATCAAAAATGCAGAAATGAAGTACAGTAATACTTAATAAAAACCCATAAATGCACTTACATATGAAGCACTTTTTTTAGAAGCATATAAGAAACAGCCCACACATCTATGACGAGAATCAGCTTGCCTATATAAATAATCTCTCATTATGTTGTTGGTTAAAGAAATTTTAAAGTGCATCAGTGCAGAACCTCCATTTACTTGTTTCGGAGCACCTGCCCGTTATCAGACCACAATATAGAGCTGCTTCGGATCGCATGACCACCAGGACTTTCCTCTCCCTTATCCAAACATCCTTTCTTGGGCAAATATATCTTTCAGGTTTTTTTGTATCTAGTTTCCTGTTTGTGAATTGTGGGCTCCAGGACTGGCAACCTTTCTAACCCCCTCCCCACTCCCTGACCCACCAGCTTTTGTTACTTAAGTTCTCAGGGCCTTTTACTTGCCTCTAACGCTGTTTATTTAACCCCTATTTTCTCTTTGTGATTTCTAGTCCATGACTTCTCAGGAAGAAGCTTTGTTCTTTAGATAAAAACCACTAATAGAATTGAGGGTGCCAACTAGCTGTGGGGAACACCCATTTTCTTGTTTCGGTGAACCTGCTTCTTTATCACAACCTGGCAAAAAGAATGAAGATGCTGTTAGTGTAGAGCTCTTTCTGATAATGTGACATGCATCCTTGAGGTCACGTGGTCCAAAAGCAGTAACCTCTAGTTTAAGCAATCGTTTTATTAGGAAGGAACCTGGTATAAAAAAGCTTTGTAGAAAACATTTTTTCCTACATTTCGCTGCAGCCTATTTGCCCATTCCCTGAGCTGCTTTCAACATTTTTGGTAATACAACAGGTGGCAGCTGTGTTCCTACTGCAGAATCAAAGTCAAAAAAATGTGCTAAATGAAGTTAAACTTAAAGGTTTATACAGTTTTTTTTTTTTTTTTTTTATAAATTCCTTGTTGAGCGCTGCAATTGATGAGTTATTGAAAAAAATGTGAAATATTTATTTGCAGTTATACATTGAGTTATACATTGTCTACACTGATTGAGGATAATATATCTGTTTCAGATTTTGGGCTTTTCTGACATTTTCCTTCTGTTGATATTTTAGGCACAGCTATCCCAGGCCCAGGAAGAAGCTGGAGTGCAGAAGCATAGAGCTGAACTTGTGAGTATTAAGTAAACTATTGAGGCTTACCAACAAACGAATACATTTTGCTGTGTACTCGGCTTTGTTTTTTATTTTTATTAAACCATTGTGTTATAAAAGGAGTAGGTTTTGCTGTTGAAATTATCAAGCCTACCATTACTTTGAATTCCATATACGCAAGTTCTTTCCATTCTGCTTCCATTTCTGTTTGGATATGACATCTTTCAGGGTCCCATGAAGCCCCAACATAGCCATCTTTGTGTGAGTACACACCCCAATCATTATAGGCGGGTGAGGGGAAAGGCTTGCAGACGTCTGTGCTTTTTATGCGTTCTCAGTTTCTCAAGCTCTGTCAGTATATTGACACACGAACAGTACAGTAGGTGAAGATCAGTGGGAACTATAGTTTCCCTCTATCACTGCACATCTGCATGCTTAGTATGTAGATAAATTATGAGGGTGATTACGCAGGCATGGCTTTAGGGGGAAAGATAATGTATGAAAAAACTTCCATGGGAAGGAAAGCATGCATGACTACCGTGACAAGTAAAATAATTTTTGGAATAAGAAAAAAAAGTCATGCTTGCATATCCCCAATAAATTTTGGGACAAATAGTAATGCCTTTAGTTTTCTCTAATGTACTCTGAAGGCTTTGGCGCTACCCCACTGCTTACCCCTTGCGTGCCTCTAAAACCCTTCATTTCCCCCTATTTGCTTCCCAGTTTCTCCTTGCTTGCTTGATCTTTGAGATACATATATAGATAATATATCTCCCTGATCGCAAATCACAGATATTGAAAACTTGTATTCTTTAGGCATACTTTCCAATTTCATGACTCTCGTGGCACCTATTTCACAGTGCTTATCCTAGTCCCTGATATAGCCATAATATACTCCTTTGGTGGATCACACATCCGCCTCATTTTTATTTGCTTACCTACACAAAATCTGTTTTTCTGTTTTTCTTGGGTTCTGTGTTGTAAACCTCTAGATATCTAGTTTTTCCTTTTCTGGTAAATAACGAGATGCCTTCAAGCTGTGAATCCCTAAGATACAATCTATGTTTAAGACATGTAAATCTGTAATGCTTCCAAATATATCTTTAACCAATTTATCTAAGTTCTTCATTTTTTTTTTGTGCTAAAGAACGAGGCAGTGTTGGCTCAGTGTAATTCACAGCAGTTTGATCAAGGCCTGCCCCTGGGGCTTTTTAGCTGAGCAGGGAAAGCGATTGAGATGCAGAATTGTATGGATTGTACAGTCTGTCATGTTTTCATTGTCTCTCATTTAGCTTTAGGTTCATGGGTACCCTCCAGGAGCTGAATTGTTGCTAATGGCTTCTGTGCCCCAGGGATAGAGGCAAGGATTCATTTTCCTGAAATATAACTTTAATTTGTTAGGTAGAGAAGAAAAATCTTTGTTATAATCCAATCTAGATGCCATAGAAATTGAGTTAGACAATTAGCCTTTCAGATTGGGAACTGCCTGATCTTTTGTCAGTGTCAACTTAATGACTGGTGTAACACCTTTCTTCCCTATTGGTATATTTATTAGTGCTTTATTGTTTGAAGTGTTGCCATACACTTATGTAGGCTTTATGGGATGCTTTCACTTGCATAAAGTAGAGATATAAATGTTTAAAGGTTTTAAGCTCTTTTGTCAAAATTGAAAATGAAGAGCTCGATTGCATTCAGGGAACACTGCCTTTGTGTTCAGGGCTTATTTTACCTCAAACTTATACCGATACCTAAATCCCAACTCCAGCATGCCAAAGATGTATGCCCTGTGGTGGGGGTTTTTTTTCTGCTGTTTGACGGGACTCCATAGGAATTACTTTCTAGTATGGAGTCTCAAACAAAATTGTTAAAAATCCATGCCACATTGGAGAAGTATGTAACTTTTATAGTGATCTATTCCTGTCTGTTTGTTACCAGCAATAGATCACTGGCCTGGACCCCGTACAGTCTTCGTCCACCTTGATTGGCTGTGCTGGGATGATCTAACTCCTGCACAGGAGGTCATTCATTGTTAGCATGTGCAAGGGATGCCGGGATTGCCGAGTTTCCCTGGCAATCACTGCTGAGCTACACATGCACGGCTCAGTGAAATTTGACAGTTTGGTCACTATCGGGTATAAACAGTTATTGCAGAAGGTACATCAGCTGTCCTTTTCTACAATAATCACCTGCCTGATTGAGGATTTTTTTTAAAGAGAGACTTTAGTTCTATAGTTTAGTTCTTTAGTTCAAATTTAAAGTCTCAGGGCAGCAATCCTGCTTACCCAAAACATGGGGAGTATTTGCTCTTTTGTACAGATACCTTTTTTTTTGTCTATTGCATCGGATTGCCACTCATAAGATCTTTGGATATGAATCCCATCCTGACGTTAGGAAGATGGTTTTTATTGTTGAACTTGTATAATGGCTGCATTGAATTTCTTTAGCTCTTTTATATAAAATGCTGAATATTTGATGGTATTGAGCTAATGTTCAGGCAACTTTATTGTATTACTAGTGAATACAACGAATGTCCCTGCAACCTGCCTACAGAGTGAAAACATTGTGGGAATTAGCTTTAAGGGGGTCATATGTCTAGCCTCTATTTTTCTTCTGTCTATAGCAAATAGAGGTATTTACATTGCGGGAAAACAAATTGTTCCACTCTTGTGCTGTACTCACAATGCGCTCGTACTGTTAGCTAAAATGACTGACTCTCGCTTCATATATACACATAACTGTCAGGCAAATGAAGTGCTTTTGCAGGCTAAATTGGTAGAAAATTTCTAATTTAGACATGTTCCCAATTTCTGTTCCCGCCACCTCCTTGGGTATCATGCAGGCATATGTACCATTTTCACAAATTATGTTTTGTTATTTGTCTCAAACTTTTCTGAAGCATTTGTCACTGATGTGAGCTGATGTTTTAGGCTCCTATGATAAGCTGAAGCTTGCCATAAAAATAAAATGTCTTATGCTGAATATAGAATACAGTTTTGTTTTTGCTCTTTTATGACCCCTGAATTGTTCATTACCCCAATTTGATTGCCCCTACAAAGGCCAGTAATCGCCTAAAAGGGCAAACAGATGTTTACCTAAGCATTTACCACACAAAAAAGTTAACTAATAAACTAATTCCTCTACATCTCTAACCCCCCCCCCCCCCCCCCCCCCACACACACACACACACACACACTTTTTTAAATCTAATTTACCTTAAAAAGAGAATGATATTTCTTAATGTCAGTCCCCCAGTGACAGGTTTGTTTATCACATGGGGACAGAAACGGCAATATTTATTAGAGGAAGGTAAGGTTAGAACAGCTATCCTTTTTTGTGTTTTTCTGTCCTGACAACACCCCATACTTCTGTATAACTAACGCTTGTCTTTGTACAAAAGCACCGTAATACTGGCACGTGGCTTGCAAGTCACAAAGTTTGTGTGTGATGCAACTAAATGAATAACTTGAAAAAGAATAATTAGAATTACATAGAATGTAAACCTGCAATTAAGGTTTGATTTTCTCAAGGTAAAAGCATCACAGGTCCGTATCTAATCCATTGTATATATATAGTGTATGCATGTAAGGATTTATAATGCGTTGACAGCAATACAATAAAAATGCAGACTGGACATGTCTGCATAGAACTGGGTATGTGTAGAGAAATGCAACAAAAAGCCCATCCTACCAGAAAACCTGAAAGTACACTCCTCTGCAACATTAATTCAATTTCAACCACGGGGTCTGAGCCTATTGTTTGGACTCCTTGCAAAATCATCTGAATGCAGGGCCATTATGTCATGTAAACCGACCCTTACTTGCACAGACTGTAGTGTATGGAACCCTAATGGCTTAGACTTTTTCTGAAGTTTCTGTATTTGCAATGTGTGCACAGCAGGTATTAGTTATTACTGTAATACTTCCTGATTCTACAAAAAGATCTACAATAAACATCATCATACAACATACCATGACTAGACTGATTTTATCAAGTCAGTTTACCATAAAAAAATAAAATAAAAACTAGAGAAAAATGAAGTTTCAACTTCTTTTGCTAATTACACCAGACAAGACAAAGGCAGTTTGACTTTCCGGTATTAATTAACAAATCCATCACTAATTACCTTGGATAAGCACAACTCATGCTTCTTTCCCCAAACACAATTAATATGGCAGTGCTAAGCGTCTGTAGGCCGCAGTGCTCTATCATTAACATACTTCACCCTAATTAGCCACAGCCAGGAGTGGCTGAAGAAATGAGTTTGTGATTGCCGCTTTACAAAACGATCCAATATGTGGAAACCTCGAAGGTATTGAAATGGATATATTTTCTGATCTCTGTGAAATGGCAGCTGCAATTATGCAGAAATTTTAATCATCACATTTTAGCTAGGTGACCTTTTGGCTGTTTAGTTTTGATGTATTTGTTGTATAATTGATACGCCCGTGGCATTAGTAAAAGCTGGATATTTACCGTGAGAATTCACGTACTGTACTGTAAAACAACCCATTGCTATCTGGTTTACTTGGAAGCAGCCAGCATTTGATGGGAAATACTCAGCACCTCAAAATGAGGAAACTCATTGGTTAGCACTCTGGCCTGTGCAGCGCTGGGTATCAAGTTCAAATCTCGGCCAGGACACTAACTGCATGGAGTTTGCAGGTTCTCCCAGTGTTTGTATGGATTTCCTCCGGGTACTCCGATTTCCTCCTACATTCCAAAAACATGCAGTTAGGTTAATTGGCTTCCCCCAAAATTGACCTTAGACTGTATTAAAGACATAAGATTGAGGTAGGGACATTAGATTGAGAGCTCCTTTGAGGGACAGTTAGTGACATGACTATAGACTTTGTAAAACACTGAGAAAGCTCTTCTGGGTAGGATCCTCCTCCTTCTGTTTCACTGTGTATCTGTCATTTGCAACTCCTATTTATTGTAAAGCGCTGCATAATATGTTGGTGCTATATAAATCCTGTTTCATAATAATAATAATAATAACTGCAAATTGCACAGCTTTGTAAGGAAGAGTTACATCTATATTATAGAGATATCCGTACAGTATCAAGGAATCCGTTCTTCATTGTCAAATTTATGGGCAGTTCCATCAAAAACAAATATGTTGAAAAGGAACCATGGACTCTCTGCCTTTGGCCCTATGTCTTTTCAAACTCTTGTAGCTAAAACCCTTCATGCCCTTACCATTTTCTTCCTTTCCTACCATTACATGCAAATTTTTTTTTTTATAATTCCTTCAATGTATGATTTGCGACCCCAAAGCAAGAATGATTAGAAAAAAAGAGTGTGAAAAGGAATTAAAAAAAAAATTTTATATAGGTATCAATTGTTTAAAAAAAAACAAGACGAAAATACAGTGTCTTGTTCGTTTTCCACACTACCCAGGATTTTGATAATTCCTCCCATTATATTTTCTTTAGGTATTCCTTCTACCTTTCAACAATTTATTTAGTGGTGGTCATTGTTAAGGGAAAACTGTTTTCTCATTTTGGTGGTTTAGTCTGTAGTTTTAATTATATTAACAACCCCAGGCATCATCAATAGGCCTCTCAGTCAAATTAAGATTTCTCTTTACTAACCTATAAAAGAAAAAGGAAGTGAGGGAAGTTCCCTCCTAAACAGTTGCTGCTGGAAAACCTTACATAGTTAGTCCACATGAAATAATACACAAAGTTCATAACGTTCAACCAGTAGATAAATAAAATTATTATCCTACTATACACTGGATCCATAGCTGACACAGAAGAGAACCAAACCCTATTATTCTTACAAGAAAAAAAAAATCCCCTCCTGATCACTTAAGGCAATCGGGTTTTCCTGGATGAAATGAACAACTTTTTTGCACTTTTACTACAGATTTATGGATCTTTTATATATTTATACAGGGTGATCATATACTCAGTTTAAGGCCTCATCTTAGGGTAGAGGAAATTCGGTTCAGCTAATCTTTTCTCATAGCTGTGCTCTTTCATGGCTCTTATCAATTGAGTTTATTTTCTCTCTCTCTCTCTCTCTCTCTCTCTCTCTCTCTCTCCCTCTCTCTCTCCCTCTCTCTCTCTCTCTCCCCCACAAAGTTGTGAACTGGTGTCCTAAACTATCTGGAAAATTCATGATCACGTCAGATCATGTACAGATATTAAATTTATATAGCTGGAAACAAACTTTACTAATTGTTTTTAGTAACAGAAGAACAAATAGGAACTGTACACATAGCTCTGCTCAATTCTTTAGAGAGAGGAGGGGGGAAGGATGAGCAGGAGGTACCCCGCTGCATCCTTTACCTTAGGAAACCACAGAGGATGTCCACAGTTGGTATTTTCATTATCTGCCACAAGGCTTTGCTAAATGACAGCAATACCAGTGAAAACTTAAAATTTAGTTTTAGACCCAGTGAGAGTAATGCTGAAGACAAATAATGAGGGGTAATCTGTACAACGGAGAGAGACAAACAGCCGTAACAGGATAGATTGAAACGACGCCTAACGGTTTATCCAATAAGGCTCTTTTTGTGCAGAAAAAATTGTTTCCACTGAAAATATCTTCAGTTTGCAGTCAACATAATGCTTGTAAGTAGTAACTTTCAGCCATTACTTTTCCTATTACGTATCATCTTTGGAATCTCCATGTCAGAAGACACACTTTAAAAGAATGTTTTATTTAGTTTTGTTGGTCAGCTGAAGAATATTTGACCTCTTGGCTTTCCTCCATGTAGAAATGTTTTTTATACAAGGTAAGTTTTGGAACTGGAGTTGGAGCAAGCCTGAGTGTACCATACTGATAATGTTCTGACTGTTGTTTTTTAATAATACCAAAGTTGTGTCATCTTACACTGCCTTCTCCTTAGATAAAATCAAAGGGATAGTGTTTAGGAACTTACACTAAGACTTTGGGATCATCTTTTTTTGTGTCACTAGGGTTGTCTGTTGTTTATATTAGATATGTAACTTCCTCAATAAAGACTGCAGAGTTTTGCTTCCTGGGCTACCTGTCTAATTGAAAGAAATAAAAGCATAATAATTCAAAATAAATGTGTATATTGATTAATAAAGTCGGGGTTCTTCCCTTTTAGGGAATTTGCCTTAGTTTATTTGCTGTAGATATAACCTAGTATATATTGTAGTTATATTTGTCTCTAATATAATCTCATTTATGACTTGAGGGGATGCAAGCCTTGCTTGTCATAAGTATACTTCAAATTGCCAGATCCATGTGCAGAATTCTGAAATTTTCATCCTGTAACAAAATGTAATAGCTGAGTAGGCCTACAGGAAGCAAACAGAAACCACTCTCATGCAGGAGTAGCTTAAATCTATCATTGTCCTGCATGAATTGTGGCTGGCAATTACCATTATGAATTGGAAGTGGTGTCTCATATACCTTTAATGTGAGATGAATACTGGAAGTCTCAATCACAAGGGAAATACGTTAATATGTTATCCTTTAAATTTGATGTTCTCAAAAGAACCATATGAACTATTATTTTGTATTGGATTGAATACAGGAGTTTGTATTGAATCCAATACAAAATGAATGAATGAGTTTCTATTTGAATTTCCCGCACACGCGCCAACGTCATCACGCACGCAGAAGCCTTACTTTTTTTTTTCTCTGCCGGACGGCTTCTCGTTTCACAGATCATCCGGCGCTGGATGAAGAAGGATGTGGACGATCAGCGGCACCAGGTAAGATGCCGGGCGGCGGAACACAAGATACCGGCCGGCATCTTACCGGTCCCACTGGCACCCGGCGCTGGAGAGGAAGATCGATGGACGGAGGACGACGCTGGAATAGGAAAACGACGCTGGAATAGGAAAACGACGCTGGAATAGGAAAACGACGCTGGAATAGGAAAACGACGCTGGATGTGCACAGCGGGACCATGGAGGTAAGGATGTGACAAAAATACGGGCTTAACCATCCTAACTATTTTTTTTTTTGCCCGTACGAAGGTCGGGCTTAACGGCTAGTTGGTTAATAGATTGGGAACTTCTTTTAAGCAAAAGAGAATACACTTTTTTCATTTTCAGTAAACATAATTTTAAGCTTCTGCAGTTTTATTGTTACACTTCAATGTGTGAAATTCTATAGAAAGTGTTAAAAGTCTACTTTATGCTATTTCTGAGTAATTACATATGAATCGCCCTAAGCACAAGTAGCTGACTTAGTTTTATAATTAGGGGTATATGACAAGGTGCAGGGGTTATGGTTGTACACCTAATTTTTCTCCAGACCACAGTTTGCTAATAAGTGTTCATTGCTGTCAGGCTTTTTTTCTTCAGGCTGCTCTGTACCTAAATTTATTAAACCTGTATGATAGGTACACTTTAGGTGACAATAATATAATTGTGTTTAGGTGGTGATTCCCCTAAGGGCTTGCCATTAATCATAAAAGGAGCCCAGTATACTATTTTTGAGCAGATTCCTACAATACACTGTATTATACTTTAGTTCCATTTGTAAGTTACCCTACTGATATATGGCAATAAAAATAAATTATTTATGTACAGATATTTTATTTTTCTAGCTTTCTTTTGGTTTCCTTAAAAGTGTGATGTCATAGTTTAGAATAGCCTAGTGATTTGTTTTTCCTTTTTGAATCATTGAAAGTACAGCATTTTGAAAGCAGACTTTCCACTCCTCTGATCTTATTACATGATGGTGCAATATGCAATTGGTGCATTAAAGCTGAAAAACATATTTATTTAAGATAATATCCCTCTCTTACATGAGGGTTCTGCCTGCAGTGCCTAGGTGAGCGTGACATTTTGCAATCCTTACTGTGAGATTCTGGCAACCCTGCAATATGCAGATTTCACTAGAAGATCGTCCTGCAACAAGCTGAAAGGGCTTTTCCTGAGATTTGGGATGCTCAGCATTCATTTACACTTTGTTGGGTACATACATCTGTTCTAGGTTTTTGATAAACTTCAGTGCACACTATGGAAAGAACTGTTTGTGTGTGAAATGGATTGGAGAACATCGTCAACCAGACCAGTTATCCCCAAATGCATTTTCCTTTTCTTTTCCTCATGCTGCATTCATAGACCTTAAAAAGCACTAATAAAGTAACATAGGTTTGTTTTGGGGAGAGCTGAGAAATAAAACATTTTGTCTTTGTGGTTTTTTAGCACTGCATTTTTAACTTTTCATGGTGAGATCTAAGGCTACATACACACATCAACTTATTGCCGACTGAGATAAACCGCAATGTAACTAAAAATCAGTGTACAGTCCCGGTGGATCAATGAACAACAGTTTAGGAATGACTGCTGTGCATGTCAATGGAGGGGAGCACAGCTGGATAACGCTCGCTTGTGTGTCTTCTTCACTTTCTATAGAACGGGATGGTGTTCTGTGCACAGCCATCCTGAAAGATCATTTCTAGCAATAAATTCCAAGCTGGCTTATCCTAATATCTTATCTTATTATCATAAGATAATGAAAGCCAGAAATTTAGCACTTTCAGGTAAATATCAAAGGGTTTCTATTCCTAGAAATATTATTGGGGTGAAAAAATCTATAGCAGCAGATAGTTTTTCTTTTATTTCTGTTGCCTGATCATCATCCTGGATATGCTTTCTGGAAGGTAGGTGTAAATTTCAAGAGTTGTTGGAGAGAAGCACAAATCTTTTGTCAGATTAAGCCAGCTCCCTTTTATGTATTTCAGTGGTGTGTTTAGCTATTTGTCAGGCGTTGGAGCAGGTTACAGCTAAGCACTAATAAGAAAAACAATCATGCAAATTACCCTTCCCAATGAGCAATAAATGTTTTTTTTTTCTGTGCACGAATGTATTTAGTCTCTGACTGTGTACATTAGCCACACATTTTCCTATTTTATTTTTGTTTACAACACATTCTACTGCAATATACCTGTAGCTGAAATGATTGCCACACAATGAAAACACTGCTCTTTTGTGCTTGCTTGTTTTATTGCTGAAATAAAGCAGCAAAAAAAAATATCCCTGCACAGTGGTGACTGCATTCACAGACCTTAAAGAGCTCAAATAAAGCGGCGTAGGCTTGTTTTGTGTCTTGTCCCCCCCCCCCCACACACACACACACTACCAAGGCATTGGATTGTTAGAGCCCTTGGGGATTCCAGGCAGTTAATCAGTTTGATGAATCAGGTACTGTCGGCCAGTTTAATTGAATGATACTGATAGTACATGACCGATAACCCTTAATTTGTCAGCTGGGCCTGCAGACGGTGTCCTGGGAATAAGCCGGTGTAGACACATGAGGGTTTTGCAATGACTGGGAAGAAACTGGATGAAAGGCTGAGCGAAACTGCCTGATTTATTTCATAGGGATTTGTAGTTTTGTTTTGCTTTAAATAGAAATACATTTGGAATAATTTGCATTGTCTGGACAGTGAGACAGAGGAACGTCCAAATGGCAATAGACCATAGCAACCAGTCTCCGAACTTCCTCCTCCGAACTTGCAATAAACTAATGAGAATAGAACTATGACAAGGAGGGGGATTGCCACACTTTATACACTAAAGAGTTTGTATGTGGGTACCCTAAAGAGTGCCATCTATGTTTCTCCCTCTTAAGCTACCTATACACGTCAGATGATTTTCGTCCGATAATTTCCTCAGGGCTGATAACGGACGAGAATCTGCTGTGTGTACAACGCTCGTCGTTCCTGGCCGATCCACGAATAGCGAACGACTGTAACCGAAGTAAAGGGTTGCTGCTCAATGGTTCTCCCCTTTCCATAGAGCAGAACGGTGCTGTATGTACAACACTCTTTCATGCATTATGCAGTCTTTTGTCGTGGAAAGGATTGTGAAAGAGCCTTTCCAACAATTATTTAACGTGTGTATGCAGCCTTCATTGATGCTCAGTTGGACAATGTTGATACATTTTGTGAGCCCTTTAGTCTATCTGCTGTGGTTCTTTTATTTAACACATGACAGGCTGTGTAGTGCTAGGTACCAGTGGTGGCAGCTGTTTTGCAAGGGAGAGAAAATTTGATTCACTCCCTTTGGACAGGTAACTATTTCTAGGCTTCTTTTTAAGGGTGCTTTTGATTTGTTTCATTGTGTGAAGCAACAGGGTTAATTATTGCTAGTGTATAAACACTTTACTTCCATGTATCATTAGTAAGTATAGTTACAACCCTGATTAGCTACAGCGTACCACAACGCATGGTAAAGCACAATAGTACTGTTTTTTTTTAAATTTTGCTTCTGGTGTATTGGGAGCCCCATGCATTTAAATAGGCTACCTTAACACAGATTATGTGAATGCAACACATAAACCCAGATGGACCCCTAAATGAACCCAAATGGGCCCCTAAAGTGATTTTTGCCAAGGATGAAATTATATTTTCAGTTTGCTGCAGGCAAGATGCATTTTTTCTCAGTCTCCAGCCACCTTTACTCAGGGATCAAAATTGTACTTTTGTAACAGTCCAGTATTGTGTATGCTGAGACAGGCTGCACAAGCAGATGCTGACCCTGGATAATCCACAAAGATGGCTCTGTCCTTCTGAGAAGTATATGAACAGTATATATAGTAACTATATACTATACACTATCTATATATATATATATGTGTGTGTGTGTGTGTGTGTGTGTATGTGTATATATATATATATATATATATATATATATATATATATCCCTTTTTTTGCTATAGCAGCTGTGGCCAGAGTGCATCTTTGGATCTAGAACCCCTAATGTTTGTTATAGTTTTCACCAGTTCTCTATATAATAATTGCAGGAACTTTTTTGGCAGCCATAACTCCACACCTCATTATGTCACAGCTCTTCATTTAACCATTTCCAATCATCCACACCACATACCCTGCATAATGAACCCACACTTCATTCACCGTTGGTTCTTCCATCCCCTTACCTTTATTTGCATCATGTTCTCTGACAGCCCCCCTCAAGTCTTTCAAGTTTTCTCCAACACCTCTGCCCACACATTCCACACTGCATTCTTCAGCAGCTGCAACTTTACCATTCAAATTATTCTTCTTTCTACCATGGCTGACCTTCAAAGTTTTGGGGGTCAGAAAGTATAATTAGAGCTGAATTCCAGCTTTACTTTTTTTTTTTCCACAATTGTAGATAAACCTCTCCGGTGCTGAAAGTGATTATTATTATTAAACAGAAGACTGTTCCATAGATGCGAGTGATGCCGAGACTACAATTTCCGGCATTACTTGCACGTATAGAACGGAACAGGCCGCTGCACTATAGACGCAAGTGATGCCGGGAATTGTAGTAGCGGCATCACTTGCTGCAATACGTAGTGGCGGGCGGGCCAGGTGCAATTCATTTTATGATCTCTTCGGGGGGGGGGGGGGGGGGGGACAAAGGGACCTTGCGGGCCAGATTGACCCTTGAGCCAGAGTTTGACACCCCTGGCCTCTATCACTGTAACTGTACTAATACTGTGCAACATGGATACCTTTAGAAAACTATTCTGTTTCTTTGTAGATATGGTGGTTTATTTATCTTTCCTTTTATTTTTTTTGTAAGTTGAAGTTGCTGATATGCTGAAAGTTTGTACGAGTGGTCCAGCATGATCCCAGGCAGTGCCAAGGTGTGCAGGATTATGTTCTTCCTTTTAGCTTTCACGTGAAGGATTCTGGTTGATTGTGCTAATACTGCGTGGCAAAAGTACAGCTCTGTCTCTAGTTTCCCTGAATTCCTTTCTCCATTTTGGCTTTAGACGCTGATGCTGGTACTGAAATGCTTATGTCAATGATTTGTACTCTTACTAATTGTTTTTTTTTACAAATAACTCCTGAAATGATCATTAGTGCCAACAAATAAAGACAGGCAAGTAACTTAATCAAGGCAGCAGACAATAATCCTGCAAAATGTCAATTTACTGTTTCTAAGCTGCTGCATCCGTCTGATAATGCATCACAATTTTCTCATTCTTCTCCAGCCTTTGATGGTTTAAGCAGAGTTTATAGAAAGCTGCAATCCTTTGCACAAATAAAATCCAAGCCGGTAAAATACCTCATGCATTAATTTATCGTTTTATCTCACAGTTATCTCTTTGTGTGCTGTTAAATGCAAATGGTCAATATGGCTCTTTAAAGTGACAATGTCATTTAAATCTTCTCAAGGTTCAGGTAGCTCCTGATGTTTTGTTTTAGAAGAGTTGTTGAGAAAGATAAAATGTCAGTTCCTCATATCTTCATTACAGAAAACAAGGTTTGCTGATATACCTACAGTTTGGGTGCCAAATTTAGCACATTAACAATGCATAATTAGTTTTCCTTGTTGATGAATGAGCTTCTTTTAATAAATCTATACATATGCTAAAATACATATTACTGCAATTCATTGATTATTGTAAATTGGTGTCAGTTCCTTTCTTTTCTCCAATACATAAAATGTAAAGCCACTCAGCTCATGTGCTGACAAAAAGCATGCCAGTAAAAAAGGAGCTCATAAGACATACAAATTCATCACTCTGGTGCTTCTCTTTCACTGTCAAGTCAGACAGGACCTGGGGTATGCAGCTGAAGCTTTCCTGAAATACAAATCTATGTGAATTTTATTATGTTTTTTTATGGTATTTTTTTCTCTTCTCATGTCCACTTTGTCCAGATGGAAAACTCTGGTATGTTCAAACCTAATTCTCTTCCAGTAATCTAGCAGAGCAGTGCATTCATTAGAGGTACCAAACATAAGTGCATCGGGTCAGACCAATCCATTGTATCACTCTGGTTGAAAATCTGTAGCATAACCCATATTTTCAGGGAATGATTTATGAAAAGCCTGCCATTCTGATCTAAGTTTAAAGGTTATTATTTGAAGAACCATTATTTAGAATAGTTATTCCTATATTGAGCATGCCCACATTTTTATGGTGGTGGCTTGCCAAGCTCAGCACAAACCTTTAAAACAAGTCAGCACAATTTGGTTTTTGCCAGTCTCCTTTTAAAGCAGACCTGTGCTCTTCCCCTACCACAAACATTGCTGCACTTTTCATTTACAAAGCACATATTTGATTTAAGGGAAGGAATTGCTGTAGGTATAGATATAAATGTCATTTCTTTATTGTAAATGAGCTTGTAAATGTGAGTTAACTATTTAAAAAAAAAGTAAACAGACAAATATGCAGACATCCACTTTTGGGGCAATTCACAAAGACATAAATACTGTATAATACACTGGAAAGAAAGTTAAAAGTTGAAAGTTCCATGAGAAATTTTAGGCACATCTTAAGTACAACAATACTGGGGACCAATACTGGGGACTGACTGACTTACTTTTTTTTTAAGTACCTAGCTGGAAAGAAGTACTCATTTGTAAGCATAGCATCACACTGAGAGATAATCAAATACACACAGATCTCTCTTTTTTTTAGTTGATGTTCTTTTGTTTTGTTAATATTTGTTTGGGTAGCTTGGATTCCCTGGGGTTTCCTCTTTATTCCAGCCTACAGATAGATACCTCTGCTGACTGATGTAAACAGCGATCCTTACTAATACACAGTTGGACGTTCTTTATTTGTGTTCATGATTATGTTTACAACATGTAAATGAATTTTTGTTGGTATAGCAATTTTGTGATTATACAATGCATTCCCTTTGTGAATCTATTCATTTTTATTTCCTTTGCTGTCCTTTTTTTTGGTAACTCTGTGTGTGTACTTGTGATCAATCCCTTATATTTCATCATAAATACTGCTCATAAACACTTTGCTTCTCATCCATCGAGAAACTCTAGAAGTCCATACCTTCAGGTTATATTGCTGCCTACAGGAGGATTGGAAAAAAAACATTTTAGGCCATTCTCCATTGTCCCCCAAAATTTTGAATAAAACTGGGTAGGAAGAAGCTGCAGGTGACTCAACATTTCACTAACCACCCAAAAACAGCTGGGTGCTTACCGAAAAGTGCCGGGTGCTGCACCTGGCAAAGAAGGGCTGTGGGAAATGGACTTTTTCCAACATTTCTCAACCTATTGGTAAATTAGGTCTTTGCCGGATCCTGGTGGTTTGTTCTTTGGTGTCAGTTTGTAGTTTGCATTTTAGAACTGCTTGTTCCTATCCCAAGGTGTTTTTCCTTGTAGTCCTCATTCTTTTCAAATGAGGACCACAAATTGTAAGTAAACCAGCTGAAGATTCTGTGATGTGGAGTCTTTCAACACTTTCCCTTGTTTCTTCTGCAGTTTGCACCATGAGACTTATTCTCTCTCTCAATTTTCTTTTGAGGTTAGTTCCTTTGCGTTGTTTCAAATTCCTAGATGGTTCATTTGAACTTCCTTTCGTTTATGGATGTGTTTTAGGATTCCATTATCCCAAATCTGTTCTAGATGTGTGCATCGTTTGACATACATCAATCTACCATTCTTTTTCCTTTTCCTTTTACACTTGCAGGGAAGAGAAAATCAATTCTTTAGCAAGAAAAAGCCAGTGGACACAGAGCCTAAGAAATGTTAGAAATCATCCTATAGCAAAATATGCAGAAAACTAATGTATAGAGATATTCCTGCAAATATTGCTAATTAGTCATTTTGCACATTGAATCACTTGGCTTTTTTTCCAAAAAGTGGAATAAACATGCAGGTTAGCCAGTGGTTTGTGTGCCACAAAAGGAAAGGATGGTTTAGCTATCAGGTGCCTATTAAAGTAATGTTCATGTTTGATTGCTATTGACATAATGTTGTTTATACAGGTGGGGAAACACTTTATTCAGTGTTGGATCTGCCCACAAGAACCATGATCTTGCACTATGTATAGGCAACAGTATAATTTACTTGGCTCTCAAAGGTTCTGTCTTTTATAAAGCAGCATGCAATTCATATATTCAAAAACTGTAATTCCAGTGTTAAAATAATCATTATCCCAATTACTTCCAGTCCTGATTGCATACAGCAAACATTCTTGATTGGAGCATACAGGTACAAGTATGTTCCCTGGTGGTATGCACTATATTTATTTATATATTATATATGTGCTTATATATATAATTTAGGCACATTAAAAAGACACAATGTCAAGATAAAGCACACTAAACCCTTTTTGTTTAAAACACAATGTTGTTTCTTTCTCATACGTATATGTCAGTTTTATCGAGATATTTTTCTAGAGGTTTTCAAATACTCTACAATCACAAACTTATTTAAAGCGAGTGGGGAAAAGATTACCGTGCGAGCAGATAATAGAAATAAACAATATTACCTCATAAATATGCACGAGTGCCAGTCTTCAACTCTACTGCGCAAAGTAGTATTGTAATAGGTATCTAAGTAATTTATGTCAAGAACTCGATAAACAAGGAATAATAAGCATAGAACGTAATAGATAAACTATAATAAAAAAGATAAGCATAGAATCAAATATCTCAATGGAGCAGTAAGTCATAGTGGATAATAATATACATTTGTAAAAATGTCAGATAGGAGGCAGGATGGGAGGATAAAAGCTGACATATCAAGTAGAGTGGGATTCACACGGAGGCCGAGAAATGAGCAAAAATTTAGTCAGTGGAGAATTATTTTATTTACATATTTATTTTAGATATGAGACTAGTGAAAAGTATCAGGGCAAGTTAGGAATTTTCAGATACATATGCATTCTTTTTGACCTTAAAAAGACTAAATGCAAGCTGAACTTATTGGGGAGCTGTACTGATTCAAATAGCCACTATCACACAAATGTGTTATTAATAGCAATGTTTGGAAGGCAAATACTTGGCTTTTTTAGCTTTAATTTATTCTATGATTTTACCATTGTCACCATATTTGAATGACAGAGAACAATACCACATAATAACACAGTAAACGTAAAATATTTAACAAGCAAAAATAGCTCTACAGAGCCACAGTTTTACTCGGACCACGATCCCCCTCTAGTAACATCCAAACTGAAAAGAAAGTCGGCTTTGGTTGTAGTGTAAAAAAAATGGTAGTTTTTTGAGCAACATATAAAACCAAAGAGCAGCTAGCTATATCTGTTTCAGAATACCTTTTTCCAACGGTATATTTAATAGCAGTTTTTTTTTTAGTAGGTACCTTTATGAAATTATTAAAACCAATAAAATCATATGCAGCTAAAATAAAATTACAACAAGGTGGCTGGAGGGATTTTAGTGTGTGTGTATTATAACACAAGGACAAAGAGAGCAACTGTTCTACTGGAAAAATCCTGGATGGGAGTTGTGGGACTGTGGTTTCTCAGGTTTTATTACTAAGGTGAAACCAGCATAGCTATGTTTGCAGTGAAGCTCTAGCTTTTCTTAGTGGTTGATTAAAATGTATGTCCTGGGGCTGAATTCACTAAGCGATCTTGCAATCTGCAAGAATAGGGTGGCCTGGATCCCTATTTTTGGGTCCCACGCTTTCCTGAAGGCCACAAGCCTAGATAGCAAACCTGGTGCTAAGCAGAAGGATCTGTGTGAGCAACTTCCTCTGGGTTGTGATCTGTCTAGAGAGGGTATGGTCTTGAAGCAAGCCAGGACAGTTGGTTTATGTTAGCCAGAAGGACTATATTTTTTATTTAGAGGACTTTTGTTCTTTTGGACTCTCTCTCTCTCTCTCACTCTCTCACTCTTTGAAATAAGTCCAACTTGGTATAAGTCCGCTTTGGACATGAAAAATTTTGCTTGGTATACAACCTTTGTCTTAGAACTTGTATGGGTCAAAATGAGTCATAACACCACACACTACCCTTATTTACCTCTCTCGAGACAAAGCCACGACTGCCCACGAGCGTCAGTATGCCAGTTGCTACCCTTCAGTGAACAACCCGCGCGATAACTCTCTGTGAATTACATAACATCTCCTCCTCCTCGCCTCTCGGCACCATCCTAGTAGGCACTCGACTCTTCTCAGCAAGGTAAAGTGAGGTTAAATTTTCATTTATTTTATCCAATTGTTTTTGTCTTTTAGTGTTAAGCAGTGTTTAAATTATTTTTTACAGCCCATTCAATGTATAATATGCCAGTAACAATAGGATTAAGGACTTATAAGGTACCAACACACACACACACAGGAGAAAACCGTGCAGTGCTGGCAACACTATGTGGTGTTTTAGTGCAGCAGCAATTTAAAATAAAGAAAGGTTATATGATCAGAAATCTGGAGGTGTATTGCAGACATGTACTATATACTTTTATTTCTCTACAATGTGATCTTTGTATGTTTATAGCGCTGTTCTTGCTGTGCAGATAATCTATTACAAGTTGAAAAGTGCTACACATTTTCTTTTTGATTACTGTCAGGAGGCAGATCTTACTTTACAGTCTGTTTTGGGGTTCAACGTGTGGCAATCTGTCCCTTTCTCTCCAAGGCAAATAGAGTCACTGCTGTTAGGACGGATGTGTATTCTGCACATTATGTTCTTTTAACATTTCCAAATTCAAACTCCACCTGCGGCACCATGAGTCTACCAATCACAATAGGGAAAAATATTCACAGAAATAATGTGCTGAAACACAATGTTGTTGTAGCAGCTGAGACTGCACATTGCAAACATTAAAAATTAAAAAATACACAAATTTGTCAAAGTTTCTAATAAACCTAGGCTAACAGACACAAAGTGATTTTGTTCACATAATGAACGTTGCTGCCTTTTTACAAAATATTCTACCAGGCAAATATTGAACCCTCACTTTAATTTTGCCTGCAGAAAGGTAAAATACCACACTACAGTGGTGCAAGCTGCATGTTGGTCAGAACATATATGCGCAACCACACATACCTATCTATCACCCTGGATGAACAGATATTTTTCTCCAAAGAGCTCATGCTTCTTTCCTACTAGCCTCCTATGCCATCAATCCCATTGCCAACATCTCCAGAATTCTTCCATGGTAAACCACATGTTTTTATGTGTGCAAACTTCAGGCTTCTCTGTGCTTTCTTATTATTGCATATGTTTTGTTATACACTGCCCTCTCTGTTAACTTTTATGATCATTAGATTTGGTTTCCATTGAAATATCAATCTTTTGCTTTTTTTATACAATTAACTGTGATTACTGTGATGGTGTTTAAAGAGTTAAGTTGGCAAGAAACAATTCTGTCTTTACCAACTACATTCTACATCTTTTACTTGCAAACAATTGTTGCTAATGGAACAGAAGACAGCAGCTGCCTTATTGCCAGACACCTCCAGCCAGAGGAATAGAGCGGAGGAGGGGGATCCGACATCTCCACGCCTGGCATTGACATACTCCTCTCCCTTGGTGTTTTGATTCGTTTGTAGCAAGCGCGGTTTGTAATTACGCCTCTTAATTTAGGAGAGCATGGTTGGAGTGAGGAATATAAATTTCTGTATTAGCTTCAGAGATTGAAATTGGAGACAGTGAGCCTTCTCCTCTTGAAGATGATATTTGAGAATGAAATGGTGACATTCCACATAAGCTTGAAAAATTGCTCTTTTTAACGAAATATGGGAAACCGATTCAGCCTGGGAAAGACATTGGGGAAACCTGAATTGTTTAATATTTTACTCGCCTGACCTTGAAGTCATTCTTTTTTGTTTTGTTTAGCCTAAAACATTTAGGGATAAAAATAGAAAGCTTTTGTTGTTGCAAACCAATTAGCCAAGGTTGAAGTTTGGATTCTCAAAAGGTTTGACCCAATTAGCTTTTTGCATTTATAACAGCTCACACTTTTCACTTTTGTGTCAGACAGCCTAGAAATACTCCTGTTTTTCCTGAGGAGCTGCCTATTGTTTGCATCTTATATGCTGAACAATAGAAAATGCAGTCTCCGGTGTGTCTGAAGATGTCTGATAGAGATTGTCATATTAATTTGCCATTGTGAATGATATAATATTGAAAGTTCTCCTGAGTCTTTTAAAACATAATCATTACAGAATGGCACCTGTTTTTATTAAGACGTTTTAAAGTTTTGTTAGAAGTATAGTCCCAATCAAAGCGCTTTTTAATAGAGGTTGGTAATAATCTCTGCCTGGTTTTATTGCCATTTTTTTCTCCGTTGGAGAGCCTTAAACTATGCACACATGCTAAATAGTTATCGTCTAAGACTAGAGATATTTGACCAGGTAAAATTTGAGAAAACTTTGGATTGAACTTTTTGGCTCTTGCTGTCTGCCAACTTTTTATGTCATTAACAAAGTCCCTGAACATAGTTTTGGCACCAATATTGCTGTGGAATCTGGCAGACCTTTTTTTTTGTTTTAAAAGTATAAGTACAATATTCATTTAAATTAAAATTAAAATACAATTAAATTACCTAAAATAATGCCATATGTTCCAATGCTGTTTTAATAGGAACAGAGCTCATGAAACATCCTTTGTAACTTTAAGACAATCTGAAATTTTGTTCCTGAGTTGTAGATGCACCTCTCGTCAGTTTCTATTAGTTTGTGTTCAAAAAAATATTGGGGTAGAAATTTTGGTGGTTGATCTGGCAGAGGAAGTAATGATCCCGCTTTATGATAAACTTACCCTTGCACCATGAATGTGGATGGAAATCTAGGCTGTTGAACAACTGATGTGTCTTTTAGAAAATGAATGTATTTTGTAAACATGTATTTGTTGAAACATGTACATGAGTTGTATTTTCTGATGTTATTAATAAAATGCTGTTACTCTGAGGTATTTGCCGATGTGTAATTCCTAAGTTCTTGTGGTGGTGTTTCCAGTTGGCAGAGTTTGACTTTCCCTTTTTTGCCGCAAATTCCAGGAGACTCAGATTTAAACTTCTTGGCTTGACCTAAACTGCAAACCATTTCTATTTTTCCGAAGCTCTTTCTTTCATTTCCTGTACTCAGGTCTCACACTGTTGTACGGTCTCTGAAGCTCTACATGTAGTAGCTCTATCTCCCTTATCCTGTAGTCGAGACTCGTGCTGTTGTAGTGTCCCTGAAACGCTAGATGTAGTAGCTCTTTCTCTTATTCTCTGTACTCTGGTGTCATGCTGTTATACTGTCTCTGAAGCTGTAGATGTAGTAGCTCTTTCTCTCATTTCCTGTACTCAGCTGTCACGCTGTTGTACTGTCTCAGCACAGCGCTCTACAAATATCAGCGGTGCACTCACATGAGTCTAAATCATTTGTCCAGCAGGTTTGGTTTAAATGTCTTGATGCGTTTCCGTGTGATGGTGGGACATAGCAAGTTTGGTTGAAATGTCTCTATGAATGTCCTAGTGATCACCAAATATAGCTCTGACATATAGCACAGCGCTGCACAAAGATCAGCGGCGCACTCATAGGAGTCCGAGTCATATGTCTAGCAAGTTTGGTTGAAATGTGTTTCCGAGTGATGGTGGAACATAGCAAGTTTGGGTGAAATGTCTCCATGCATTTCCTAGTGATGACATACATACATACATACATAAAAATATAGCTCTGACATATAGCACAGCGCTGTACAATGATGACTGGTGCACTCATGAGTCTCAGTCATATGTATGACCAGTTTGCTTGAAATGTCTCCATGGGTTTTCGAGTGATGGTAGAACATACATACATACATACACACATAAATCCAGTTCATATAAAATAAAATAAAAAAAAAATTCTTTTCTTTTTTAAAATCAAGTTAACCAGAAATATTTTTTGTAAATGTGACACAATCATGCATTCATAAATTCCATTGTAGGTAAATTGCATTGCACTCGGCTGGGGAAAACATTTGTAGTATAACAGAATTCAGTATGCAAAATGGTAACATTTATAACATGGCTGCAGGGCAAATAAACCAATAGTTCCCCCAATTTCAAAACCAGACCTTGTGGCTTTCATGAATAGGAAATGGGTGCTCCCACTCCTATCCATAAAAGGTCCACTGACATCTGACCTGCCCTAGATCAAAGGAGAAAAATGTGGTGCCCTCCCCTTTGGCAAAAAACAAACCCCCACTTTACCCCAACAAGGGCAAGGGCCATCGCTAGGAGAGAGGGCATCATCCCCACAATGTGTCTTCTGTGCTGTGAAGGTCTTATTTGGAATATGAAGCCCCCTTAAATCCCCAGAAGTTGTTACTTAAAATTACCTTTGTAGATCCAGAAATGTCTAAATAGTGTCTCATGACAATTATTCTAGCATCTGCTGTTCTACACTTCAATGACAAAGACTCCTCACCTGTCATTGTGTAGCACCAATCCTGCAGGGAATTTTCTATCTTCTTTCATGATTGGCTCAATGAATGTAAGAGGAACCAGCGCTTGATCAGTTATCACTGGATGCTATTTGGACATTGCTAGACCTGCAAAGGTAACTATTACAGAAAAAATAATAAATATCTTTATTCTACGGTATGATATAATTATTTCAAGTTAATATTCAATCCTCTATGGGTAATGGATGTTAAGATTTGCTTTACTCATTTCTTAAGGTGAGGGAGCAAATATCTGGGGATTCCCATATTACGGGGGCTTCTGGATTCCAAATGAGCAACATTGCTTTTGCCACCATTGTGGGGCAGGTGAAAATCTGGGTTTTGCCAAAATCTAAATGGTGTTTCATGCATTTTGCTTTCTTTCACAAGTTTTATCATATCTTACAGCCATATAATAAATGTTATTATAATTTACATTATATTCTTTGTAATATAAATGTCTACTCAATTGTCATTGTTATACAAAAGGTTTTTGTGCAGTGGAATATTTAAAGTGTCACATTTTTCTGATTCTCTTACAAAAGGTTTTTGTATCCACAAGCATTGAGATGCTAATGAGTGACTTTTTCCTTGATTTCTATATAAAAATGTTTTGTCACTTACACCCATTTTTACACTACTATGTCCAGAGGCTCCTGCTTTGACACAGGCCCTTGCCTGCCATGGGTTTCTGTAAACTTCACTTGGCACAAAAAATGCTGGAAATATTTTTTCTTCTGAGTGTGATAATTGAGGGAATGTTTTTTTTTTGTTTTGGTAAACCAAGATTTTATATGTTGATGTTCTAAAAGGTAAACACGTTTTTAGACCAAGGGCAGGTCTCTTATGACAGCTTAGCTTTATTGCCTGTACAGAAAACAGACTACATTGTTTACAAATATTTGGCCTTCATTGCCAATCCTCAAACTTGAAGGGTCAAATCCCTTTTTTTTTTGTTTTGTGCGCTGTTGTACTTCCGTGCAATTTTGTTTTTTGATTGGTTAATTGCTTTAAGGTGTACTACAACTCAACTCTCAGAATGGCATGATGGTGTGTTGCTGTCTTGGGTCACAAAAGAGTAACCTTTTTGTTTAAAAAGTGGGGTACATTGGCACATTCAGCACACTAAAATATTGCTTAAATGTTATGAATCCTTAATAGAAAATATTGTACCGCTCTAATTTTCTGTAAATAAGCCTTTTCAGGAAGAAGAAAGCACTACATTTGTGTATACACGCATTTCTAAGAAGAAGAAAAATCAAAATAACCGGGTTTCTAAATTGTTACACAACTTTTGCTATTATAACTGGACAGTGTCATGCTGGTGGATCTAATCAGCATGTGATGCACCATAAAAGTCACATCACCAGAGCGTAATGATTTACCGGGATGCTCTTGCACCATTTGCAGTGGTTTATATGCATTAATTTTTCTGCAGCATGTTGCCTGATGTCTCCTTATTTTCTACTTGGTGCTCCAATTAGGTTCCCTATGCAAACCATAAGTTCTCTTCGTACTTTTTAAATATGCCTGAAGGTATTTTAATAGATTTCTTTGACCAGTGCCATAAGCATGAAGAATCAATGCATCCGATTAGGCCACATCTACCCATCGTTACCCTGCATTTGTTTTGTAACAGTTTCTTTGTTTTTATATTTTTAGTGTTCTAGTTATGGCTTTCCTTTACAGATCTGAAGCTTTAGTGTTCTAGTTATGGCTTTCCTTTACAGATCTGAAGCTTGAGTAGAGACATGTTACAAAATTCCAGTGATTAGACTAATCCCCAAAAACTTATCCAAGTGGGGGGCATATTAGGATCTCAGTGCTCTGACTGCAGTTGAAGCATGTGCATTGTGGAAGTTCCACGAGAAACAACAGTCCTTTGGGCAAGACTGAATCACTAAAATGACTCCAGTGATGTTTGAGGGTTCCTATGGGAGAAGCATTTGCATCCTCTAATGTAAATGACCTGTCTACTCAAAGCCAATTACTGAATTTGGTGAGTGGGTGTCCAGGTTTCAGTCATCTGCTTCTTATCTAGTGTTCTGACACTTTAAAATTAGATTGCGGCTAGAGGATTAGAAGGTAGATGTTGATGTTGCATTGGGCGATGCCCACGGTTCTGTTCTTGATTGGGAGTTCAAACAACCAATATCAAATATCAGTTTTGGAAAGAACTGACCTTTTAAGAAAGTGAGAGATGTGTGATATTAAAATTTGTATACTCACCAGAGATGCTGCTGGTGTTTCATTTTTAATAGGCAATTTTTTTTACAGCGAGGTGTTGTGGCTGTTTACCTTTGAATTTTTAAATTAAACTTAAAAGTGTAAGTAAAGCAATCTTTCTGCCTCTAAGCTGTATCTAATGTATCATTTTTGTTCCCTGGTCTAGCCAATTGCCATTAATCTCCAGTGCCATGCACAATATCCTTGCTCTTTCTGTATAAATGTGTCTGTGTATCAGAAAGATTTCCTTATTATTTGCCAGCCACATTTAATACATCACGCTGTATCAATATGCTATAATGGGCCCAGGGATGTCATTTGTCCGCTTTAATAGGATTTTTTTTCCATACCTTTTACAGCATTCGTCGTATACTTTTTTTTATGTGTTCAGCTTAAATGCTGTTCTCTCTTTTTTATTGCATTTAATTTTAAGTTGCAAAACACACATGGACAATAGTTGTCTCTGCCCATTTTTTTTTCTGTCACATTCATTCATACCTTTGAATGGCTCATGTATGTTATGACCATACTTTTTATTTTATAGCTAATAAAAGAACAGATGTCATACTCACTCCAGTTCTTAAACTCTGTATCTAAAAGATGTTTGATTAGAATTAGTGATCCTGTGACCAAACTACATGTTCTTACCAAGCAGTAAATGGCTTTTTTAGGTCTCTTTACCTTTCATCCCAGCACACTTATCTAACCCACCGTCCCACTGCAATCTGCCACAATGTTTATCTTTGGCTAGGCCATTTCTTTCCATTGCCTGGGTGAGGAAAAAAAGTAACAAAACATTCAGAAATATTAATCAAATATTACTCTCTGTGAAAGCAAACCCACAAACACCTCAGTAGCTGCAAAAAAGGTGCTTCTGGATTGTACACTTACAACCCTAAATTCATTATAAATAGAATCTTGAAAACTCCAGGTCTCTAATTTGGCAGCCAAGTGGAGAACATAAATGTTAAAGATGATAGAATCGGTCTTGATCCATTTTTTTTTTTCTTTTCTGTACACCTGCTCCAAGAAGTATCTACTTGAAATTTTTATAATTCTTCAAAGTAGGAAGACATACATTTAGGCCAATGCATGGTGGGGTGACATGCAGAGTAAACAGTCATGTCCATTGTTTGTACTTGTGTGTCACTTAAATGTACTGTATCCTTTATTCTCATTTTTTTAAAAGTTTTAAACTTAGGATAGAACTCCTGTGAGATTCCTATTGCTGTGTTATCTGCCAGAAGGATTCACCCTCCCTATTTGTCCTCCTACTGTTGGACTCACTGAAAGTAAGAGGAAATCTGAATTTTACCCAGAAAAATAAATGTGACACTTTTAGCTGTGGCTGCATTCTAAGAGAGTAATTCTCTTGGTTTGGAAAGCTTCTATCATGCTTCCTGGTGCTTTTACCAGACAGAAATTGGAAGGAAAGTTCAATTTACCCAAGCAGGTTAACAAAACCAAACCATGGTAGGAGTTTTACCCTTTCCATGCACCATGATATAATAAATCTGTGACCATGCTTGGGAATCGAGTATTACAAAGTCCTATGCAATAAATAAACTTTAACACAGGCCTGTAGGCGCTATGGATCAACTCATCCTCCAAATTCACAGGTAAAGCACTGAAGCTGTTTAGATTTAGCTTCTCTTAGCAGCACAGCCCAGTCATTACCTTTGAATTGTAAAGACTGCCAAGTTCCAATAGGCAATGCCCTAAGGGGAATCAGAAGTTCAAGATGATTGCAGAACTAAACCAGAAGTCATCCTCTCTGAGAGGTCCATAAATGAAATTTTTGCAAAAATAACAGTGATAACGTAGACCCTATAGGACCCTGGGAGGACCTAACATTTTTATTTTTAAATTAGCTGTCAGGTTTTCTTTAAATTATTAATTAGCTACATTTGCTATTTTATTTCTTTGCTTTATAAACTTTGTAGAAAGAATAGTACAATTAGCATAACTAGTACTTTTTCTATTTTTTTGTTTGCTCTGGAGAATAACAGTGTTTTCAATAGGTCTTGAAACTTGTCCTTGTCTTCAGTGCTGCTGGCCATTTTTGCTGCCTTTTCTGTTCCCGTTAAATATTTATGTATTTAAATCACTTTCGTCTATTGCATTGAGATTTGTTCTCATTCTAAACCTGTGCTTTCACCTTATTTCATGTGCCGTCTATTTACAGTTCACATTGTATTTATCTTAGCCTTTTTATCCCTGTCTGGAGCTGTGTGACGGAGAGCTGAAAAGGGACTTTACACAAGTCCCTTGTTCGATAAGCTTTGCAAATGTGCTGCTTGATAACCCAGCTATTGAGAAGACGACAATGTTTCATCTGCGCTGTAAGGACACTAATGGACTTGTGACTTTCACAGTAAAGTGACAGGAAGGGCCATTACCATGTCCCTATAGTTCAGCCTGAGCATTGTACCTTGCTTATGCTTTTTTGCATAGATTTGTCGGCTTCTGAGCTCATTTTTTTTTTTTAACACTTTTAAGAAAATCTGTACGGATATATGAAAGCTTTAATTTTGGTGTGATTTCTGAAAATACTATTTACTTTGCTTGCATGCTGATCCAGTGACTTAAATAGTTTCTGAATCCCTGATCAAAGGCAAGGACGAAGATGAGAAAAGCCACAGTGAAGACTTTTAGTTTACAGAATGGCCAGATACCTAGAATTTTCAGTACAAGTGGTCAGCAATTGTAACCTCATTTACAGATTTCATTTAAACTGAGTTTTTTTGTTGCCATTAACAAGAGCTTGTTCTTTTGATAGTTATCTGCTCTGTAATAATGAGGCTTACTTTTTATTATTCATTTGATTAGGCTCGGTGGAAAGAAACTAGGTGGGTGGCAGCCCCTGTATTGTGACCCAGCTTTTCAGTACCTACCCACAAAGAGCCAGGTGGTGCACAGGGGAGGACACTGCCTCTAGTAGTATGAATTACCTTTAAATTTGGCATTCTGTTTCTTTCCATTTGCTGCTTTGACATCTTTTTAAACGGTGGGATAACACAGTAACCATTTTGTAAGCAACTCAATTGGTAACAAAACTTTGATCCAGAGAGCTGCTAGACTTGAAAAATGCTACAGGGGGAGCAGGTAACCCATTGCTTTCAAAATAATTTCTTTCCAGATGTGTTACTGCCATAAAAACAACCATATTTTTATCTTGTCTGTTTTCTTGATACGCTTCTGTTGTATAAACCACAGCAGTGCATTCATTAACTAAATCAGAAATACACTACAATGAGTCATTATTGGAGCAAAGCCATGGAGGCTACCATATACCCATCACAAGCGTATTTGGAGTAATTGTAGTATTTTTAGAAAAACTTATCATAATTAAGTATCATCTCATCAGTAATACTATTCACACAAATGCTATACAAAAAGTAGCATATTTAACAAGCATAAAAGGCTGGTTATAAAAGCATTAAATTCTTGCTTTTATCATGGCATTTCTGATAAATAATTCCTGTATTTCCTCATTACTACCGGTTATGTTTAAATAAATATGCTGTGACTATTTCTGTATTTATTTGCTCACACTTTATCTATTTGGTGGCTATGGGCCAATATAATTCAACCCAAATTTACAATATACAATTCAACTTAACTCCTGGAACTTCATTGGTCTAATATATTTAATAGGAAGCCTTCTGGAACAGCTATTATTAAAGGACTCCCACCATAAGAGATCTATGCAACCAATCATTACCGACCTCCTTTTGAAAATAAGTTACTTTGCTATAATATTCCCCTTTTGGAGCTAAATGAACCAGGCTTTTTAAAGTTTTTTTTTTTTATCTTCTCCTGGATCAACTATGTCTATAGGTTTTTCTGTTTTAATCTGGGATACAGATTATCTGGCATGCAGTTTGATTCCCCTGCCTCAGCACCTACCTAGCAAAAGTTTATTTAGAACACCTTTAGACACGATTAGTATCCATTCACACAGACATTTTTGTGTTTAGGATTTAAAAAAAAATTATATATATATATATATATATATATATATATATATATATATAACATGAGTATTCATTGGTAATTGTTATTCTAAATGGACTACTTTGATGTTGGCTTTTTCACCATGCACCATTGTTTAGATATGCTTGGTCCATATCCAATCCACTTCCTTTTTTCCTCCATGTTTGACACGGATTGCCAAGTTTTTTTTTCCCGTAGCTTTTGGTCACTTGCCCTCCCCACCTCTGTTCGCACTCCAGCTATTTTTATCTTGGCCTACGTAAATAGTGGAGCAATATAGGTGATAAATGATTTGCCCCTCGGCAACCTCTGGTTTTCTCTCATGTATGCGGCAAGATAATAGATGATTTCTCTATAGCCATTTCAGAGAGCAGTTTATAATCAGCATCCTTTCTGCCATCCACAAAGACTTGTGACACACATAGGGTTACTGCAGAGTAATACATGGGCAAGGAACAGTTATTAGAGCGAAGCTCCACAGCTTGTTTATTGACAGGCCACCAGTCAGACAGATGCTAAGTTGATACTACTTTATTCAGCATTGTCTGCTCCAGGTGCTAGTCATTTTAAAAGCTGTCAATCCTGTCATTTGTGTGCTTTTATTGTGATATTTGTTGTCATGCTTTGGGGAGCTTGGCTTTGATTTACTGTAAGTTTCACACATCACTGGATAAGGACAACCCTCCTGATACTTCTCAGAAATATCCATATTTTTTAGAGTACGAGGTGACGAGATGTCACTGAAGTAAACACTTTCAAGCACAAGTTTAGGATTGTATGGAAAAGATAAAAAGCCAGACTAACCTAAATAACCTTCATAATTAGCATTTCTACAATTTAAATGTAAATATTTGTAACATGTATCTATTTTTCCATATAGACAATTATTCTTCAATGTCATATTAAATGTTAAGGATAGAAACATGTTAAAACAGTCTTATTTGTCTTTTTTTTTTTTAGTTAGGTCCGTGAACAATATTTTCATTGGCTGCTATAGGATACTGCAGCTTGTATGTGTCTAAATAATAATGTGTAATTGTTTCCTCCCCCTTAGTCAGGGGGACCTTATTGCTCTCATAGTTGTTAAATTGCATAATTTATAGCTACAATAAATAAAAATAAAATAAAAATATACCCTTTCATCATTTCTAAAGTTTTTCCTATCAGGACAAAAAAAAAAAAAAAACATAGTTTCTAAAACTTTTTAAATTTATCCCTAGATGTTAAACAACACACAATAGGTTGTACTGCGTCATGCAGTTTATTCTTCTTTTATATGACCTTTTCATTCTCTCACATCCTAGTGGTGGAAATTTGTCTCAGTCTTCTTTACAACATTGATTTTGTTCAACTCAAGGTACTCACCTGTCCCTTTTGTTTTCTCTCTATTTTTTTTATGTAGAAAATCTTTTGCCATCTTGACTGTCCAGGCTGAGATGACCTGTGCAAAACATTTTTTCTGTCCTGATAGTAGGCTGTTGGTCTTTTAGGAAGTGACTTGGTTACATACTTTAGGTTTATGAAATTAAGATGATGTCTTCAGGAGATGCAGGATTTGGCTGCAAGGTTGTTCAGCAGTGGTTTGATACTTGGTAACTTGAGGTATTGTGCTTTTTAAGTTTGGTGTTTCTATGTTCAGCCTTATGGGTAGAGTTTGTGTTTTTTTTCCTGTCCTGTTGCCAGTGCTGGGATTTTGTTGCTCTTTGTACTTCTTACCCCTAACTGGGCTCCTTAGCAGGGAGTGTGTAAGCCACTTTGTGGTGCATGCCCCCTAAATTGTTGTCTTGTGCACCAGTCTGTCCACAAATCAAATAATGTGTCTCTTAATAAACTCCGGGAAAAAAACATTATATTTATTATAAATGATTACACAAATTGTATTATTTATAAATTGTATAGTTACTGCAAAACTCCAGCCCCCTAACAGCCACCACTGTCCCACATGCAATTAATAATAATATATTCTTTTAAATAAGCTTTTAGTTTTATAACTGTTTATTTTTCAGCACCACATACCAATATTAGGCACTTGATAAATGATTACATAAAATGAGCGTGGCACACTAACTTCACACTTCCCATAAACTCTGGGAAATGTTCATTGACTTCCAGTGGGGCTTTGCAGAATTTAATAAGGACTCCTGATGCTATCTCTCATGTATTAATCATCTTGTACTCAAACTCATTATGTGCAGTAGAATTAAAGAAAAATATCATCCAGTAGGGGGCAAGCATTCTTTAATCCAATGAACAATACAAGAAACATTAACTTAACGTTAAGAGATCTTGGCACCGACCAGACTCTCGTTACAGTGCTTCAGCTGTTAGGTTCGAAAGCAACTAGAACTTTTCATCTAATTTGAGCTAATGAGTTCTTGGCAACAAAGCAGAACTACACAAATGAATAAAGTTCTCAGTTACAGTGGAATAAAGTGCAGTTTTTGCTTTACCTTTGATTGAATTAAAGTGCAAAGTTACCAAATCATCAATAAAAGTCTATAGATCAGCATTATACAGTTGAAGCATAACGTTGCCATGCTAATTTTAGATCAACAGAGTGGACTCACTATATCATCTATTCGTACACCTAGTTATGTAAAAGTTTTTCTTTGTTCAGATAATCTACATACCAAAGGTGCAAATATTTGAGTATAGTCTTTGGGATGCAGTATTGATACTGTCAAAAGATTAAAAAATATAAGAGATGAATATAAGGTGAATACAATAGCAGGCCATTATAAAACTTCTGCAGCCTCTGTATAACAGGAAAAAATCATTACGAGCTTAACATTTAACTTGTAGCATATGGCATATTATTAGGTTGCCAAAAATTTGTCTATCCCAAAAAGCTAAGGTGTAAGGGTGAAAGTCGGATATCTAGGGCACATGGAGGAAAGGGGACAGATCAAGGTGGAAATGGACTCTTGGTGACAGTCACTTGTGTCTGGTGAAGCTTACAGGGGAACTTTGTGTTTATTAGTTACTGATATCAGGTATCCATACCCTCCCACCTAGTCATTTTAGTGTGAAGCTGTTTATAGTTTTAGATTTGGGGACCCAACTGTGAACATAGGCAGGAAGACTTTTAAAGAAAGAAAAGTTTTTATTGTAACGGCATGGAGCCTGTTCACCTATTAGATCTATTAATCTAAATAGTTTTCCTATCAGTAATAAAAATCTAGTCATGTATTTCAGGTTAAAAGTTTAGGTATAGTACCTAAGTAAAAAGGAAAAATAAAATAAAGTAAAAAATGAATTAGTACAATAAATGTAAATATGTTGTATGAAAGAACAAAACAAAAACCTTTATTAGGTTCCTTCTAGAGGGTCACATATCTAAACGATTTCCTGATGCCTCCGCAGTAGAGAACGTGGAACATTTAGAACCAGACATAACATGTGTGATTTCTGCCCATCCTCAAAGCAACTTTTTTTTTTTTTTTTTGAGCAGCTTCATACTGAACTTTTGACACATAACATTTTCACCATCTTGTCTGTTGAGTACCAAGTCAACCTAATCCTGATGTAGAAAGCAAATCAAAAATGTTTTGATTGTGGAGATGTTAAATGGGATATGAATATGCAGGTATTGGGCCACCATTGGCGTCCTTATGTGTTTTGAGAATACAGTAATGTTAGTTCTCCACATCTCCTGACTAAATGCACTGATCAGAAAAAAACCATTGCACCGTTAGTTGGTTGGACTGTGTGCAACTATAATGACCAAAATGTAATTTCAGGCATTTGTCACGGGTTCTATATTAGCTAGTTTGAAGTTTGGTGCAAAAGTACGTGTAGTTTAAATTTATTGGATTTTAAGTATCCTAGTAATTCTTAAAGCTATGTATTTATTTAGAACCACCAGGGTATTGTTGCTTTAACGTTTGACTTAAAGTGGAACTAAAGTCCCACTTTTAATGTGCACGATTCCTGTAGGTTGTAATTCCATAAAGGGACAGGTGATGTCCCTTCTGCAACAACTGATCTTACCTGCCTGATCTCTGCTCTAATATTGCTGTACATGTGCAGAACTGCATCAGTTGCCAGAGAAACTGGACAATCCTGGCTTCCCTTTCACATGCCAAGAGTTAATGAACAGTCAAGATGGCTGAAGAATCGCCATCTAATAAGCATAAAGATGGCAGCTCCCTGTGATGGAACAGGCATAGGTGTCTAATTGCAGATTTAATTCTGCTTTAAATATTTAGGCTCCAGGAGTGTCATCCTAATTCATTTTTTACTCTTTAGTGAGTTCATGACCTAAAACAAGTATGCAGGGGTTAGAGTCCTGTTGTCACTAGCTCCATACTTCCTCTGGGTCAAGGTTTACGTGACGCTAAGATGGTAGTGTACCTTTTAAAAATGATTCATCCAGGGTAGTTCCCACATTGTTTTCCTTGTGAGTGTATCGTATAAATGTAGTAGGTGCTATAGAACACCATGTAAAATGTCCGACTTGTTAGAACACTGATGTTAGTAAAATTAATTTCTGATTTCCTGTACAATGCTGTTACAGAGCTTCTAATGACATTTCTTTTGGAGCTATACTCGTTCCCTGTATCCTCTTTCTATCCGTGTCTATGTAGATCTCTTACCCAGCCAGAGTGGAAATATTAAATTCATGTGCTGAGGCAGCCGAGAGACCCGCATACCTTCCATTTCCAGTTCTCTCTTAGTATGAATAGGCCGGCTCTTCTCTCCTCCCAGCTGACTTTGATAGACTGAGCCGAGCCACCGATAAGAGGCCTAATCAGAAAATTGAAGGAAACATTTTTGGTTATGATAATCTTATCAGTTTCTGAATAAACAGTGCTGTTGAAAACCACTGCAATATTGGTGTGCACCTTGGCTTCTCTCTGCCTGACAGAGGTTGTGCAATGGGATTGATCCAAGAGAATTTGAACATATTCAGCTGTGTATTTATTTGCCGGTTTTACTAAAAGTTCTCTTGGAATGTTTCTCTTCTGCTCTCTAGATTCTTCTCATCCCAGATCTCATTATTTTGAACACTTTTAAACAATGTAAAAGCATTTTAGGTTTATCAATAGTTTTTGCACACAAAGACCAAATAGCAGCATAGTGGTTTTTCTTTTTAGAACAGAATTGCTGCTAAACTTCATTTATATATTCTCCCTGTTCTTGGAGTTGCAAGTTAAGTGAAGACAACACTTAAACATAATGTTCATAGTGTATTTTTCACTGTCTGTTAATACTTTGTAGTAGACTACACAAATAGGGTAATCTTACAAATCTGTTGATTGCCCAGTCATTTCTAGAGTTAGTAATTAGGTCAGTGACCTGGAACAAGTGAGCACCAGTTGTCGTTATCAGTATATTCTTCATAAGTGATTTTTCAGCATGTCATTCAAATATTTAATATTTTCCGAAAAAAAGCTTGCTAATTCCTCTTCAAAGGATCGTTTTAAAGGAGAGCAATTGCAGGACATCATCATCTTTCTTTACTTCTTCCTACCAGAGACCATCTTCCTACGTCATGATTGGCCATGATAGCATGATATAAGTTCCCGGCAGGAGTTCATTCATCCTGGTACACGCAAGGGAAGCTGGGATTGCCCGGTTTTTCTAGCACCCAAAGCTGACGTTGCACATTTGCAGATCAGCTTTGTTGCCGGAGACCGGGAGTGATCAAGCAGATAAGACACATTATTGCAGAAGGGACATCGCCTGTCCCATTCTGCAATAATGACCTGCTTGATCCAGCATTTGTAAAAGTGGAGTTGTAGTTCCACTTTACGTTAAAAGACATGTACATTTCAAATAGTCTTTTCTTGGAGCTATCTGTTCATCTAACTGTCTTTTTATACTGGTAATCTATATAAATATATGTGTAAAGAACATTTTTTTTTTTTTTTTTACAGTTAAGTGTATATGTTTATGTTGCAAAAATAAAGCAGTTGCAGGTGATACTTTTAAACTAAATGTATTTACAGATGAAAACATTCAGTTGAAATGACTTTTTAGGGGAAATTCATAATAAAAATCATGAACTTAAATACTCAAGCACATAATACATGAAGGGTAGGTGTCACTGAGCAGATATGAGGGGCACCATTACAAGTCATGAATATGTCAGTGAAATAATTCTTAAAGTTTCTATCAGATGATATAGTTACTTGTTCTGTTCATATATTTGTGTTGTGCAAAGGCTACACAAATAGTTTTACGACAATATAAATACAGTGAACATCAAAGGTATAAATTAAGCAGAGGTATTGGATAAGGAGCAAAAGGTGGTAAATAGTGAAGCCAAGATTCTGTCTTTGAGAGGAAAAGCATCGCCTTGTGTGACTAAACGTCTGCCCGATTCATCTATTATCTGTCTTCTGTAAGGAGATGATTAGTATGTAGCACACAAGTGAAAAATAATTAGTTAGGGTTCTGATTTTTCCTAAGTAAACCGCCACCCCTTAATAATGGCTCATGAAGTGTTCGCGTGTATTGAAGCCATGCTTCAGTTTCTGAAATCTCCATTATTTTTCCCATTCCTTTCTGAGATGTTGTGTCTAAAAATGTCCCCTCAGAGAATGGTCATCCTTGGAGTATTTTACAGTCATGGAATTCTAAGGCATCACATATCGGGATACAAAAAAACAAAACAAAAACTGGTTGGTGCCTTAACACGTATATGATTCGTATCCAGGTCACAGACTCAACTTTTATTAAATAGTAGTAGTCATTCGCATCTTTTTCTAACCCCCATTAGCAGCGATAACTGTATAGCTTTATCAGTCTCTCACATTGTTGTGGAGGGACTTTGGCCTGCTCTTATTTACAGCATTTCTTTAATTTATTAAGATTTGTGAGCATTCCTTAATGCACAGCTCTTTTAAGGTCCCGCCACACTTTTGTAATCATGTTGAGGTCTGAGCTTTTACTGGACCATTGTAACACATTCTTCTTTCTATTATCCCTTTTATTTGTAAATTTCCTGGTGTGCTTGAAATAATTGTCTTGTTGCATGACCCAAATTTGGCAAAGCTTGATCTGTTGTACAGATAGCCTCAAATTTTACACTTGAATACTTTTTTGGATGCAGAGGGGTTCATGGTCAACTCAGGTGAATGCAGGTTGTCTAAGTCCTATGGCTGCAAAACAAGCCTAAATCATCATCTCCCCACCTCCATGCCTGGCGTTTGTGCTGATATGCTGTTTGTTTTTTTTCGAACTTTGCACTGAGCATTGTGGCAAAACATGTTGTTCCATCACTGTGTGGTACCTTTTATATTCAGATTCCATATTATTAGTAATGAGAATGGCTTCATAAGTTATTTGACTTATTAAATTCTTTTAGTAAATGAGTTCAGTTGTCCTGGATACAGCTGGGTATCACCCTGACTTTAAAAATAAAAATATTTATTTTTAAAATATTTATTTCCCAACCAAAAATCTGTGTGTCAATGCATACAATGATGGGTCTGTATGGGTTTCCATCCTTGTGGAATTTGGGAAGCTGGTTTCCCTGATTTTGGTTTATGTTCGGCAAACACCCCAATGCTATCCTTTTCTTGAATTTCTTCATTCAGATGGTAAAATTCTTTGCAGACAATAGATTCTTCCCTTAAGACTGGTCAGATTTGGAGTGCAAATTATTTTACAATATCCAATTTATTTTCTGTACAATAACAGAAAATGAATAGGCGCAAATCAAACTAGTTTTACATTGTAAATTAAATATATGAGTGCAAATCCTAAATATGGTACAGGCGCTCATAGCGGTTCTGGGATAAAATAGCTTGAAAACTAGGAAGGATGTGGTGTTCAGGTAAGCAGTGAATAGGCCGCTTCATAGAGGCGGAGGAGTAAGGTTCCAAAGCGAAAAAGGGGGGAGTATGATAAGTTCAGTTCGGGGTCACATCAATGGAAGCAGTGGCCATCTCACTTCCAAGGGAGTAATTCCTGATGGCTTATTCCATTAGGGTGGGCTCAGGAAGCGACCATATTCCACTGAGGTGGTTCATTTGAGACCAATAGTACCAAATATTAAAGACTTTCCTGTTTGAGCCTCGCAAGGAGGAGGTCATATCCTCCATACGGTAGATTTCATTAACTCTTCGCAACCATAAATGGACTGGTGAAAGATCTGGTTTCCTCCAGAAATACAAGACGACGCTGCTGTAATAAGGTGTCGTATCACCGGGTTTTTGTACATTTTCTTTGAGAGTGAGTTATGTTGTAGAACATCGCCAACACTGGTCAGACACTTCTGGTAAGGGTTTATTGAGCCTTTCAGAAGTATGATACCACCTAGATAATATCTTGAAGTTAGACGCCTAAAACCTATTACTGATGAAGGATGGAGATGGGGGTGAATCTTGTAAAAGGGTATAGAGTGCCAAGAGGGTGTCTCACACCCCTCCCTCACCCAGACAAAATTGTTCAAATATTGTCAGTTCTGATTGAATTGATTTGATGAATATTGATGAATATTGAGTTCTGGCAAACCTCTTACTCAGGAATAACTCCCGGAGGAAGTGAGAAAGCTGCACTACCCTGCCAATTTTCCCCTTTTATTGTTGGTCATTAAATTGTTTTCCCTTACCAGTCCTTTATCCTTGTTTCAAGAAGATATTTTACTTCATTAGTTGTGCCTATGTCTACCTCAACTATAAGTAAGAACATCCATAACATGCACAAGATTAAAATGAGTGACATGTTTGTGATAACTACTGAGAAAAAATGTCCATGAGGACAGATAAAGTAATCTTTCTCTATTTTGTCCCTGTAACAATAAGTACAAGATAAAACACTTACTGTGTCATTAGCATCAAAGTCTGACGTTTAATTAAGGTTAATTTGAAGCAATGAAGCCACTGTTGCTGTGTTTTAGATAAAAGTCATCTTTTTTTCAAAGTGAAATGCCAAGTGTTTTATGTTGGAGCATGGGGTGACCCAGCATGGTGGCAGAACACTCACCTGCTTGTGTTCAATGTTCAACCCTGCTCCCACAATCTCTTCTGCTTTTGTTCACGGAGTCTTATGTTTTAACTTAAAAATAGGTGTTGTCAAGTCATTTTATATTCTGATGCCTTACGTTATGTGGGAAAGCTCAAAGAAAAAACTCATGCGTTCAAATTTAATATAATTCCAAAATTACTGAGGACCCCTCAGCAATAATTGAGAAAGCTATCCCTTACCATGATGTGGGTTGAGAGCCCTTCCTTATCCCTCTGTTGTTTGTCTAAAAATACAAGTTAAAGCCTCAACCGGTCCATCTGCAAAAAAGTAGACTTGGTTCATTTCCACAGAATCCAGGAGGTCTAAAGCAATGAAATCATCACATCTGATAAGAAAGTGAACACAAATGTGAACTGAGCTAAGAAAACAAAGCCAGGCTTTCTTAATGGTGATTCTGTTAAAACCCTCTATGCTTGCTTGTCCCCATCATGTCGCAGGGCTTTGCCATATTCTTCCTTCTTCTCTTCCTAGATATAATCTTCAGCCATTAAGATAGTGTAACTCCCATGTACCCGCTTCATTCAGCTGGCTTACCCTGACCTTGCCAATATCCTGGCTATCTAAACGGAGCTATTTTGACTTTTTTTTTTTTAAGTAATCAGACAGGTAGGACGAATTATTGCAGAAGAAACATCTCCTGTCCCTTTTTGCATCATTGGCTTGCCTGATCAAGCATTTTTAAAAGTGGAATTTTAGTGTCATCTGTGACACTTTGTGCATTAAAAAGAAATAAGTATACCTGAGAAAAGTTTTGTTACAAAAAGTTGTACCTGAAATAAAATAAAAAACAATTGAACACGCAGAGGTGCACTAGTTTGGAAAGGAACAGATTAGTCGGTCACATAAGAATATTCTGTCTTTAGACTTTATTTTCAGTATTCAGTCTTAAGGTTTTAAAAGAAGACATGCTGCTTAATAATAATTGCTCTATGTTTAGTGTTAACTAATTTTGTTTACATTTGACTTTCATTTGACAGTCAAAAGGCCGGAAATGAATAGAAGTCTTGATGTCACATACACCTACAAAAAAACATCTACAATTAAAGACTTATTGATGAAACACATGAAACTTCTGTATGCCTACAAGTTTTACAATATAAATAGTTATGGTGTTGAGTAACAATTACTGTGCCGCTACTGCAGCTTTTTCCTGTTGAATAACAATACATTCCAATATATCTCTTTGTTTGTTTTGGCCTAATTAGCTAACATCAGAGTTAAAACTCCTGAAGTCTCAGATGGGTACATCAGACCAGAGCCTCTCCATCAACAATGAGACCATCAACTCTCTCAGGTATGTTTAAAAACACAAAAGACAAAATTGAAACCCTGTTCAGCCTAATTTGAGCGTGATTCATGATGTTTTTTTTTGTCATGTATTACACCAGAGTGGTCTTTCACATAGAATAACACAAGTGATAATCGAGCTTTATTAAAATTACCGTTACATATAAGTCAAGATCATTGCTGAAAGCAGACAAAGAAGATGATAAAAAGGCCTTTTTTTTATTTTAAATGCACATTGCCTTTCCTGAATAATTAGTGTGGGAAATCGGTGGTTTTAGCCTTTTTTTTTCTGCATGAATTCTGGAACTGTCATCTTTGTTTTTGGCCTTAACGCAGCAGATAATTCAAAAAGGTCCTTTCGGATTATTTACTTTTGACATGCAATTTTCTGGTACTGGTTTCTGGTACTGAAACTCACTTCTATGCTGTAAGCCCAGTAGCACAATAACAGCCTTTGGAATGTAAACTCCTTGGAGACTAGTAAACTCTAGTTCCTACTCTGCCTTTGCTTTGTAATATGTATGTAATATTACTGTAAGAAAAGGGGACAATACAGTTTAGGAAGAAATAGATTCCCAAATAATACTTTTTTTGGGGGGAGGGGCATTGTTTCGCTTGTTTTTTTATTGCTGTTTTCTCTCCCATGAATTGTGCAAATCCTGCAGAAGTATACATGTGTGTGTTTAGGAGCTATCCTTTGTATTTCCATTTGCTTATAAGCCACAGTCATATATATCACTGAATTGCATATACTGTCTGAAGTTCAATTTGCCGTCAGATAACCCTGGTTGACCATTGACTTTTATTTGCTACAAAAATCTTAACATTTCAAAACGGTTTACATTTACTCTAATTGGTAACTTTGTTTTCCTCATCATTAGTATGAAATTTTACCTGTTATTGAAAGATACCTGATATGCTATAGACATCCGAGCCACTGGGTGAATCCACTGATATGTAGCAGTGTGTCCCTGTTTGGAGGAACAACAGTCTCTTCCCTATTATATCAAATTAAGGTCACTGAAATCTGCTCACTGACAGTCTGATTGAGATGTTGCCTGTAGCAAGCCTCTGAAGGAATACATACAACTATGTCTATTGTATTAGATGATTTGCGGTTAACCCTCCTTATTCTGTAGAAACACATAGTAAGCATTTTATTGTTTTACACTGAATTGTTAATACATTTAAAAAACATGAATGACTATAGAAGTTATTTGTAAAGGCAATAAAGTTTTAGCTGTAAAAAATCACAATGGTTGGTACTCCAGCTCTCCATTGTACATATACACACATTAGATCTCCCTGCTGTGTATTTAGGCTGTGTATTAAATGACTTCAAGTAAATAAAAAAAGACAGAAATGTTTAAAGGCAGTTATGTATTTTTCATTTTTAAATAACTATTATTAATTCTATCGTAATACACCACCTGGCCAAAAAAGTTAAGCCTTTCAGGGCTTATCTGGGTTGCCTGTGGGGGCAGTGTTAGAATTTTGGTTGCCTGTGTGGGGGCAGTGTTATGATCTGGGTTGCCTGTGGGGGCAGTGTTATGATCTGGGTTGCCTGTGGGGGCATTGTTATGATCTGGGGTGTCTGTGGGAGCAGTGTTATGATCGGGGTGTCTGTGGGGCCAGTGTTATGATCTGGGGTGACTGTTGGGGCAGCATTATGATCTGCGGTGCCTTTGGGGGCAGTGTTATGATCTGGGGTGACTGTTGGGGCACCGTTATTATCTGGGGTGCCTGTGGGGGCAGTGTTATGATCTGGGTTGACTGTTGGGGCAGTGTTATGATCTGGGTTGACTGTTGGGGCAGAGTTATGATCTGCGGTGCCTTTGGGGGCAGTGTTATGATCTGGGGTGCCTGTTGGGGCAGCGTTATCATCTGGGGTGCCTTTGGGGGCAGTGTTATGATCTGGGGTGACTGTTGGGGCAGAGTTATGATCTGCGGTGCCTTTGGGGGCAGTGTTATGATCTGGGGTGAGGCAGTGTTATGATCTGGGGTGACTGTTGGGGCAGAGTTATGATCTGCGGTGCCTTTGGGGGCAGTGTTATGATCTGGGGTGACTGTTGGGGCAGCCTTATCATCTGGGGTGCCTGTGGGGGCAGTGTTATAATCTGGGGTGCCTGTGGGGGCAGCGTTATGATCTGGGTTGACTGTGGGGGCATTGTTATTATCTGGGCTGACTGTGGGGGCAGTGCTATGATCTGGGGAGCCTGTGGGGGCAGTGCTATGATCTGGGGAGCCTGTGAGGGCACTCTTAGGTTCTAGGGTGCCTGCTGGGACAGTCTTAGGATCTGGGGTGCCTGTGGGAGCAGTGTTAGGATCTGGGGTGCCTGTGGGAGCAGTGTTAGGATCTGGGGTGCCTGTGGGAGCAGTGTTAGGTGGGAGCAGTGTTAGGATCTGGGGTGCCTGTGGGAGCAGTGTTAGGATCTGGGGTGCCTGTGGGAGCAGTGTTAGGATCTGGGGTGCCTGTGGGATCAGTGTTAGGATCTGGGGTTGCTTCAGTTGGTCAGGTCTCAATTCAGCAGCATTACGTGCCCTAAAAATGAGGTCAGCTGACTACCTGAATATATTGAATGACAAGGCTTTTACATTAATTATTTTTTTCCCCCTGATGACATGGACATATTCCAAGATAACAATGCCAGAATTTATTGGGCTAAAGTTTTGAAGGAATGGTTCAGGGGACGTAAGATAAAGAGTCCAGACCTTAATCCCATTGAAAATCCTCGGAATGTAGTGAAGAAACTTGTACTCAGTAGTCCTCATCATGAATTAAAAAAAAAAAAAAACACAATTCAAAAGCTAATGCAACTCTGGAATCGAAATAAATATGACATAGCATAAGCTTCCTCTATAGTCACTAATGAGATAGGTAAGTATCTAATCATGAGTTTAGTGCAGAAAACATTTTTTTTTTCCAGAACATTTATCTGTAAGTTTCTAGAAATTAGTTTGTACATATACAGCAAACCTTAAAAAAAATTATTGTATATAAGGGCATTTGTGTTTGCTATTGGGTTTTTGTCAGTGGCAAGATTTTATTATCTTTTGTTTCTGAGATCATTAAATCTGACATGTGCACTTGACACCAACCATGAATTTCTGCTCACCTAAAGTGTATGTAGACCTATCTGCTCCCTCTATCCACATGGAGTGTGAATAATATTAGTAAGCAATTCATCCCTTTGATGCAATGTCTAATTTTCAAAAATGATCTAGCTCTTTGTCATCCAAAAAGCTACAGTCAAGGATTTATCAATCTACACTATTCTAAGAATATGGCGTTTGTTGTCCAAAGTCTAGCAGCATATTTTCTCTTTGAGATTACAGCCTCTGCTTCTTTAACTTTAGTCCAGTCTACACAACAGTCCAGATGCCACAAGACACCATGTTATCAACAATCATGGGATGTCCCTGGAGACTGTAGTATGCTGCCTACAAGTATTGGCTTAATGCAAAATCAATTTCATGCAGGTTTAAAAAGTTCACTAAAAGAATATATGCAGCTATAATACATAGGAAATGTTAAGTAATGTATGTAGTTCCTCAATTAGTTAAATGTGGTGTGAACTCCATGCTTTTTGGTGTTAAAAGGTAAGTTCCCCCTTTTTTTATTTTTTTGTTTTTTTAAAGTCCAACAACTGTCTATACCAAGATAACGCTATGAGTTTGATGAGCTCTCTGTTTAATTTACCCCTTTTTTGATGTGGCACTTTAAATCTGCTTCTCTTTGATTACTGGTAGCAAAGAAGAGATGGAATTTGATATTATCGTCGTCCTCTTGCACATCTGTCACACCACTTTCCCACATGCACAAATTGGATTTACTTCATTCCGTGGCTCTTGTAATGGAAAGTGTAGAGAAACAGCTTACATTGTGACCGCAGGGGTAAAATTCCTGACAACGTTAGAACCCTAGCTTATTTGGCCCTAATTGTGATTAACGAGAACAGGGAACAGCTCCCAGTGAGCACCGGAGGTGGGTGGAAAGACATATAGTCCATAAGTAACAAAATCTTACAGAGATCTGTTGAAGCAGGTGTGTTGCTTTGTTACATTATGCCATATTGAAAGGGTTACTAGTAAACCAAGTAAATTCAATTGTTTCATTTTATTTGTATTCTGTGCGCTTTGCACAGTTCCCTTATTGTTGTTTGAATTGGCTTAACCTTTGCTTTGCCGGAGCTGTCTTCAGTGTATTATTGTTCTGTCCTGCAGAGAGATAGATTACTGGGCTCTGGTTCAGAATATCTTTTTATTACATGCTTTCCATGCTTCTGGGAATTATCATCTTCAGGACACTGTAGGTAGTCAGATCAGACTGCACAGTTGCCAGCTGGACAGGTAGTACAAAGAGCGTGTCTGGATTGCGTAAACAAAGTCCATTTACAGCATTGTTATGTTGGCTTAGTGCCGACGTGGTATTGGCACATTCAATGCATCTTTTGGAGCTGTGATGGTGAACCTAATTTTTAAAGAAAATCTCCTTGTTTATTGAGGAAAAAAAATAATTTATCCAGGTCAGTTACATACATTGCAAGGTTTTTAGCTACATTCTTTGAAACATACTTTTGCTCTGTAGATATTGAAATTTTTGGTAAGCCAATGAGCCAATCTAATAATCAGGAAATTAGAGAATTGGGAGTGCCTTCATCACTTTCTTGTCATATTTGTGATGTTGTTTAGGCAAAAATCAACCTTTGCACACATACAACCTTTGATACAACCTTCAGATTGAAGATTTGTGTTTTCATATGTAAAGGCCACCTCCAGCACACACACATATCTGATCATATCATCATATATGATCTTTGTCTTGCATCATCATTACCCCAGTACATGCAGTTCCCAGCTTTCTGTCGAGCCTCCTTGATGTTCAGTATATACACAAACTGTATATTGAAAATTGTCTGTGCTTACTGAGCACTGATACACAATCTGAAAGTTCAGCATGCACCAAGTTAATCTCTTTCCTCTTACCCCTTGGTAGAAATAAAGTTTTGCATCTCAGTAATAGTATAATAGTGTGGTTAGCCCCAGAACACTCATTTTACCAGTAAGAGATGACTCATTTGGCCAGTTTCAAGACCAGCAGAGTAAGTGCACCAGTCTGCTATGTAGGTACCCCTCAGTGATCAGCCCTTATCGAATGAGTATTAAGGCCTTAGCCGCCTACCCCATCCCAGAAATGTTTACTTTTGTTATCTTTACACAGAGTATGAGCATTTTGCCTTTTAAAGATGGGCTTTGCAAGAATGTACAGTAATCTTGCATTGTTGACAGTATTTGAACATTAATCCCTCAGTGACCTGCATCCAATGTATGACAATAACCCCTAAGTGCTCAGTCCCCAAATAATGTCATTTTCTGCATCTCCCTGGCCACCTCCACTGTTTCAAAGATTAATGAAACCAACATGCCAACACTTGCTATACCACTACACTGACACTGCAGATCCTGCACTCACTACCACTGAAACAATGCTCACCTTTTCGTATGATACCTCTATCCCTGCTCCAGTGCATAGTCTGCACTCAGCAATGCTACAACAACATGCACTCGCCACCGCTCCATCGATGTCCTCTCTGCCCTCCCTACCATTGCAATGATGCTCACTTTTCAATCAATACCACACTCTCTGTCTTTCCCTCCATTTTTACGTCCTTTTCCCACCCTCTCTTCTGCTTGCCCTCACTTCATTTACCCCAACAAATGGCACCCTTTCCTTTTTAATATATCCAGACCAATGCTTATCATATATATTATGTTTTTAATACATATTTATTTTTATTACTTTTGTTTTTGTTTTTAGGATTTTTTAGCTTTCCTGGTCCAAGCACATTTTTGCATACACCCCTTTAGATTTAGCAAAGCTTCCAGGATCTAGCCCAAAGTCCTGGTGGAGGGTATATAGGCAGCTGTGGTGCTCAGCCTTCTTATTGACAACCACCACATCTCATGGTTTACAAAGTTCAGATTGACGGCATATGCTTTAACACTGTTCAGAGTTTAAATACATACATTGGAAAGAAATATTTTATGCTGCAGATGGCTTTTGGCACACTAAAATAGAAAGAGCCCATCTGGTGTTATTTATTACTACTATGCTCATTTCTTCAGCTTTACACAACATTAAAATGCTGCCAGATATTAAGAACAATTTCAATAATAATAAAGGTGAACTATGCACATGGAATTGCCCCTGTTTATTCGTCACTCATAAACATGTTCACGTATTGTATGATGTTCTGCATGTTAGGCTACGTACACACTTGCAGTGGTTCTCATCGGATAATGGGCTGAGGACCGATATCGTACGAGAATCTGGCTTGTGTACACTGCACCTCGTCCATCTTCTTAACGACCGTCCTGGCGGATCCATGGACGACGAACGATCCTAATGGACGTGAAGGGGGAGGGAGCGCAGCAGGGTGCCGCTCCATCGTTCACCCCTCCCCTCTCCATAGAGCAGAATGGTGCTGTATGTACAGCACTCATTTGTTCATGCATCGTGCAGTCGTTGAATCGTGAAAGATCCTTTCCAATGACAATTATTGTACGTGTGTATGCAGCCTTAGGTTATTGTGGATGTCCTTTCACTGAAACGGTGTTTATTCTCACAGACTAAAAGTGAATAAACAAGAGAAGGTCATTGTTAGGGTTTAACACATATACACCCTTTAACAATTGTTGATATCCTCTATACTAGGAGTGCATTGTCATCAGAAGGGCGTGAAACCCCTATAAGCAGCAAAGCACAACTTCACTGTAACACTGCAAATGAATAAGCAAAGCCTGAATATGTATTGAGCAAATATGGCTGCTCCTATTCAGATACTGTATAAGTTACAAACTTTACACAGAAACAGTGATATACAATTAAAGGGACAGCTAATATTTTCTTCAAAAAGGATACCTTTAGAACTCTGACAGTGATGTCACAGATTTGTCCGTGCAACAACAATTGTATCTTACAATTATTGTATTTGTTTTTTTCTTTTTTTTTCGTATATTGATATTGATTGTATGTTTTTTTTTTTGTAACCACTCACTGCCCATGTATTGCATTATTCTTTATGTTCATAGCTGTTGAAACAATTCTGTGTACCATTCACAACTGAATTGGACACAGTAGGGCAAATCTTGTCGTTTAGTGAATCTGAATGCCAATTTTCAGTTAGCATGACTGTTTACAATTTAAGTTACTAACAAAAAGAATTAGTAGAACCTATGTTTTTAAAATTGTTAAATAAAGATTGTTTGACAAAAAAAAAGAATTCATAAAACCAAATGATTTTCTAGAACAATGTTTCAGAGGATGAGATACCTCTGAATGTATTAATATTCCAAACATGTCACTTCATATTGTATGCTCCATTTCTCTTCAGGTTGAAAATTGAGGAGCTTGAAGCTGAACGCGGCCGGCTAGAGGAAGAGAACAAAATTCTGGAGATGAGGCTGGAAAGACTAAGTCTTCAGGTAAGTAAAAGCAGAGGCTTTCCTGCCTTTGTAATCAGATTCTCTTGACACATGGGTCTTTGACCATCAAACTCTGTCATTACCCTCATAAAACCAGTAATGCTGACTGGCAGCAAGAAAAGGAGGTCATACACAAACAATATTGTGATGTTCACGCTTCTATTTGCCATGTCACCATCTATATGCCATGTCACCATCTTTTTGATAAGACTGTAATCTCTCACTACATTTCATTCCAGGATTCCTACACACTGGTTTCGTGGACTAAATTAAATATTTTATTATTTTTGGCACCATACTACTAAAGTATGAGTGTATGTGCATCTGTGTATGTATGTATATATGTATGTGTGTGTGTGTGTGTGTGTGTATATATATATATATATATATATATATATATATATATATATATATATATATATATATATATTCCACGCGTGTATACAGTAAAGATTGACTATATCTTAAAATAGTAGACATGTCATCCCCAGCATTTCTACCCAGTCTGCTTAAATGAAATAGTATGCAAAATTATAAATGCAAAGAAGTCAAATTAATTTATGTAAAAAAACATAAAAACATGTTGCATATACACAGTGTATATTTCTGCAAATCTTGTAATGTCTCCTTAGTCTCAAATATTAACACAATAAAATCAGGCAACATCACTAAATACTCTAAATAAAAAATCACTGAGTAATGTTATATGTACAGTTATGAGAAAAAGAAGGTACACACTCTTTCAATTATAAGATTTTGCGCATTAGAGCATAATAATAAAACAAAAGTGATATTATGGTCATTAGCAGGCCTAATAGGAAAATACAACCTTAGATGAACAGTAGCACAGGACATATTAGAGGGTGTCAATATTTAACAAATACTATGCCAAAATGCAGAAGCTGTGTGTGAAAAAGTACATCCTTACCACTTCTATAGGAATTAAGAGGGCAAGTAGCAGCCAGCATCACATGATCTTGAATAATTAATCAAATAACCTCTATAACAGCAAAAGTTTTGGCAGTTTGTTGGTCTGGCACTTTCAGGTGTGTGTTACCACATTGCCATAGAGGAAAGGAATTACCGATGATCTTACAGAAGCAGTTGTTGTTATCCATCAATCTGGAAAGGGCAATAAGACCATTTGTAAACAATTAAGTCCATTATTCTACTGTAAGAAAGACGTTTCCCAAGTGAAAAACATTTAAGACAGTTTCCAATCTTCCAGGTCAGACTGTGCTATTCCTAATGAAATTGCAAACAAATCAAGAACTATGTCTCCGATCCTGAAGGTCTCAGTTAGCATGTTCAATGGTAAAGTTTGTGACAGTACAATTGGAAACACAGTGAACAAGTATGGCTTGTTTGGAAGGGTTGCCAGGGGAAAGCCTCTTCTCTCTAAAAAGATCATGGCAGTACGACCTAGTTTTGCATATTGCATTTGAACACATCCCAAGACTTCAATGTCCTTTCAACGGACAAGACCAAAGTGGATGTATTTGCACAGCACCATATTTATCAAAAAGCAAACAGAGTATTCGCACAAACACATCATAACCACAGTGGTGGAGGGTTGATGATTTGGCTTATTTTGGCACAGTCAAAAACCAGACTAAAACCTGATTTAACCTCCCTAGTGGTAACCCCGAGAGTGACTCAGGGTAGAAAAAAGTTGCTACAAGTTGCTCACTTACCTGATCCGCCGGGGTCCCGCGCCGTCCAGCGCCGCATACTCCGTCTTCTTTCTTCTTCCTGCTTCTGCATCTGATGAGTCACCGGGGGAGTTCCCGGTGACGTCGGTGCGTGTGTACGTTCCAGCCGGGCGGGAAATTAAAAATCCACTTATATTGTATTTAATACAAAATAACTGTATTGAATGCAATACATTGGATTTTTATGTGTAAAAGCAGTACATTGTTTTCAAGAACATTTATTTTACAGTATGTAAAATACTATGAGTATTTTAGGTTTTTTTTTTTATCTAATTTTTTTTTTTAAATATTTAGATTTTTTAATTTATTCAATTTATTGTTTTTAAATGATTTTGTATTTCAAACTTTATTATACTCATACTATTATATTATACTGTAAAATAAATTTTCATGAAAAACAATGTACCACTTTTAGACATAAACCGGAAAGAAATGAACCGCTAGGTAGGTTAAATGCTGTTTCAGGACCTTGAGAGAGCTGTGTATAAAATTATTGCTCCCCAACTGAGGCAATGTTGTAAAGAGGAGTGGGCCAAAATTCCTCCACAACGATGTGAGAGACTGGTTATACAGAAAGCAATTACTTCAAGGAATTGCTGCTAAAGATATGTTTTACAAACTATTGAATCATGGGGTGTGCTTCGTTTTTTACAGACTGCTTCTCCATTTTGACTTATTTTTTGTTAAACAATGACTTCACGAAGTCTGATGTATGTTGTTTTACATCTAAGGTAAGGTTTAGGACCTGCTGAAGACCAGACAATTTTTTAAAATTATTTCCAGATATGTAAAACAGGCAGCAAAAATAAAATGCATTTCCTAACTATTTGTTTAAAAGGTGCGTCTTACCTCATCCCAAGCTTCCATGCCTCAGTCCAATAGATTGCTTGTCATCCTAAAAGACCAATACAGTGGTTCAGTCGGACATGGTACCTAACCCCTAACATGAATTGCAGATCAGCCTGTGTGCTGATCTGCTGATTTGTTTTCATATTCACATAATATCATTTTCACAGAAAGCATTATTTTTATCATATTATTAACAATTGTCCTTATTATTTAAAGTAGTTTACTGTAAAATACATTCTTTTCCCAAGCTATATTGAGTAGGGACATAGAAATGAACAGAACATAAACAAAGTATAGAGCCATACAGGTAGGGTCACCCTGGCACTTTATATAAACATCATTGAAGTACAAATCTGTGCTGTCCATTAAAGATACAGTGGCAATATTTTGATGATAGATTGCACTTAATTGCTCATTTAAACATGCAGGTTGAGAGGTCACATTGCTTAATTTATTCCAGAGAGATGATCTTTTGCTTTTCACGACCTTACTCATTAATAGCTGCCCTTGTATTTAGGTTGATATTCTAATCAGTGCTGCAGTTTGTGAACAACTTGTTGTCACCCCTTCAGTTAATGATTATAGAATGATATGCCTGTGGACTGAGCTGTATTGGAGACCACCTACAATATTCGGTAGATTGACTCTGGCTTATTTTGTTGACATCAGTTTAACTTTATTCTGTTTCAGTTGTATGCTATAATCATACATATTCAGCACAATATCCTTAAATTTCTTTTCATTTTTTTTCGGTAAGGGCTGGTATACATGGGCAGATTTCCCCATTCAGACTAATTTAGGATCTGATAAAATATCATTAAAGAGAATTTAGCAACTGATTCATCACGAGAGATGATTTTATTAGGTTGTGGATAGATTAAACATGTTGGTAAATATCAAATGAAAGTATACAAGTTGTATCCTGTGTGCAGATGTCTGAGCACATCTGATTGGAATTACAATGAGTTCTAACTGTCAAAAAATGATCCAAAAGCAGAATCTGATACATGTTTGCGGTGTGCAAATCTTATACACATAATTGGTTGGTCGAACACAAAGATCTACTTGTGTACTAGGCCTAAAACTGACGATACACTGGTCGATGGGTTTTTTAAGCCAAAATATATCCTTCCAGTACATGAAGTGTAGTTCATGATTTATGATACATGATGCATGGTTTGATGAGTTTGGTGCGAACAATATTCAAGTGGTCTGCAATGAGCCATCCTTCCATACCATGCAAATGGTATTTTGACTAAGTACATTCCCATAGACATTCTCCAGAAATGTTAAGGAAAGACTTCCCATATATTTGTAGTATGTTAAAACCTCAAAGTGCACAGCAGTTTGGCCAGTTGTACTTTTCCTGGATATCTAGTGGGCCCTATATTCTTATCACAGTTGCCTTGTGCAAGATCCAGCTTTGGTCACAAGCATGGTCAATATATTTTTGTCCACTAGCAAATATCCAGCTTTATATGGCCCTTTTTTGTGTTTTATATATTCTTGAGGAAACATTCCCCTGAAATGGGCGCTAGCATACTGTTAGGTTCAGAGCTCAGTAAATCCCATCTGTTTGCCATTTATAGTCAGTGCTGTGAAATCTTGAACATCTTGAAGCTGATAGTTACAGCTTCTACTCTGCACTAAAGAATTTGAATTCTGCTTGAGGAAACAATGAAACCAGCCACTTATTTTTCAATTATGGATAAGGTAATAATGCTGCCCACCAGGGATAATTATACATTTGTTTCATTTACTGTTCTTGCTGGCATAAAGGATGGGAAAATCCACACTCTTAAGAGACTCCAGAGAATTTTTATTTAGCCACTCTAAGTTTATTGACAAAAATTATGATTGTTTTATGTGCAGCGTTTTTCTTTCTTTCAAATGGATCTTAGGACTTGCAGTTGACTGCAGCAATGTACCACAAGTTCAATGGCAATGCCAACACTCTTGTTCATGTACTTGCACATGGTTGCTGTGGCGGTTGTGGCGTGCTTCGTGGATATGATATGTCACTTCTCCCTGTGCAGTTGCTTTTCCTCCTGTAGTGGATGAATTGTACCACAACTCCAAACGCAGGGACGTGTACACATGTGTAATTATGTGGGGGCCTATAGCAGCAGTTTGCTATGGACCTGGAAGTGGCTTACCACAAGGCTTGCTACCACAAGTGTAAAAGGGTCCTAAGACACCATTTATTTATTTTATAAAGTACTATTTATTAATGCCAGGGCTATAGGTGAATAAAAGCATCTCTCACACATTTTAATTTTGTTTTTATGTACATTTTGTTGTGAATTCATTCTGAAAATAGCTGAGTATGCCTAGGTACTCCTGTGCTTCCAACCTCATACTTAGTGTGGAAATTATTAATATTTTTTTTTGACCGACATGCTGGCTATGAATTCTCATTCATGTGAAAGAATTAACATGCACCTGTAATGTGCTAAATATAATTTTGGGTGACTTTAACTGTAGGGCAGCTGTAAAAAATATACTTTGTTTATAGGTGACCTAATGTACATGTAGCTGATACAAATTATACTATCCAATACATGTCTGCATCCCCTGAACTTCTGAGCTAACGCTGTAAAGTGAAGTGCATCTAATATTTCTGGCCACAGTGAAGCAAATGAATGCTGTACAAATAGCACTGGTTCCACTCACTGGAGAGTGAGTAGGGCGAAACACGATCACCTAACCACCACTGAAATGACTTAAAAACCTTGATAAATGTTAAACAAATTTTGACAAAATTTAGCATCTGTACACAACTTAAGTCTGCCCGTTTAAAATGACAAATCTTTGGTGACGCTGACAGCCACCCCTTTCCTTTGATGTTCACAGGTCTCCTGTCTGTGGGATTTATGCAGTGCTAGAACATGAATTTCAAGTAAAACACTTCTACTACTTCCTGTGGTTATAGCAAATATCCTTAAACCGGGGCATTCCTGTAAAGAGAGTGAATGAATAACTTACCGGTAATTTCTAGCTAAACAATGCTGAACTTTGCTCCAGTCAGATGAAGTCTTGTGCAGAAGTCTGAAGGAAAACCAACACTTTCCTAAGTGGTCATCCTTCTGGGTCCCATAAGGCTCTTAAGCTACGTACACACTTCCAATTATTATCGTTGGAAAACCAACGACGAACGTTCATGCACGATATATACGAACGATCGTATAGCACCGATCCTGCACATAGAGTTAACGACACGATCGTTCGTAGATATTGTACACACAACAGATACGATCGTTTGAGCGATAGAGGAACTATGTGCACGACAGGAAAGTGAACGGACGTTCGTTCATCACGCATGCTCTGAACATGGACGATCAACGAACGACCGTACACACGAACGATGTTCAACGATCGTCGTCCAATCCGATCCGTCGGTCCGGTCGTTCGTTTCCAGCGACTTTCCTCGTTCGTCAGCGTTGGTTACTTTTTTACGAACGATTTTTTTCCCAATCGATCGTTCGTCGTTCGATTGGAACGATAAAAATTGGAAGTGTGTAAGCACCTTTACAGTGCTCTTCTTTAACCTATTATTAGAATTTATGTCAAGGTCAGGGGAAGGAACCTGTTGAGGACCCAGGACATGGAACTGAAATGGTATTAAATAAATGTCTAGACTCCCTCCTGCCTTCTGCCAGCTCTGGTCACTGATCAGGATGATTAGTGTAAATTATAGGAATTACCTTTGGAGCTGAACATTGTACATTAGAAATACAGGCAATGCAGTGTACAAACAAACCCCTTGGCTTTATATATGTTTGTGCACACTTAACACACTGATTGCTAGTAGAAATTGTTTGTACAATTTTGGGTTTAGTTGGACTATAGAGGACTGTTTGGGAGATAGTTTGATATGAGTACCCAACATCTTACCAAGTACATAAATGCTATCCTCTACATTATTGATATTGTACGTGCCATACAATGTTACACTAAGGGATTCGGCAAATTCTTTACTAGCTCTAACATTTGTTCAGATATTGAGAAAATACCCTCCTTTATGAAAACTGTATTCTTTTATCAAAGCTTTGCTAAAATATATACAAATATGCAGTCTATGTAAGGATTTTTTTTATAACATAACATAATTTGTGATCAATGTGCTGATAGGGGCAATATTATTTCTGTGTATTCCTGACTTTGCTTCCTGGGGCAACTCCCCACTGTGTAATTCAAAAGCCCTCCCATTGTCAGGCACAGCAGGGGCCTCTCTGTAAGGAGACATGTTCAGGAGGGATAAGGAAAATTTCACAGTTTTTCCAGTTAAAGCAGAATGCTCAAATTTTATGACCAATTTTAGACTGCCGTTCACAAGTATGTAGCAAAATGTACTCCTTTATAAAAAGCTTTAGGTAAAATGATAGCATTATTACTATAATAATGGTAACATGCAGTGATATAACTAAAAGTCAGTACACCTCAGAGAAATGTGAAAAGTGTCCCTTCATTCCTTCATGTCTTATAAAACATCTGAGGATATTTGTTCAGCCCTTATGCTGCTGATTTTAAAAATTGAGTATAGTTTCTTCTTTTTTCAGTAAGCCCAACAAGCCTTATAGATGTGCAAACAGCAGGTAATAAAGAAATATGGCTGTGAAGGAGAGCACACATGGCTCTTTTTTTTTCCTACATGGGATAGGTATCTAAGAGGAACTAGTATGTATAGACATGTGCAACTTTGTTACTGTGGGGTCAAAAAGCTCTTTTCCCATCAGAATCTTAAAGCAATCCATATGCTAAGTTCAGACAGTTAAACAAATCTTCTTATGAAGATGGCATGGCTAGTAGATAGTGTTTGGTCAGGACCTCATTCAGAGAGCTCTCATTGTTCCCAACTCTACTTCAGTAGCATATTTTATTTTACTTGACTTATGTAGCCCTTGGTAATAGAGACATTTCTGAAATCGGACCTGCACATTTTCTTTGTATTAATACTTTCCAATCTTCCATGTAAAATAGCATATATTATCTACAAAACAAATGTGATGTAGCCTTTTCGAGGCTACTGTTTTGAGAACTGTGCCTGGACCAGCGAGGGCCTTATACCATCAAATTCCTTCAATAACTTTAGTAAGGTTCAGACACGGGGCTATCTCTCTCTTAGAAATGAATACATATTGTACATGCTGTAGCAAATATATATACCTGCACATTACATCATTTATGTGCATTGCAATAGGGCAGCATACTCATCAGCATGGTTTGTGAACACTTTACAGCACAATGTGCTATAGCCTCTTTGAGAATTAGCCATCATTTTTAATCTATTCTATGCAGAATGCATTGAATGTACCACTTTTTCACAATAAGTAAATCTAAGTTTAAATGTTTCGGTACAAAAAAAGGATTGTTAGAACTAACAGCTTGGATATATTTGATCCTACTTCTCTATATCCGATATTATTCATAATTCTAACACTTGTCAAACTGCCATACAACATAATGCATTTCACAGATAAACTGTTTCCTTATGCCATTCCCAGTGTCATTTGAAATAATTTATGGGGAAGGGGAGCACTGCGCTGCTGTAGTGCAATTATATTACATAGTTGCCCAGGTAATTAGGGCCAGTCACAAATTCTCACCTTAACACCCAAAGCTTGATTACCTCTAAATAAGGGATACCAAATTCTATAACTAAAAAAAAAGGCATATACACAGCCATACATAGACAAATATGTATCTGCATTTTATTTTAGGAAAATTCCTTAATTTTTTAAGAAAGGTACAACAGATTATACTGTGTGTTTTAAACCATAATGCATACATAGATACATACATAGCTATACAAAAACCTATAATGTAAGAATAAATGTATTATGCAAATGCAATATTTAAAAAAATCACCACTGTATAATAGTTTGCTTCCTTCACCTAATCATTTTTCAGGTAAATTTCTTCTCTTGACGTCACTTATTAACACAGTGCACATGGCTGTATTTCTGCTTTATTGAATTTAATTAAATCCATATTTGTATACAAAAACCTCCACAAGCTTTATGAAGCCCCATGCTGGGATGTTTGAATCTTTGACGGTGTGATGTTTTGTAACAGCGGGAGTAAAATATGATTTATTGTAAATGAGCGGCCATGTAATGGGCACAATGATCTGTCCTCCTGTTGACTTCAGTAATTTTAGTTTCCGCTCAGAACATTCACACAAAGATCTTATCAAGAAATTTGCTGATAATTAGTGTTTTAGAAGAACATTGCATTATCTTACTGTGGGCTTGAAATTATTTTTGGAAAGTTCACCTATGATCATTCTATAGAATGATTGTGCCAAAAAAAAAGCACTCATGGCCTAACACGCAGGGGTTACAGTTAAAATAACAAAAAGATGGGAAGATTCTCCGTAGGCCATAAATTTCCCATCCTAAGGTTTCTCAGCTTGGAGGTTTCTTCAAGGCTGCATATTTGCCATAGACATATAGATATTTCTTTATCTTCTTTTAGGACTTACAGATTCACTTATATATAACATTTACAAGTGATACATTCATACTCCTTTAAAATGCCAGCAACTTTATTTCAGTTCAATAAAATCTTAACAAGAGTTACAGTGTGATTGACATCTATAACACATTAGAGTAAACAAAGTATTTATTGGAATTGTAATTTTCAACACATTTCACAAAGTTAAATATTCACTACTCTAGGAAAAACAAAAAAGATTTGGCCATCAAACGTTCAATAATTTTAGTAGTTCCTGCGAAACTAAGCAGGTTCCTAGACCAAATCCCTCGTAAATTTCCAAGTAGGCAGGGAGGCAGCAGGACAAAGACCATCCAAACATCAGTCATATAAAGAAGTAATTTCTTAATGTTATTTCATTGGTGGCAAAATTGTTTCTCCTTCAGAATGAATGGGCTGATCTTGTGGATGAGTTTTTGGGGATGTGGTTTCTCTTATATTTAATATGTAGTTGGCCATGGTTGAAAGAACAATATTCTGTGATTTTAAAATTTCCTTATAGCACTTTAATCCACCAAAGTTATTGTTTTTTTTTGTTTTTTTACGACTCTGAGTGAATTTTTCCTCACTTCCTGTTTTACTGACATCTTTCACCACACAAGATGCAACAGGAATCCAGGTATACAAATCTGATGGGTTGGAGCATTCCTCTTTTTTTGTGAGTGTAACTGTTAATATTAAAATCCATTTGTCACCTTTATGGCACTTTGTATTGCATGCCTGATATCCTTCTATATGACAAATAATATATATAGTCTTTGCCATTTATTAAGATACTATTTCCAACACCACATTGTTTTTTTTTTCTTATAAAAATGCACGCACATTATCACCCTTCTAAGTCTATATGTTTTAGTGATGTAACCTCTGATCAATAAAAGCTTTTCTATTGAACTGCAGAAGCAATCATCCAATTAATGAACTTCTTTGTTCTGCATCTTTACTTATATCAGTATGTCCCTTTACACCAAAATAAGTTTTATGAAATCTTAACCATTTAGTTTAGCATACCTAATACACAAAGTTCTGTACCTTGTACCATCCCTCTCAAGTTGCAGAATGTGTGCTGGATCTGTAGAATTATATTGGCCCCCTATTACTTTTAAATGTGACAGGGTATATTGAGGTGCAAGGGTTGTAAATGCAAATTAAATGCAAATTTGGTTGTACATGCAAATGAAATGCAAATTTGGTTACCACACCAAATAACACCCATAAAAGGAAAATCTTACAGCACAACTCATGACTTTAATCCTAAAAATCGACCTCTTAACTTGATCCTTAAACCTACTACTAAAAGAGGGACCAAGACTACTTATAGAGAAATCATTTTTGAGAGTTTTGTGGGAAAATCACACACACAACAGTTCAAGTCCATCTGCTACCAATCAAAGAGCATTCAATTGTAACAAATGACCAGTCACCCTGAAATTGCATAAAAGAATATAAAATATGTTCATGCCTTCTTTATATCATTATATATCGTATTTGTTAGGTTTCAAATCATGTTTTAAGGATAGGCCTTAAATTTTTTTTTTTTTATATATCCATTCTAAATGTCACACTTAATCTACCCATAGAAGTTCCCAAAGAGGATCTTAACTGATGAAACTCTGCCTGAAAAAAAAGGCAAGTGGAGGATGAAGGACTAGTTACTTGTATAGTCGGAGAGGTGCCTCCAGCTAATCTTTTCCACTTTGTGGAACATGCCGTGTTCAACAACGCCTGTGTGTAGAGTTTGCCATCTTGGTAGAGGGTAAGAGCTGCTGATTGATGATCTGATGACTGATGGAGCAATTATCAAGCAGCAGCAGGCTACTATTAGCAGTAAGCAATAAAGTAGAGACATCACCAAATCCTACTCCAAATCTCATTAATCTGTGACATAATAGGCTGTGCCATAATGATTTCACTTTGTAGTTATTCAGCTATAAAGCTGAAGACACAAAAATGTGTGTTTTCTGTTTCTGTTTTCAGGAGGACTCAAGACAAAAAGTAGGTCTTTCCCAATACTGATAGGAGAGAAATAATATTTATACAGATTCCCTATAAGTTAACAAATTACAATTTATGCCTGTCAACTGTTTAACATTTAAACAGTGAAAATGAAAGAATCCTGATTATCTCAGCAATAGCAATTCCTATTTTTCTAACATCATAGATGTTTAAGTGTAGCTCATAACCTTGAATAAAACTATAGCCAGCTATTTAAAAAAATTGGTTCTACAGCATATATATTGCATATTATCTCACAAATGTCTCACAAATATCTGTTGAGCGCACCAGGGAAGTCTAGGTAACGCACTTTCCTGTAATGGGGTGGCAACAATGCTGTGCTGCTCCCTAAATCAGAGCAATGGTGTCACTCTAATATGGGTTTGTGTTCACTACATTGAGATGTGGCTATTCTCAATCCTTGAGAACTAAACAGTTTCCTGGAAACATACTGGTCTTGAAATCTGTATTTTCTGCATAAAGTTTCACGCCCTTGTCAGCCAAGTTCGAATCAGGGGACATTATGTTGTTGTTGTACATTTAAGAGTTGGATACCTTGACATCGTACCGGTAGGCTTCTCATCACCCTTTCCCCCCACTTGATGCCTCCTACTCGGTCCATCGATTTCCTTTCACTTTGTGAAGTCTATAGCTTGGCAATTACCTACAGAAATAGTTTTTGCTTCTAATAAAATTCTCAAGTTGCTACACCTTGAAGAATGCTGTTGTCTCTGAGAGATGCATTTGCTCTAGTCACATTAAGACATCTGTCTCTGACTGGCTTCTTATCAGTGCTCAACAAATTATTTGGCTCTCGATCATCTTCTTTTCTACATTCAAATTAGCGTAATATTGTCAATGAATGTACATCGATCCCTTTTTAAATGTTACATATTTACTGTGCTTTCTTCATGATAATTATTCGGCTCTATGTTTAGAAAATTATTTATAAAAGGTAAAACAATTGACAAAATGTAAAAATTCACATATATGATGTAGTCTTCCAAACAGTTGAAATTATTTTATGAACACAACAATTTTTTATTTTCTTAAGTACCCCTGTTGTGTCCTGCAGTTAAGGAACACCATATTATACTGGGTGGGGTGCTTATGATGAAGAAACTTAATTGTTATATCTTTTCTATTGATTTTGCTATTGATTTCGTTTGACTATATGTATAAGCTAATGGACAACTGGTTCTAATATTGGATTGATCTGAGGGAACACTGGTACTGCTAATGTCTGTTCCTAGGTATTGCTAGAATTTGTGTTTGTGCAACATATGGCTGTTAGTTCTGAGCCTTGATGTTGATAGTTTGAGATAACAGTAAGAAATGTCTCCATAAGTTGTAATAAATATGATTTTTTTTATTTATTGTTGTAACAAGATGACTATATCTTTTTTGGGCCCCTATTCTAAATAGGTTCTCTAAATCTTCTCACCATGGACAGAAGTATTGTGTTTCCCCCTCACCTATAATGATCACCCTTTTTTTATGGCTTCTACCTTTTTTTAACAAGAGAGAAAAAGAAAGTTGCTGTAGCTGCCTAAAAAGTGTTAGTTTCAAAGGGGTTTGAATTTGTCTATTTAAACTTATTACATATTTATCTAAGACAACCCTGAAAATGCTGCTCTGGTATTTCACTGCAGATTGAATAATGCTGTTACCCTATTTAAGGAACTGAAAAATAATGGATCTACTAGCAACATCAAGATATAATAAATGTTACACAGAGGGCTGGCTCAGAAACACACAAAAAAAAACAAAACTATATATTCATACTTATAGTTTGCTAGAGTTCCACTCTAACACTTTGTAACTCAATAACTGTAGGCTGCGTTCATCTTTGTGAAAACTGGTCCGGAAACAGTTGAACGTAATGCTTTCAATAAAGCATGTTTGAAACCAGTCACAAATGGAGGTATATCTATATATTATATAATTTAAAAAGAACCAATATGTAGTTTACTTACAGACTAAAATTTCTGGCTAACCCAATTTGCCTTTTAACTGATATGTATGCTTCCATATGGTCTTTACAGACACACAGGTCTTACTTTTTTATTTGATAGAGTAAAATCAAATTTTTATTGCTGTCCGGGGAGACTTGTTTTTTTTTTTTTTTTTAGCTTTCTGTTAAATCTCTGGGAAGTAAATNATAATTTTCTCAATATTACACAAACCACAAAAAATAAACAGATGGCTTTTAAATCTACTATCCAATTTATCCTAAGCTATCCAATATATGTTTTGTGTGTGTAATAAATATATATTATATTATGTTAATACATTCAATTATGTTATGTTTATAAATTCAAATAAAATCAACTGTGTACAAAAGATAAAAGTTACCATTGTTTTTTTGTATAATGTATGTTAAGCATACATTATCCAGACAGAACATATTTTGCTGTAATTAAAATGTACACAAGCATTCATTATTGGCATATCTATAATTACTGCTAAAGGCACCTTTCTCGACCCCATACTACTGTCTGCCTCTACCGGCCCATAAACTACTGTGCTTCTTTTCTCTCTTTCTGCTCTACTTGCTGCGTTAAGAGCCACATGTCCCAAGTTTAGCTGCTTGAAGAAAGATTGATTAAAATCAGCAACAGTTTGAGCTAATTGGATCCATATGCTTTGAGGGGAAGCTTGACTAGTTAGAAGTTCTTGTAATTAGTTCGCAGCTGGTTGGTAAGAGGCACAGATCTGCATTTACAGTTCAGAAAAGAAGATCTTTAAAAGGTGATTTCTTTATCGATTTGCTTATTATTTATTATTACCATTTTTTTTTGTTTTATCCAGTGTCAACTAAATTGTTTTTAAATTAAATTGATCATGATTGGATCTCTCCCTAAATTGAATTATGTCATCCAATGGAGGAGGTCTACTGTGACGTGGTATACAAGTACACAGAAGAATTAATTTATTTTATAGTGTTTTTAGGTTCTGTATTAACCTCCCTGGCAGTCTGAATAATGAGTGTTTTTTAAATGTAAAAGCAGTACATTTAAAAAATCCTCGGTAGTTTAAATATTCCACCTGGTTCCGCCTACCAGTCCCAAAGTCCCGCCCTCCAGCCCAAGGCTCAAGAGCAAAGGCCTCGGTCTCGCTCCGCAAAATTCACACGTTGGGGACGGAACTGCTGGCCAGGCATAGTTGGAGGATACCAAGAAGGCCGCTGAAATGTGGGAACTAGGTAGGACTTTAAAACTCCTTTGCAATTCCACCCTGAGTGTAGCTCGGGGTTACCGCTTTTGGCACTGAAAATTAACCCTGAGCCACACTTGGAAATAACACCAGGGAGGTTAACCTGAAATCAAAATAAAATCTATCTATCTATCTATCTATCTATCTATCTATCTATCTATCTATCTATCTATCTATCTATCTATCTATCCTGTATCTATTCCAATGAATTTAAACTGAGGTACCTACTTTTAGCTGAAAATACTTTAACTACTTAAACCTAGGGCATAATACACCCTTCATTGTCAACATTCAAAACCCTAATCAATAGAAAAGGCAAAAAAATAAATATCAATTAATATTTCTACGTCTAGTGTGTCACTTTTAAAACAAACAAAAAAAAAATCACATGGGATCTCTCTGTATGTTGCCCTTTTTACTGATTAGAATTTGTACTTTTTAGAGTTGGTTATAGTCATTTGTTTTTAACTTCCCAAGCTGTAAGATGTCACACTTGGGGTAAAAAAAAACAAGCTGAAAGCGGTAACCCCAAATCACACTCGGTGTAGTTAAAAAAGCAAAAATAATCACTTCCTGGTCCCATGGACATCCTCCGGCGTCCTGCCATCCTCTAGCCACGTCCTCCTTCTCAATCTGTCCCCGGCGAGTGCACTGACGCTCCCAGGGAGTTCTCCCTCACGTTGGCGCTTACAGCCGCCGCTAGGAGTGCTGCAGGAATTTAAAATTATTTTTTTTGCATTCTATACAAAATAACTGTATTGAATGCAATACACTGAATTTATATGTCTAAAAGCACTGCATTGATTTTCATGAAAATGTATTTTACAGTATAATATAATAGTATAAGTATATTAAAGTTTGAAACACAAAATCATGTCAAAGTTTATTATTAAATTTTTTTATTAGTTTTTTAAAAAGGTATTTAATTTATAATTTTTACATTATTTTGTGTTTCAAACTTCAATATACTCATGCTAATATATTATACTGTAAAGTAAACTTTCGTGAAAACCAAAGTTCTTCTTTTAAAAATCCGGACAGAAATGAACCGGCCAGGAGGTGAGGAGAAGCCACTAGGTGTTACCCAGATACCCTGTTTCCCCGATTATAAGGCACTCTCTTATATTTTTTGAAATGCCAAAATATGCCCTGGGTCTTATTTTCAGGGGATGTCTTATTTTTCCATGAAGAAGACTACAGTACACATGTATTGTTGGACACACACGCTGCAGCCAGCATAAAGGACACACATGCAGGATCAGATATCTGGAGCTGTCTTATAAACGGGTGAGTGTCTTATGTTAATTATTTTTTTAAAAATCGGGGGTGGCTTACTTAATGGGGATGTCCTAAAATCGGGGAAACACAGTATAAACCAAGATCCTTTTTCTAATGCATGTTCAGAGGGAACAAATCTTGGCTTATATTTAAGCATATATGTTAAGTTAACTTTCTGTAGTACTTTGCTAATAGTTGTGTCAACATCCATATGATACCAGATGTCTGGTACAACTGTGGAGGAGTCAGTGGATTTTGTTTTTTAGGCTTGATACACACAGGGAGCTATTTTCCTTTGTATTGGTTTTTGATCTGATAAAATTATCAAATATGAAATGAATTGAAAGTTCTTTTAACCATTTTTTCATTCTTCAGTCAGTAGTGAAAGGATTGGACAAGTTGGTAAATCTTGACCTAAAGGTACAAGTGTTGTTTCATGTGCACAAAGAACCTTGCACATTTGATTGGAAGGGGAGAATGTTGCATCGGCGTGTGCAATTTTTTGGGGCCTCTGACCAATTGATTTCCAATCTGAAAAATATTCTGTTTGCTTTTTTCAAGTCTAAATTGATAGCAGATCTGCCTGTGTGTACCCAACCTTTGCACTTTAGCGTATATATTCTGTTCACACTATGAGAACATCATCTGTCAGCACACCTGTAATGCCAGTTAGTACTGAAAACACCAAAGAGACTTTTGTCTTTGACTTCATAGACTGCTTCTGCTCTTGTAAGCTGCTTTCTACTTTTGCTCCGGGCTGAGCAGTTTCCTTTCCCATTGCAACACTTTCTATTAAAATATCATGAAATGACTTAGTTTGTCAGTTCTATTACATGTGCATGCTTATATGCTCTTTGACCAGCCATATTGACATATTTTTCAGTTGTTTACACAAAAATACACATGTTCTTTCTTTCTTTCCTACTTTCTAGACTCAACATTCCTAAACCCTCAAGCACGAGCTGTTCTAAACACCAGGAGCAGAACTTGACTTTTTCAGACTCTGCAGGGGATTGTCTTTCTCTCTTCTCGGGAACTCTGCATGACCTTTTTGAAAGCTTCCTCTACACTCCTGTTAATGTACCAGTAACCCTGTGCATTATCAGCAATAGAAAACATTGATCATTAAAAAACAGATGGATAATAATATGGATAATCCTAAACAGTGTTGTGTAATACAACAGCTAAAGGAAAAATGCATTCTTATTATTTCTTCAGAAGTTAAATCTTTCGCTTTCTGGATCCTTTTGGAATCATTTAGTGGAAAATATATTATGAACACTCTTATTATCTATTTTTGAGATATATATGTATTTTGACTGTGAAGCTGAGGAGTTCAAAAGAAAACTCCAAGAAACACTTTAAAGTGAAATGAGAAGTTTGTGTAAATGTAACCCACCGCAATGTCCTATTACACCAAAGCTTGAATGTGCCAAGATGACAAGATTTCCTGAGAATATTTGTGACAAGTGCTTTCATTTGTTTCCCCCAAAATTCAGTTCTTCTTGAATTGACTTGGTTTACTTCTAAAATATAGTAACGACACATGCATGAATTATTAGAGAACAGTGAGGGACATATGGCTAATAAGTTAATAATAATTTGGTCTCCAATTAAAGAATTAGTAGGTGTTTGGACCTCCCTACTACCAGAAATTCTCATTTAAGTGTGGTTATCATGTCAGGAAAAGGCTTGTGCATTTACATGATCCCTTTTATTTTAAAGTCACTCTACTTCTTCCATCACATTACAAACATGATATTCTAACTATAATTTAAACTACATTTTTTCTGAGATAGCTTTTAATTTTTTTATATACTTCGAAACTCTAGTGGTACATTTGGATTTATTAATGAACTATGATAAAAAGTGAAGAAAAAATACATAATATGTAAATTCTACATATATGTGCAAAAAGCCAAAAGTGGAAAATACCTACTAAATACAAGGTAATCATAATACTGTGAGCAGCATCACTTAATGTCCTTTACTAGAATTTTAACAGGGATAAAATAAAATAAACTCTTGTAAAGCAGTGGGGCTAATTTCAGCACTGTGGACAGCACCATCTTTTGATTTGTATTCATTGGTTTAAATGCAAGAATAAAAATATTTTTTGAAGTTTACCAGTCCTTAGATCAGATGGTTGCATTAGTTTTTATTGATAAAGTTTTTCTTCCCGTTTTTTTTTTAACCTAATCATCCTGCCTGTGCCATGGAGAAAATAGTCATTCACATTACTGTATCTGAAGGTGACGTGTCTTCACTGGAGGACAAAGTGTGTTGGGATTTCAGAAAAGCACTCTCTTCTACGCAGCATAACATAGGAGAGATGTTGTATATTTAACAGGGGACTGGGCAGGGCTTTTAAATGTATCTTAAACAGACTAAAATTGAACAAATCAGAAAAGTTTATTGTTATAGTTTACTTTAAGCTAGCTTTCCACTTACAAGATAATTTTCAGAATATTGTGCATCACTGGAAAGATCGCCGCCAGATATTGTTCATTTGGTGAAACGCAGCTCTTGTAAATGATACTGCAGTATTTAATGTATACATTTCTCTGCGTTTTCATGCCATAATAATGCTTGAAAAATGATTTCATCTAAAATAAAAGTAAATGGGAATTATGATTGTCATTTGTAGTGTTATTTTTAGGAGCTGGGCAATAGTAACCAAAGGTATCATTATGACAAAATGCTATTGCTGTTCAGCCTGTTTTCTATGTAAAGCAGAGAGATATTAGAAGTTTTAAGCTCAGAAAAAACATGGTGACATTAGGGTCAGTCTTAGCATGATTTTCATTACAGTGAACTCTGTTTGTGCTATATAACTGAAGCAAGTAAATGCAAAATAATGTTTGAGCCCTGTTCTAAATGATACCTTTATTTATTGTTTATTAACCAGGGTTCTTTAGAACTCAATCCTTTTTCCAGAGATTGCCATGGGGTCCTTGAACAAAGGGTGACATTCTTCCTACTGACCACATACTAAATATACTGTGAGCTGTATATGTAGTAATTATTGCAGGGGTTCCCTGAAGGCCTGAAAGTTATATCAAAGGTTCCTTCACGTTATAAAGGTTGGGAAAAGTTTTTTTCCCTAAAGGCTGGTGAAGAGAGGCTATCATGGGAGAACCTGGGTGATCCAACAAACCTGAACATGATTTCCTAAAAATTTTTTGCTATTTGTTTGCAAATGTTTTTAATCCATTCCAGGTTTGTTGGATTTTTTTTTCCATAATAGTCCATATTCTCCAGTCTAAAAGAGTTTTAATATATCGGAACCAGTGTAGTAGGATTTGGCTCTAGAAACAAGTCAGGTTGACACTTTTTTGAGGTTTTAATTTAGCACAGATACCAGCTGACCATTTCAACAAGATTATTCCCTGTAGAGCATCAGCATCCCTACAGAACGGTGTGACCATTCAGCCTCATTCACACTGGTGCCTAAAAAAAAGGCACTTCTGGCTTTAATAATTAGAATTTGTCAATAACGTGATTAATCTATTTTATGCCAATTGTTAGTAAAATTATGGACTTCTTCCCCCCAATGTGAGCATTAAATGACTGATTACCTTCTTTCTGTTTTTCAATAAGCAGTGGGCCTATTGACATTTTTGTATTCTACCGAGCAAGTTCTGGTGTACATCACGTAGATCCAACTCAGTTCTGCTTGCTTACAGTTATGCACGTATCCAAACAACTTGGTGAACAATGAAAAGGGCTTTGCTATTTGCAATGAAAAGCATTGGATTCTTTTTTATTGAGCAGAATCTTGGAGTAATCAGTCAATCAATACTTTAATGAATAAAATGGAAATTAGGACATTAGTCGTGCAAATTAGAAAATGTGAGACAATTGGAGACATAATGAGACAGATGATGCTTTTTATCAAACGTTTGTGGAATTGTTAAGTTTCAGAATTAGGTAATAACTTTCCCTGCCCACTTGGGTATCGTTTAAAAGCCTGCAGCCTATATAAGTGTAAAAACACAGATTAAAGGATTTATGGACAACCACTGTTGATCATTAGGAAATGCAACAGAAGACAGGCGCTAGGATCCTAAAACTGTCAATCTCAAATTTTAGGTAAATACTTGCCATATATAAAGGTTGTGAACATTTGGAACCAACAATGAAAATCTACATCTAGTGCACATTAGGGTTACCCTTATTACTGCTCAAGATGCACTGTGTCTTTTAAATCCCTGTGCAACTCTGTTTTTACCAGCAACAATGAGTAGAGGATGTGACAAAACCTGATCTTTAATGACAGCCCTTAGCACCAATTTCTATTTGAGACATTCATAGAATATTCATCTTGTGTTTGTGTTCATGTACCATGAAAGTATCACCCCAACTTTATATAATCTGACCGACAGCTGCAGCAATTTGAGATACTGAAACACTTTCATTAAACCTAATTGAGAGAAACATGTATTTTAAGACCCATTAGCTTCTTATCAAATGCAGGTGGTCCCTGGGATGCATACGAGATAGGGACTGTAGGTTTGTTCTTAAGTTGAATTTGTATGTAAGTCAGAACAGGTACTTTATTTTAATAAATTTAATTAGGGCAGATATTTGTCTCAACATATTATTAGGCAGCGTAATGTCAGTTACTTTATAGGATCCTCACTGTGAGTTCATCGCAAACAAAGAAAAAAAAAAGAAAAGCTGTGCTTTGATATGCAAAAAGAAACAACTGCAGAATTTGTCTTGGTCATTAAAGATTTACAAGATGTTGCAGAACAGCTCAGCCCTTAAGATGACCCACAACCTCAGCTGTGTTTAGAAAAAGACGTCTTCTGCAAGTCATGCGAACCACCCCTCCCCTCATCAAGCCTCCATCCTACACATGAGCGAACAGGGAAGCCCCATTCATATCCAGGAGTCGTCCATATGTCGGATGTCCTTACACGGGGACTACCTGTATAGCTAACTAAAGATAAGTCATATACAACACCCCCCCTTTATTTCTTTCCCTGGTTGGTATCATCAGTGGCCTGAAGCTGAAATGTCCTACAACATAAGCTTTGTCTTTTCTAAAAGATTCTGAATTCTGTTTGTGTGAGAGGGTTGTTTACACCCATACATTCCATTTAGTATATCAGCATGCCTTCATAATGTAATATTCATGTGATATTTAAGAAACTTAAAAACATTTGGCTGATAAAGATCACATAGAATGGGTTCATCTTAAGTTTCTAGACATGTTTTCTAAACAAGGTAAGAAGAACAGCATAAGATTAATGTTAAATGTAATACCAGAATAGTAGTCCACCAGTGATCAATTAGTCCCGATGCTAAGGTTTACATATAATGTATGGATATGACCAGAGGAGAAGCAGATTTTTGCTAATCAAAGTGACATAATTCAGATGTATCTGACAGTGTTGAATTTCATGTTACAGTGTGATATAAAAAGTTGTGTAAATGTTAGTGACCAAATTCAGAGACCCTATCACCAACCTAAAAAAAACAAGTCAAAGCACAGAAAAATCAAATGTTTTTTTTAATGTTTACTTCCAACGTATCCTTTCTATAATATTTTTTTTACTTTTTTCTCATCTGGTTTTCTGGGTGCTCTTATCTGTGCTAGGCCAGCCCCTTTACCCACCCTCCTTTCAACTCTACATAACTAAAGAGGAACAATATCAAGTTTGTAATTTGAGGGACAAATCTTCAGGGGTTGCTGATATATCCAAGATAGTTGCCCAATAGCAGTCTCAGACTTCTGGATCTCTATGAGTAATCATACATAAAATACATTAATTGCACTAATAATTTTGGCTACTGATCTTTTAACAAGATCTCTTCAGATGAAGGGTGTCAAAATACAGGTTTTCTACTACTGATTACAAACTATTATCCTGAATTTAAATAGTTAATATACCAATAATTAATGCTGGGTATTGGTTAAACTTCACATGTGCCAAAACACAAATTCAAAAATTCCTGCCAGGGCTGAACCAACTTCCTCAGGCAGTCTACCATTGCCATTCTCCTACCTTTTTAGTGGATGTGTGTGGAATAGGAGTCTGCGGTAATGGCATTTTTACAGAGAGTCTGCATCATAAGCTGCTTTTCCATTAGTTTCCAATAACCTGGCAACAACTTCCATTTTGGTAAACTTATGATTTTATAGATCTTTTTTGCATCCGGTTTCTGTGTTAAGGCCTGAAAGTGTATATTTTTCATTCATGTGCTCACAACATGTAGAGCTGTTTTCAGTTTGTCTGTTTCCAGTCTTTGATCCTGGCTAATTTTCCTTCTCAAAGCCAACAATAAGTTAGCTGTTTAAAAACATGTTTATTTTAATAGACTGTGTCACTTGCCTGGTGCCATCTCAATCTCCCTTCGCTGTGTCTTCCGTACCATGGGTTGAAATGGTGTAAAACACATCAGGCATTTGCAGAAATTTGCTTTTCAACCTCCTCCTTCCTCCAGAGAAAAAGCCTGTATAATTTTCCTTTATCTACAAATCTCCTTTTCTAGCTTCTGTCTTTGAACTGTAAATGAAGATAGGACATTTTCTATTTAGGAAAAGCTTTTTTTTTTCCTTTTCTCTGAACTCTCCTCTTGCTGCCAGGCCTGTACCATTGAGCCGAGGCGAAAAGCTGAAACACCCCTCCACCCCCCACTTAAAAAAAAAAAGATCAGATAAAAATCTGCCTTGGAGTTTCACAGCAAACACAGAATAAAATTATCATTAATAGTTTTCGGAGGCTGCTGCCAGGTAATTGAATTTATGAGCAAAAGGAAATTGGGCATATTGGGAAAAAATATCATGAAGTTCTAAAAGTACATAGCAAACTAAAATCTCTCAGATTCCCATGAGCTCCTGCTTCTCATAGATACTTTGGCCAGATATTCAAAGTAATTAAGCTGTTGCAAGATATATATTTGCACAGATAGCAGAAAGAGAAAAGCACTCTGTGGCTTTGTGCTTCACAGGTATTGTTGCTTTCGGCTTGATACCAGCTGCCAACTAAGGACTTGTTCTTGAGAAGAGGGTGCAGAGTTGAAAGTACTGGTGAGAGGCAGAGCTGGAGGGGTTTGGATATTGATATGCTGAATAAGTCTTAACCCATTAGTGTAACTAGCACACCACATTTTCACTGTCTTTCAAATACATTTATTTTTTGCTGTTTATTAAGACAACATTTACATTCTGCTTTTTCTATGCTGTTAGGTAGGCAGGTAAGCCATTCATTTTACATGTGGAAGATGTGTCTTCCATGTGTAAAATGATGTTTCCATCTCTTGGAAGATGTGTTGTGCCAAAAATCTATAGATGGAGTGCCTATAGTTGCCTATTTGCCTCTGGTGCCCAACCTACAGCCTGGGGTGGCTCTTTGATACCTGTTGCGTGACCCTCAAAGCTCCTACAGATGTTGTGTATAATAGTATTCTAAATGGGCTGTAATAGAAGTGAACAGTAGTGGTCCCAGTCTCCTGAAATACATCTCTCATCTCCAACAACTTCCATTGACTGTCTGCTATTTTTAACAGCCATCCATAGAGTCAGTGTTCAGTTTGCTTTGAACTTTCAATGTTGCAGGGAGGGCAGACTGATGAATTAGTAGTTTCTAACTACTACTCGTAGTAGTTTCCAGCTCCGCCGCGGGTTGCCGGCCAGATCGGCCAGGGGGCGTTAGGCCAGAACAAACTACCGGCTAGGCCATAGCTGGCCTAAAGGCCGGAGTTTGCCGACCCCTTATCTTGAAGTTCTCATATGTCACTAGCAATATTGATCTGTCCTAGTTGAACTGTAGTCCACTTCAAGGTTGATGTGGTAAAATTATGAATTTAACCATGAGAACCATACATTAGTATTACAATATATAGGAGGTTCTGTAAAGATCATGCTTTCAAATTTTTTAGACTTTACATTTTTGGACAACCTTCATATAGTTAAAAATAAAATTTTCTAATGTAGCAGTCCAGCCCTGCTGACACCCAAGTTTTAAAGGCCCTGTATTCAACCACCCCATAGTCCATGCCAACCTGTCCTAAGTAATGTAAGCTGTCATAACTAAAGTGTTTTAAGGTGCTAATTGATTTGCTTCCATGCTGGTCATCTGTAAATAGGATAACAAATAACAGTTCTTACAACAAGTGAAATCAGAAGTATAAATGAAGTTTTAACTTTAGATTATTATATTGATTTATTAGTGAATAGAGAAATGCCATTGGATCCTCATAACATTTTCAAGAAGAGGTCAGCACTTTCATTATAGCTATTTCCCCTATGATTGGTTTCCTTTAAATATAGAGAAGCACAGTTCTACAATGCTCAGTGTTAGTCTGTATCCACCTCTCCACCTGTCTATTGGAGCCCTTCACATGAACACTGCTGCATGAATGATGTAGGCTTGCTTTTATTAACTAGCACATAATGAAAGGAAGGCATTTGATACCATTGTACAAAATGCATCCCCTCAGCTATTCCCTACGGTGAATCTATATGAATGGAATACAATGTTGGCAGTAACCAGAATATCATATGAAATAGGGAGCCCAATCAGAATCTGGAGCATAACCTGCACTTTTTATCTGTAGACTTTTCGCTCTGTCTGTCTCAGCTTAGTGTCAACACTAATTGCTCTCAGGTAGGTCTCTGCTGGTCCTTGGGGGTCTGTCCTCTATCCCATCCATCCATGGCTGAGACTTCTTGTTTTTGCCATATAGGATACAGAGGATTACACAGAAATTCCGGCAGCTTATGTTTGCATAGATTTCAGTCTGCCCAAGAGCCAGATTTCTGTCAAGCCTGACTGGCAGACTCTTGAAGCAGGACAGATTTAAGGTCCCTGAATGGACCTAGCTGAACGTGGTCAACTTTGGCTGTGCATACAGTGTATTTTCAGATCCCTAAGAGAGAAGATTTTTTTCCTCTCCTTTTTTTAGCACAACCTAAAGGCTTAAGATATGAAATCTGACAGCTATCAGCCTCTAAGTGGTGGAGATGGGCATTGGTTAGCTGTGAGAAGTGAATGAACACAAGGGGCAAATTATCTATCTTCATACATGAGGGGCTTTTCTTGTTTACATACAAATCTGTTACTAACTCTGATACTTCAGCGTATAGAAAACATATCAAACACAATCTTAGCACACAAGGAATTACTGTCATACATTGCCAGGACGTGTTTGCAAATGCCTTCAAAATATGAATCAGGTTTTTGTTAAAGGGCTTTCAATAAACTATATTCATCATCTGTGTGTATGTGTGTGTGTGTGTATATGTATGTATATATATATATATATATATATATATATATATATATATATATATATATGTATTCTTCCTGTGTGATCCACCAAGATAATTTTAATCTAACCTAATAAAGATTCTGGACAATGCTGATCACTGACCATAGTTTAACTACTACACACTCTTGTGTTGCTGGCAGCTATTAATAGATCACAAATACTTTCTGTGTAAGCTGTTTGCTTTCTGTTGACAGCTAGCAGAAAATAAATGAAGCTTATAAAAAGAAAGAAAGTGCTAGACATGTCCGTTTTTGTCAGCTCTATGCCTGTTAAAGAAAAAAAATTCTTATAGGTAGATTTGTATGGTAACAGAAAAAAGCGCAAACAGTGATAAAATATCTTTATTATTTTAGCATAGATAGATGGTACATATAGCCAGGAAGTACTTAACTACAAACAGAAGTGTACAGGTGTTGCTCACAAAGTACTGACAGTTTTTATTGACACAACCAAAGTAACTCCTGTGAAGTAATTCAGTAAGCTTTATCTGTGGCTTTAAAATGAAAATTGCAGTGTGGTATATATAATTAATATAGGCCCACTTTATTTACCAGTTCCCTTCTTTAACCTTAGGTTGAGGTTCAGATTTTTTCGTTTGTGTCTTCCGAGTTCAAGTTTCTTTGTTCTTCTCCACTCTGTGAGAATGTTTCCGTGAAAAAGATTTAAATAAGAGTGCAAATCTACTGATGTATGTGCAGAAACAATTGTATTTGCTTGAATTTAAAACTTTTCTTTTAGCTGTAACCAAGGCTGGAAGACTTGTTCCCCCCAAAACATGTATGCTTTTATTAAAAAATAGAAACTGAAAATAGTTTATTTTGGACTGAACTTTTTGTATTTAGTTTTTATGGTTTAACAAAAAAAAAAAAAAAAAAAAAAACACTTTTGGCTCTCCTATAGGATAAGATAGGTAGGTAACGATTTTTGAGCACCACTGGAATACTCCCAACCAGAATCATAAATACATTCTGAAGTCCAGCACTACTCATGTCCACCATGATATGTGAATTACTGCTGTCCTCTTCAAAGTATGTTAGTTCCCTGCCTGTCATTGCCAATTATTGGCAGAATAAACAGAGTTAAGGAATCACATCATTTTCTGATACTCATTTACAGCATGCTTGTCCCATGTCTGTAATTCAAGTATTAAGCCATACACAAGCATCTAACATGTTATAGGAGGTCAGCAATGGCAGTGCCTGTCAAGTTATGATAATGCAGGTTTTCTTCCTAGGAATAGTCTATATGTGATCATTTTGTTATGTTGTCCTCCTGTCAAACCAGAAATTCTAGCCAATGGTTGGGTTTATCACTGTTAACTGTTACTCTGCCCAAAACCGCACTTTTTTTATATGACAACTTTATATGCTCCGATAGGAGGAGAATACAACTAAACAATAAAGGTAATCCCTGAAAGGTGAGACTGAACTTTTGTAACAATTTATAAATGACAGTCTATTTCGTATAATATAGAGAATGTTAATGTTACTTAGACAATACTCTCCAAAATTATACAAAATAAGCAGCTGCTTTTGCTGACTTCTAGTCTCGGGAGATTTGCAGTTTGACTTGGTGACTTCCATATTGTACTACTCGCTGTTCTCCTTGCTAGAGAATTTAATTTAAGAAAATTAATCCTTTAATCTACCTGTGATGGGAGAGTGGGCGGGGTGGTGTGCAGTGACACAGTCCGCCCACTCTCCCATTGCAAGCTCAGTTCCGAGGACGTGCCACGGAACACCAAAAGGCCCAGAGAAACATCCTCATTGGGCCGTTTACGCCCCGCGGGCTGTAGTTTGCCTATGCCTGATCTATCAAGATGGCTGGCTCAGAAGCAAAGTGAAGAATAAGGCATTTTAAATCAATACTGTATATAGTATTCAAATACTGTATACAAATATAGTTGGGGGAGCATGGTGGTTAAAGCCTAGCACTGTGGCTTTGGAGTTCAGTTGCCACATGTGATTTTACTGGAATGACATTTGTGTGCTCCAGACTGTGTATATGTGCTTTCGACTGTGTCAAGGATATCACATAAACACACTGATAGTTTGGTGGTCTTCCCCAAAAACTGACCTAAGATATTGTGGGCATTGGACTATGATGAAGGAAAGAATATAGCTTGTTACGATTGTAGAGCTCTGTGTAATATATAAATACATAATAATAAAATAATCAGGTTGTAATTTTCTTAGCCAGGACTAATATGAATGGCTTAATAGGATTATTAATGCACCACATAATATTCTAACAATATTAAAATGAAAGATAAAAGGTAATAGTTCTTTTAATTCTCTGAGACTTTTCTAAACTTTTTTCATGTGCGTGTCTGAGATTCTATATATTTGTTTCAAATTCTCTACTTTTTATCTACAAGTATTTTATGTTTTTTTTTTACATTGGTGCATGCAACTTTGAAGCTTCTAAGCTGTTGAAGGTAGCACTCCAGACTTCCGCTTGTCAAGCACATAACTAATTAGAATTTTTAGTATGCACCATGAGGCTTTCAAGGATCTGCCAAGACGTTAGGTGAACCAATTGTAAGTTGCAAACTCATAGTTATTCCAACCGTATACGTTTAGTGGAAGAATATTGATTTATTTTTGTATGCCGTGTAGTTTATAAATATGCATTAGGATTTGGTCTTATCTGTGCTTTTTTTTTTCCTACAGTGCAAATTCATCTGGGAAATGAGTTTGATATGCAGGGCAGTCCGTTCCTGCTAGCTGCGACTTTCTCTCTCTATTAATCCCAAATCTGCTGAAACATAAACCTACGGTTAAGGGCAAAGTTGTGGTAATTTTTGAATCAATTTACTTACAAGATTTGACATAAGATAAAATATGAATATAGATTTTTTTATGCAGTCTATAATCATAAAATATAAAATTTTATATCTCTTCTTTATTTTTTGCAGCTTTACAGCAGCTGATTTCTTGTCCATTGTTTGACATTCGAACATTGGATGTCACTCTCTAGCCACTCTATTATATTTTACCAAAATGTAATTTGACCACATGATTATCAGATTAGAGAGAAATACTAAGAGTGTGTGCAGTCTGTATTTAGTCCCTTTAATACTGAAACCAGGGGAAAGCTTAGATCCCACCCACGGTTGCAAAGTATCATGTCAGGATGAACAAAGTGGCCTGCATGGAGGAACTCAGGGATATTAGCCATGGCAAATTGAAAATATACCAATACATGGTCTAATATCTAATAATGTATAGACAAGTGTAGCTTTCCTAAATTAGTGTCTGTTCCCCTAGACCCAGACAATAGCAGCCACCTGTTACAGCATAGGATACATATAATTTTAATTTAATTCTAATTTTTAATTTTAAGTTTAATTTTTAATTTTTTTTATTCATGTAAGCTAGAGCTCATCATATCACAGCCTTATTCTGCAGGACCAATAAATTGTAAGCCACGGACATGACTGTCACCTTTCCTAGTTTTTTTATTTTATTTTGAACCTCAGCTTGTTATATTTTATCTGTTTCTTAAAATACTAGTAAAGTAAAACATTATTTGGGATAAAAATGGAAATCAGTGTAAACACAGTGTTACACGCATTGTGGGAAAGCATACATTAAAAAAAATCTGTAATTTGAACACAGACCTCCATCTAACTTGGATATTAAAGGATTATCAGCACACTGATACATTTTCAGTTTGAACATAGTGATAAACATACCTTAGTAGAAAAAGTCCATGGTCAACACACACATGACATTTTCTACCATTCAAGGAAAGATAATGTTATCTGCATGAGCAGATATCATAAAGATATCATAAAACTGCTCTTTAGAGTAACAGTTCAGTGTGTTTGTTATGTTAAAGCAGAATTAAATTAATGATACTCACCTGTGCCCATTTAATTTTAGAGCACTGCCATCTTCATCGTTGTCCTTTTCCTGAAAGCAATCTTTGGACATTTTGATTGGCCAGGCCGGGATGAAAAAACTTCTGTGCAGGACTGGGAGCTCAGTGGTTCCTGGCATGCACAAGGAAAGCTGGTGGAAGGGCCCCCTCCACTCGAGACAGGAGTTTTGGAGCGGCCAAAAAATGTTCCAATTTCCCTTTTTTGGGATGATTGGCTATGTGGTTTCCCCTTCCCCATGTTGCAGGAAAGGGAAGATGTGGGCAGAGAGTTGCAGTGAAGAATGCTGTACTTGAGAGTTAAGCAGGTATAATTTCCCGAAACATTAGCGTATCAAACATCCATCTGTAGGGCCCAGAAGTGGTGGGGCCTCACATCCCAGGGAATTAGCAGCCCATATTAGAGATGGCTTCCAGGTCTCTAAAGCTGAGGGATCAGAAAAGTAGTGGAGTGTTCAGCAAACAGATGAGACCATATAGGGAGCAGTATTTCCAGAGCAAGAGGCTGTGCGGCCTAATTGGCCTTCAGGTTCCAAGTTAATACAAACAGGTACAGTCTGCCAGCAAAGAACCAAAGTGGGTTGTTCCACAGATACAGGATGTTCAGTCAAAGAATGTTATGACGTCAGCAGTACTTGGTACCCTTTCTCTAAATGGGATGTCTCTGTATGCTGGAGTTGCACAATGTGTATTACCATGGGGTCAGCATGGCCTCCCTGTATTGTTAAAGCCAGTCCTCCAGACTGTATGTTGAAGATTTAAACTGTTAGGTACAAACCTTCAGCGCAGTTAAATACTAATCAACAGTTGCTGCGTGACCAGGGAGCAGGCCTAGCTTCCCTTTTCTTCTGAGTTGGATGTGGATGTTATTGTATTTTGCACAAGGAACCAAGCGGCCAAGATGGCCGATGACACTTTCAAAGGTAGACAACTGAGCAGTGTCCTCCACAAATATAATATGCAGACTGAGGCGCAGTATGGTATAGGGCAAGATATAATTTAGGATATTCCCAAACTCCCTCTCTCTCTGAGGATGGTGATGGATGCAGATTCTCAAGTTGTACTGTACATAGGGAGCCATGCGGCCAAGTTGGCCGATTGCACTTTCAGAGATAGGTATATGAACAGTGTCTTCCACAAATACAGTATACCAGCTAAGTAGCAAGGTAGTATAGGGCAGGGTATAATGTAGGATAGTCTCAAATCCCTTCTCTCAACTAGGATGGCGATGGATGCAGGTTATCAGCTGAGTCCATGGCTGCTTAAATAAAATGGCAGACTGATGTCCCAGAACACAGAACAATTCCCAAGGTCTCAGAGATAAGCAGGAGTAGTATAGGGCAGAATATAATGTAGGATATTCTCAGATCCCTTCTCTCTGTTAGGATGGCGATGGATGCAGATTGTCAAGTTGTGCTGTGTATGAGAAACCATGCGGCCAAGATGGCCGAATTCACTTTCAAAAGCAGCTAAGTGAACAATGCCTTCCACAAATACAGTGATCAGCTAATTAGCCAGGTAGTACATGACAGGTTATAATGTAGGATGAACCCAAATCTCTTCTCTCTGCTAGGATGGAGATGGATGAGGGTCGTCAGCTGAATCTGGGGCCGCTTGAGTAAGATGGCAGTCTGATGTCTCAAATCACAAAGCAATTCCCCCGGTCTCAGAGATAAACAGAAGTATCACAGGGCAGAGTATAATGTAGGATATTCCCAGATCCCTTCTCTCTTTTAGGATGGCGATGGATGCAGATTATCAAGTTGTGCCATGCATGAGGAACCATGCGGCCAAGATGGCCGAATTCACTTTCAAAAGCAGCTAGATGAACAATGCTTTCCAAAAAATACAGTAATCAGCTAAGTAGCCATGTAGTGCAGGGCAGATTATAATGTAGGATAAACCCAAATCCCTGCTCTCTGCTATGATGTCGATAGATTCAGGATGACCGCTGCACAGGGGGCCTCTTGAATAAAATGGCCGCCTCAAGTATCAAATCAAAAGGCAACTCCCAGGTCTCAAAGATAAAAGGCTTGAATGAAAGGAAAATATTCCTGCTTACCCCAGAAAAAGGAGAGGGTATAATGGCCCTGTGTCAGTAAGGGCTGGCGGGATGAATCGCCCAGCCAGCTCTCCCTCCTGTGACTGCCAGCAGCTGCGGATTTCTGACGGAGTCTGAGCCCTGCGGGGAGCGGTGCCGACACTCTTCCTGCTCGCCCGCACACGATCACCTCTCTCTTCCCCCGCCACCGGTTCTTCCGGTGTTCCCCGTGCCCGGGATCAAAGGGATATGCAGCCCGTAGCAGCAAATCTACGGGCAGAAGCGGAGCTCAGTCTTGTTGCGGCCGCTCGTGGTGACTCCTCCCCCGGAAGTCCCAATCTTTGGACATTTTGATTGGCCAGGCCGGGATGAAAAAACTTCTGTGCAGGACTGGGAGCTCAGTGGTTCCTGGCATGCACAAGGAAAGCTGGGATTTCCGGGAATCTCTGGCAACAAAATACATGCTCATCTCAGTGAAATTTAACAGCTGAGGCAGATGAAGCAGGTAAGAGCATTTATTGCAGAAGGCACATCTGTCCTTTTCTGCAATAAAAACCTGCCTGATCGCCATTTGTTCAATGTTAAAAAATCACCTGACACACTTCTAATAAAGAAAGCTCATATAAATGTGCCTATTTCAGCAATATCTTTTCTATCTCTCCTTTTTTATTCCTAACAGGGCACTGGCTGATAGTAGATGGTGGAAAAACAGCTGACATATTTAGAATCCTGAATAGCTGCCATTTCAAAATTTTAATAATGTGTGCTTATTAGATATTATTAGGTATATTAGCACCACTGTGGTTTTTATGTGCCTGCTAGTTTCATTGTGTGTTTGGAATTTAGCTTTAAGTTGCCATTTGTGAGTAGAGCGAAGGGAAGTTTGCGTTTATGCTTTGCACACCATGTGATAGTCTGGGAGGACGACCTTTACTTTCCGTGTTATTAGTGGTAGCTGGTTTTGTTTGTGACTGAGCATATAAATCTCATCCAGCCTGTAATCACCTGCTCCACATTGCAACAGGCTCCATTCTGCTCGAATTAGAGTGGAAGGCTTAGGTTCTGTCATTGCTGAAGTATCCATTCCAGCTCAGCTTGTTACCGCTGTTTACAGTCTAATTTGGAGGGCTGAGGTCTAGTCTCCTGGTAAGTTGTTTGCCATAAATCTTACCGCAAGCTCCCTACAAGTAGATAGTGGAAAGGCACTGTGTCAACTGTGTATTTGGGTCCTGTGCGGTTGTTAAAATGATAAAGTTCAACAGGCAATGTACTCTGGTATCTCTGAGGCCAGAGCAATAACACTTGTGTAGCTTGTTAAGACTTCTGTTTCATAAATGGGGATTGACTAGAAACTGGAAACTGAGCCACAGGAATCTTAAAGGATAACTGGTCTTCTAATTGTTATGATGTTTAAAATGAAATTACTTTTTTCGTATCGTAGCTTGTGGGCTTAATGGGAGATACTTGGTACAGGCAGCAAAAATAAGACCTCATTTAGTGCCATTTGCAATGTTACATGCCTTACCCTTTTGTCCAGCTGCGACCAAAAGTGCCCAGTCGTGTTCCAACTTAAGAACCCCATAATAACAGCATAGATTTCAAATATCCTTTATTTCTCAAAGTACATCTGCCCAAAATCTATGTCGGCCTACAATGCAAACAACACACATTGTACCATTCTGTAATGCAATCTATATGTGTTTGCTCCAGTCTATGAGCCTCAGAAACCTACTGCACCAAGCTCTTATTTCATCAAAATGTTCCATCTTTAAGTCCTCTGCAATCATAAATACCAAGCTTTAAAAATAAATTCATGAGTTGGTTGTTACAGAGCTGTTGTGCTTTTTTTGTCCTGCATTTTCTGTCTCAAAGGACTGTGAAACACAGTGTGGGAAGACTGTCAACTGTGGCACACAGTAGACAGCACACAGGGCAGTGGAGAGCAGATGAGGTGATAAACTTTTGGAGTCATCCTGCACAATTACAGGCTCTGCAAAATGTTATTGACTTTTTTATACTATCATCTATATAGCCCAGTAGGGGCAGTGGATCATAAGTGTTCATTACTTAATATATCTGCTTCAACTATATATTTAGTTTGACTAGGACTACCCTCTGGAGGCAGCTACTTATGTCCCAATTCTACTAATTGGATGCCACAATGCAATGCCTAAGTGACATTCCCAGTCACTTAGGTCTACCCAATGGGGCAATATTATTTGTTTTAACAATGTGATTGTTTTTTATTGCACACAGGAAATGTCAGGTTTATTTAAGTATCTCTGTTTGGGGCCAGTCTTTTCTTACAAATGTCAGTACTTGTCCTTTGTCCAAAATTCAAAGCCATTGGTGGGTACTTACATTTTTGTACTTCAGACTTTATTTGAAATATCAAACAAAGAGACAGTATAGCAAGAACATATCGGTTAGAAAAAAGTACATACAAGAGTAACCAGTGTAAATCACTGAGTAACAATCCTTGAATAGTAAAGTTAGCATTGAACAATTTAAGTGCCTTACAATAACACTCACAAAGTTTTAATATACTAAAGCAGTAAAATATAGAATCAACATATCAGTATTGGCTACCCACAGCTTTGAAACAAACAAGATTACGGTGCAGTAAGGGATGTCAGATCATGGTTGCCCATCCAACTACTTGTACCTTGTGATATCTATATTTTTAATCTCGTTTTTTTCTTGTCTCCTTCATGTGTTATCAGTAGATACTATCATTAATTTTCTTCTTGGAAGATTTTTGTTGGTTTTCATACTTACACTTGAGAGATTAATGGGTGCTATGTTCCCGGGGTGTTGTATTTGAAGGTGCAGGAAGATCTAGTTTTACAATCTGAGCTATGCATTGCAAGATTATTATGGTTTTATTATTGTATTTGAACATTTATAGCTCTCTGGGTGTAAAATGATTCATTTTTAGGACACAGTGTCTCATCACTTACACCATATAATATATTTAGTCTGAGTTCTTTCCTGTGTAGTTTATTTTCAAAGTCTGGGTCAGCAACATGTAGGGGATACTTATTTTCCATGAATATTCTTGCTCAAAAGAATTCATAAGAATTCTGCCTGTATCTCTATTAAGATATTTCCATTTGTTTTCATGAAGCACAGAGTGTTGTGAATTGTTTAAATGATTACTGTACCCTCTCCTGATGGTTTTTTTCTGGATGTATGTCTGCAGGTGACATTTGACTATTAGATTTATGTATCTTCCAAGGACTTCAGACTTCATCTTCTGGATCTTAAAATTCAGCTTACTCCATAACGAGTGTCGTTATTTTGCAGCCTAGCTTTAAACATACAATAGGAAAAAGTGCTTCCTATTGGGGGTGATTTACAAGAAACAATCCATGTAAGCATAGTTTTATTGCAAGTAAGGATTGCTATAGTGGCACTGTCTAGTTCAGACATAACTTGCTTTAATCTGGATAATTCTATACTAATGTGATCGTCTATGATCACCACCGGATTTCTTTCTCTCAAATTCTCCCAAATTTTTCAGTCTTTAGAAGCACAGCCCTAGGCTGCAGACTGGCAAGGAACAAGATGGCTGGAATGACACAATTTGGAACTCTGAACTTTCTCTTCTGATTGACTAATCCTAACTTAATTGCACATAGATTGTAAAATAACTGTTCATCATACACACTTGCTATTTTTACTAAAAAAAATACTGTTTTAACCTCTTTTTCGTTCAATGTTCTATAGCAGCACTGCTGATTTCATGATGCATCTTTGCATTCACTTCCTGTCCTGTAACAACATTTCACCTCTCTCCCTGTGCAATGAGCTCTACTTTTAGTTTTTAATTTATATATGCGGAGGGATCTAGTTATAGTGTAATAGCAGAGCAGAACTGGCAGACAGGAAATGAGCATTAATGCCACGTAACAAGGCTATTATAAGCAAAATGACTTTAATAGCATGATCACTGGGTATACAAAAGCGTCACGTTCATGAATATTGAAATTACTTTAAAACCCACAGAAAAGGCAAACAAATAAAATTGCAATTTTAGCTTTAGCAGCCAGTGAAAACCTTTTTTGATTTCTTTGTTACGAGGGACAAGTCTGCTGTCCTTTTGTAGCATACAAAAGCTCCAAGATGCTAAGTATCTTGTGACAACACCTCTCCTGTACTGATTACCACATTTTATTCAAATGAGCCACTGAGCATCAACAACACATGGCAGAAATAGTAAGTTAAATTTTATGGTTTAATCAAGAGTAATATATTGTGACTTCAACCTGCAAAGTATTGGCAATGACAATGAGCGGGATTCAATAAAGCTTTCCAAGACTGAAAAGATAGACTATCATGGGAGAACCTTGGTGGTGCAGCAAACCTAAAAAGGTTTTCTTTAAAATCATTTGCTGTTAATTCGCAATTGTTCAGATCCAGTCCAGGTTTGCTGGATCACCCAATTTTACCCATAGTCTATCTTCTCCAGTCTTGCAAAGCTTTAATAAATCAGTCCAATTGTGTTCTTATATTTTTTTCAGTTCTTAATGTACAGGCCCAGTTGCATTATTTTGATTTGTGTTTTAGGGTTCGTATGATCCAACCAAAGTAAAGGTGATTCATTTGAGCATGAATCCAGCTCAGAAAGCTCAGCAACAACGTAAAGAGGATGTGCAGCAGCTGCACGATGAGTGCAATAAGCTGAGGGACCTGGTTAAGATATTGGAAGGCGGATCGCCTGTTCCTGTCAGACTGGAGGCTGTAGGAAACATTCAGTCATCTTCACAGGAAGTTTCAGGTTGGTGACTTGTTTTTATCTTCATTGGGCTCTGTTTATATAAGTCTGAGAATTTGACATTCCCTCAAACATACCCTGGTGTGAATCAATTACTGCCATAAAAACACATGGACCTGGAAGATTCTCTTGAGAGAATGTCGAATTCCCTGTGTAATAAATAAAGGCCTTGTCTTTCTACATCTACATTCTTATCATTTTCTTTACTCCCTGATTCCCTGTCCTAATTGCATTTAATAAAATAATGTACCTGTTCCGACATACAAATTCAACTTAACAAACCTACTCTCCCTATCTCCTATGTAACCCGGGGACTACCTGTATTATTCTTTTGTCTATGCTGATCTTGCTCTCTTGTTATGGGCAACAGTTGGAATAAATAGGACAGAGCAGAACAAACTTTTGTATTGAAACGTTAGATCAGTTTGGAGTTACACAATGCAAAACCACGATTACCCCAGTTTAGTACGCTCCTTTAGGCGTTGCAATTGGGTGTATTTAGTGATTGGTAGAGGCAACTTCCAAGTATTACATTTTGGCGTTCAGACCAAACCGACAACTGTTTATAGGTGAATAAACCATGACCACTTGCTGCGTCTGTTGAATTTATTGACAAGTTTTGACTACCTGGAAGCAAAGGCCTGCCAATCACATCTTTCATCTGACTATTGGGGAAAAAAATGGAAAAAGCAACTTCTACTTATTTCAGAGGTCGAATATAGAGTAGATAACATAATGAATAAAAATACCCAAAATAAAGGAAGATAAGCATACTAAATTTCTGTGTATCTAGGAATTCATATCACAATTTTCTTCACCAGGGTAGGACTAGGAGTCAACAGTGCCTTAGATCTCTTGCTTCAGATGGGGCATTGAGGCTGCAGGCAGAAGAATGCCTAGACACACACACATTCTAGAAAGTAAATTTCTATATTTCTGGAAAGGCTCTAGATAAAAGGTATTTAAGAGTACTATCAAGACCTAACACTTCCTAGCACTTCTGGATAATTCCCTATACCAAAGCAATTATTGTATCTCTTTAAAATCCACTTTAAATGTAATTATGAATATAAACATTATTGCATTCTTCATTATTTATCAATTATTTCCTATGGTATAAGATACAATTCAGTATGTCTTCTTTTAAGTACTGTTGTTTTAGTCATTATTCCAGACATCCTACATAGCTATAGTTACACCAGAGCAAACATTTGTACATTTTAAGTTTGCACTGTATCCACTCATTCTTGAAAGACCAAACATGTAATGCACAAATAAACAAATGAATAATTTATGCGATTGTTCTGGTGGCATTAGTTTAACTGGGAAATAATCCATCATCTTTCTTTTTGCAGATCCTTCAGCATCTGTATTAATGATGTGAGAATGTTAGAATGTTTCCACTACCTTGCTTCACATTTACATCAAATAATTAGTTGGACCTGCTAAGCATTTTATTAAAAGTTACAGAAAGAAAGTCTACAAAAGATATCACTATTTAACACATAAGAAACAACTAAAAAACTATATCATCATGAGTATCCCCACACATAAAAATTGATAAAAAAATGACAATTACCGGAAAATTGCACTTATAATGTAAAGTAAGGATATCTATTCCCCCTGTACTTAGGAAATGTAAATGGCAGTCTCTGTGTGGGATCTTCCTTAATGTAGATATTTGAGATAGTAGAGTTTTATAAAATATTACTGTGTTTTACAGAACGCTTGGACATGGTTTTAGAAACTGTACATGAACTTGCCTTATAAACAGAACCATGGTGCCTTGGGGCTAATACCTGAAACTTTTATAAGCCCATTTTTTTTTTTACACATGCAGTACAAACTAGCACCACAGTATGTTTTATTGAATGCAGACTATTAGGTGCAACCAGCAGTTGTATGCTGCAAATGTATGATTTGTTGTACTTTTATATCTATAAGTTTCCTCCAGGTGCAGAGTTCAGTAGTCCTCCCCATCCTAATGTCATGCTGATGGAAATGACTGAAATAGCTGTATGACTATACAGTCTTTGGGGTTTAGTAAATTGAACCAATCCTAGTGTGAGGTCATCCATCTGCTGCAGGCAGGAAGAAGCAGTTTTCTATCCCAGTGATCACACTCCAGTGGTATTACTTTGTTGCAAGTCAAAAGATAAGAGGTTCTACCAAGAGTCTAATCTGTGTCTCACAACCAAGGATTGCAAAGGAATCTGGGAATATTATGTTATTATGCAGCCAGAACCTCAGTCCAGAAGGTAAATGCTGTGACGTTAAACAAAAATTACTTCTTTCTTCTGATTAATCAAAGCAAATAAAAGCATTGGCAGGGGGGTATCTGTAATTAATTATAGGCGATCTGTGTGGCTAGAAGAGCTGTTCGGTACTTTTTATTAAACATACACTGATATTATATACCCTTAAAAAAATGTTAAAATGTTAAAAAGTCCAATACATTTTCTGTTTTATTCTCTATTCTCAATTTACCCAAGGCTTTCTGTTTCTGTGACATCAGCCAGAGATTACAGCCTAGACTTGCTGTGTATGCAACAAAAATATAAAAAAAAGAAATGCAGCATTTTTGCCATAGTCCATGGGCTGGTGCACTGACAGCATGTCTCCATTTATCATAGTCACATGGAGTCTAGAGCTATACACAAATAAAGGTTAGTAAAACGCAAAGAGCGGCTTCTTTTCCCAACTAGTTCACTTGAATCAGGATAACTGCATTGTCGTGGCACCACTACAATAATTAAAGCATGGAACCACTTTAAGAAGATTTGTGTTGCCCTGTAGCTGATTTTCTCAGGATATTCCTGTTTAGTTCACAATGCATAGAATATTTGTCATGGATCCTAAAGAGTAACTGCATTTTAAAACACATTAGCTTTGTATATTCAGGCTGATGGCAGGGTATAACATGGTGGTGGCCTCTGGTGGGTAGGGAGGGGGGAGAGAATTGGTCATCCTATTTAGAGGTCTTGGATCATGTCCTCTAGGACTTTAATATCAAATCCCCAATCAAACAGAAAAAACACAGTTTAAGTAGAGGTTAATGCAAACACCATTTTCCCTGTTTCTTTTTCTTTTTTTTTTTTAAATAACAAAGATGTTTTCCCCTATCAGACTATTCCCTGTCAGTACATGTAATAGAGCCTGATTGGCTACCAGCATATAGACCCTTCCTCTCCCAGTTTGAATACGTTTATACAGAAGGCGACAGGAGGTGGATAGCAATACTGATTTAGAAATGCTGGTTGGATATAGAATGTAAAAATTCATATATATATATTCATATAAATTCATATATATATATATACACATATATATGCATACATACACGTACGTGTGTGTGTGTGTATGTCTAGTGATTTTAAGGTTTTGTTATTGTAGGTGAGAACAGCAAAGTATTTTGTACTTGTCTACATCTGTTCTGTTCCTTTTATGTTTGAAATCTACAACTTTTATAGAAGCACAATAGAACAAAGTTTGTACTTAATAATATTTACAGTGTGGATTTATTCCATTCCTTGCTTTAGAGTGTCCCTCCTTTCAGAGAGCCAGGGTTATCCTTTAAGGGTCGATCCTAAAGTTATTGATGTTTGCTTCTGCCTTTCACTGTGGTTTATATTGTAAAGCCAAGCAACTGCTGTTCTCTTTTGTTTATTTGAAGAACTCATCTGAAGTGCTTCTCTAATGGACTTGAGGAGGGTTTATTTCTGCTTCAGGCACCATATTTAATAGTCTGTTACATCTTCGCTTTGTAGCGAGCTCCATCTCTCCACTTGTACAATGTCTGCAGGAGAATTAATAGATGTTTTTCCTGGTTTTAAACTTTACGCCAGTATGCTAATCACATTTGCACTGCAGACGTTTGAGGAAACTACTACAAAAGATTTGAGGTGTTTTTTTTTTGGGGGGGGGGGGTAATGGTGAATCATGAACCACTAGGCTTACCTTTCAGCTTTTTTTTTATTTTTATTTTTTTTGTTTTATTCCTTAAAATTGAAGATCCAGTGCAATTCAGCTTAAATATAGGCTTAATGCACCCAAAAGCTTACAGCATTTGCCATCTACACAAGCCTCTCAAAGTTAGTCTGTGCTACGTGAGCAATACCAGATTGGGGTAATTTGCAGACTAGATTCACCCTTTCTAGCCAGTGCTGGAATAAGGTCATCAGTGCTGTCTTTGATAGTGCTTAGACCTAATACTAGTGTATTTTTTATATTGTTGCTGTGACAAGGGTTAGAGTCTAAGGTCTTTTATGCAGAAAATTAACCTTTTTTGACCCTGTTTTGAGGTGCTCTCTTCCTGGGATTGGAATCTCCAACCCGAATGCAAGCATACCCTGCAGCTGTGCTCACCCTTTTCCACAATACAAAACTGCACAACTGCAGGATACACACTAAGGTTCCAGTGTACACAAAATGGATGGTTTCAGTCGAGTTGAATGCTAAAGAACAGGAACAAGTGCCCTTTTCCCTCCTGCTTTTTGTAACCCGAAATCTCTCTGCTAGCTAAAAAAAAAAAAAAAAAAAAAAAGCAAAAATAGTACCCCATACTATGAAGTCTCTATAACTGCTCAGACACTAAAATGCACTTTGGGCTGATACCTGATAAAGATACCTTATATAAAACCACCAAAGATATTCAATATTGTGATCAAAGATCAGCAAATAATGTAATCCATTCTTAAAAGGCCCTAAAGATACCCAACATCTAGTTCACAGACAACAAAGTGAAAAGGCTGCACATAATGGTATACTGTATAAAAAAATATATATATCCTGCTACCTAATGTAGATGATAAATAAGTCCAGTTTTACCAGGATTATATGTGTGTGATTCCCAACACCACCATTTTCACCACCATGTCTTGCAGGTAAACTGTGCTGCTCTCTTGCCATCTAGGTCTTTTTTTTGATGGTGTTATGCGGTGTATGCGGGAAAAGAAGCCACTAGGAGAAAGGAAAATTAGACTGCATTTCAGATAGTCACCTTCTTCCCCACACAATAATTGTGCTTTACTGTTTCCTCTCACAGTGCAAGTTTTTTTTACCAGCTGTGATCAGGTTAAAAAGACTAGGTTCTCTATTAATGCACTTTTTGATTTGATTGCAATGGTAATTGAAGTTATTGCATAATCAGATAATCATCATTTACTTAAGATACCCTGATTGACAGATGTCCAGCAAAATTAGCATTAACAAATTCATGTATGAATATAGTAATTGATAAAACTGTGAGCAATTAAAGTTATGGGTGCACCACAAAATTTGCTTACATGGAAATGTTAAAATGTAAATTGTGCTCTTACTTAAAAACAAAATGCTAATATTACTAAAATCTGCCTTAAAACTGAAAATCTCCTTTGCAGGCCTGAAATATGTAAAGATTTTAGGAACGTTTGTTGCAGATTCTTACCTGCCTCTGCTTTAGAGATGGCTGGCCATTCCAGTAACTTCTGTATACACAGCACCCTTTTTGTTGTTTGGAGAGGCGAGAGGGGTGGACAAGCGATAGCAGGGGGTAAGAATACGGCTGTGCTCTCCCCCTTGACTTTGATTTTAAACTTTTATATGCTTTTTCAGGAAGTCAGTGGCATTAACAGGTTATAAGATTTCTGGTGTTTATATACATAACCTCTAAATAAATAAAAAAAAAAAAAAAAAACAGTATATTGAAATTTTGCCAAGTGTAGAATATGTTAAAAATTTAAATATTAAAATAATTTTTAATACTATGAAATTACAAAATTGCTTGTAAGAATTTGTAGCCGAGGACCTAAAAGCTCACTAAATTGAAAATCGTAAGGAAAATAAACATATAAATAGTGTTTATTTTAGAAGGCTTAGGCTATGTACACATGTGCAATAATTGTCGTTGGAAAAGATCTTTCACGATCCTTTCCAACGACTAAGGACTGCACTATCCATAAACGAGTGCTGTATGTACAGTACAGCACCTGTTCTGCTCCATGGAGAGGGAAGGGGTGGAGAATGACTGACCGACACCCCGCTGCTCTCTCCCCCCTTCAATTGCATTAAGATCGCTCGTCGTCCATCGTTCGTGGATCCTTCAGGGCGGTCGCTCGGACAATGGACGACGAGCGCTGTACACATGCAAGGTTCGCATCTGATATCAGCCCTGAGCTATTGCACGTCTGTACCTAGCCTTAATTATGAACCACCCAGATTTTTTGGTACCGTTTGTCCCACTTACTGATAAACTTTTAAATTGCACTTTGTTATTGGTCCCCAGGCCCTATTATGGGAAAGCCCTTCCATATAGAATCGCCATATAGCATTTGCCCTAGGTGTTTGTTTTTTTTTTGTTTTTTTTATAAAGAACAAAAGAAAGAGGTCAGTATCAACATTTCAGAGCAGTAAATCTTTTTATGCCAATCTTTATGTATTTAAGGTCAATTTACCCACCAGCCCCCACCACCTTAAGAATATAACAGCCATCTGTGATCCCGGCCCTGCTAATCTTACCTTTGCTAATTGGATCGATAACCTTTGGTTTTTGTTACATGGTGGGGCGTGCCTTGCCAGGGTCTTGGCAAAATATTTTTTAAAGTAACGGGCTTAATTTTTCTGATCTGACGGGAAAGTGGTATCAAAAAGTCTACAGCCACCTGTGGCTCTGTTCCATAGAAATTTAGTGGCAAAGAAGCCATAATTAATTTGGAATAAATAATTCTATAATGTTTGGCTGAATCTGTGCTTATGAGTAAGCTGTTCCGGATGTACGGTTTGCTATGGGAGATATTGGAACAGTTTGCATGCTTCTATCCACCATTAAAAAATATTGAATAATTGTATTTTTAGTATTTATACTTTAGGCTTTTGTATATCTTCTCCTTTAAAAAGGCTTTTAAAAGCCCTAACACAGTGACATGAGCTCATCTCTCTGTCACTCTGCATTCTTTACCTATCAGCCTGTTTTTTTAGTACTGACTGGCTCCTAATACTGCTTCTTTCTCTCACACTCCAGCCCTCCTAAAGTTTAATTTAGGTACTTATACTGCTTATGTTTAAAAAGAATACATCCAATGAAGTAGTAATCCAGGTCACATTCAATTTTACTCTTAAATCATTGACAGAGTTGCTTTATTGGTGCTAACCAAGCCAAGTTGTTGTGGTGTAGTGAAGTGAATGCATTTAAACATGATTTGATGATGTGTATGTCATATCTTACAAAACATGCAAGCTACAGGAGTACATGTAATGATCAGGATGACAATGTCTTTGTAGAGTAAGGCCTCGTTTCACTTGTCCAGCAGGAATATATTACTAAGCTCTAATCGGGCCAAGTCAGGATGTGGGTATTGTGTTAGTCCTCACACTCTGACAGCAGCATGCACCTTTTAATGGACACCTTGCTTTGCACAGCGGGTGAGGAATGAGAGATAATTCCGCTTTGTGGCTAACATCTGGCACCTCCGATATGAGAGCCATAGCACCTCTTGTATAATCCGCAGAGTTCAAATTGCTCAAAATGACATTAAAGAGTTTGATTTAGATGGATTTTATATTAAAGAGCTGCCATTAATATATTATGCTGTGGGGCTGTTCATCTTGCCAACACATAATGCTGTTTCTTTCCTAATATCTTGTTAGATGCGATAATAATGGAATTATTACTCTCTGCACTAAAGATCGTTAAGTGTGACTCTATTGAGAAAAAATAAAATCAAGGTTACATCGGGCCTTAAATCAACTGCGGGAGACGCGATAATATCTTGGCCTCTTGCCACTGGTTGCGGTGGTCTCTTTCTCATTTGTTTAATGATAACTTATTAAAATGTGCAGGAGATCAGCCTGACAGACCCGACTGATCATGGTCACAGTAGAGGTGACTGTAATAGCCGTTTAATATTCATGGAGGCTGGTAATCATTTAGGATGTTTGGATGTAGAGTGATGGCTACATCTTTCCTCTGTAGCATATTATTCCCCAGTGATAAATGGATGTTAATAAACAAACTTTTGTCACTCTGGTATTTCTTTGAATTGCCACACTGCCAAATTAGAATAATGGTGCTCATCAGTAAAACCAGTTTTAGTTTTAGAGTTAAAGTGCAAGCGTTACAATCTGTTTCAGATTCATCCCCTTTATTAGCATTCCAGCTACCTCTGTTTTCAGGGAGCTTGTAAAAATTGTTTTTCTCTATATCGATAGAACAGAAGTGGATGCTAACCTTCACTAAAGGGGCTGATTTATTAAAGCTCTCCAAGATTGGAGAGGATACACTATCATTAGTGAAGCTGGGCAATCCTGCAAACCTGGGATGGTTTTCTCAAGTCATTTTATATTTGTTAGCAATTGTTTTCAGTCCTAGACCAGATCCATTCCCGGTTTATTGGATCACCCAGCTTCAGGCCCAATGAGTGCCCTGTAACAAATGCTAACAAAGCAGAAGGTATGAGTTTGCTTTTGGGGAGATTGGGTGGCATAGTAGTTCTGTGGCCAGGCTTTGGACTTTTTTCCCAGTCTTAAGCAGCATATTGGCTTTAAAACAAGACCTCATTGGTGTTTGGAGCAGCAGGCACTGTGGAGTAATTATTCGTTATTTCAGCACTGACTCGGCAATCTGCAGCCTATTAGTTTTACATTTCAACACAGAACAGATGTATGGGAGACAAGTGTGGTGCTGGGATTTCACTGCTTCTCTTGTAAAAGTAAAGGATTCATTTATTTACAGCATCTAAGAATAAAAGCTCATTTTTAACTATTTAAAGTCTATAGCTTGATCACAGATCTGTAAACCTCGTACTTTACCAAGTGTTACAGGTTTGCTTTAAGCTGGTATGTTCATTTAATTTCATGTTGAACAGAAATGACCATTTCAGATTCCTATGTTAAACAACACGATGAAAATATGGAACTTCTAGCAATTAATTATATGGATATCACATCAACTAATTACTTTGAGGGAAATATTACAATAACTCAAATGTGTTTCAGTTTGAATAATACAACTTTCCAGAACTTTATTTGCTGAGCTTGCAGGCAGTGAACATCTTTGCAGGTTACCAGCATTTGGGGCTTCCACTGTATGAGTGACCGATGTAAGGAATGAAAACTTGAAACCACATTGCTGCTTGCGCTAAAACTTTGTGAGGTCTTATCCAGACCCACTAAAAAGTATTCATTTTTACAGAGAAGAAATTTAAGCAGTTCTTTTGCTTTTATTATCCCTTTTTTTTAGTATTTTCCAGAGAGTCACAGCAGTTCATCTAAAATATAACTATTGTGACAGTGTTTTATTTTTAAGGTATTCTTGGATTTGTTAAAATACCTTGCCTTTTGCATGCATCTGCTGCAAGTAACAAGGTATGTTTTGCTATATACAGTAGCAGAGCATTAAATAAAAACACCATACATGCCACTTTTTAGATGTCTTTCAAGCTGCTGCCACTTTATCTCATATCCTGAACTCTGTGCTGTAGTTAATAACAGTGTTATAGATTTGCAAGGCACCTAGGCAGGCTGTAAGGAGTGCATGACCCACAAAAGACTTATATTATTACATGGCTCTATAATTACTATGCTGGTATGTCAGTCAGTATCACAGCTTACTAGTGAAGCATAAAGCAGTAAAGATCATTCTTGACAATATTTTGTACTTTAAGCTGCAAGCGTTAGCAACAATTGCAATGTAAATCGGCGTCAAAGCTAACTTCTAAGCAGGCAGTGAAACGTAAACCTGCAAAAAAGGAATTGTAACTCTTCCAATCAGTTTTGTGATGCAGGACACCTTTTAGAAATATCCGCCAAGTCCTTGTCCCCCACTGGTTATGAAAACATTCCCAGTTTAGGTTTCTTGCAATATATAATACTGTAATTCTAACAAATGTATTCACACCATTGACCAAACATTCACTAAGTTACAGGCATGGTAGAGGAATTCACTTTTCAAATCCACAACAGAAGCACTAAAAGTAATTTGAGCCTATCGGTGATGCAGCTACCCCACCTAACAGTGCAGTAGTAAGGTGGAGCAGGGTGAGCAAAGCTGCTAAAAGAAAAACCTAAAGCAGAACTAATCCCGCAATACTCATCTGTCCCTGTTTCATTGCGTTGTGCAGCCATATTCTCCCTTCTGTTCCTGAATGCAATCTTCTGCCATCTTGATCAGCCAGGCTGGGAAGACCAAACTCCCACACAAGCACACAGGAGTTCATTTATTCCTACATACAAGGGAAGCCATGTTTCCAGCTATCTCTGCCAACAGCCACTAAGCTACACATTCTTAGCTGGGCTGGGATCAGGCAGGTAAGAGCAGTTATTGCAAAAAGGACATCACCTGTTCTTTTCTGCAATCAATACCTGCCCGATTGTGTATTTTTCAAGGGGGTTTCCAAAACGTCACAAAAATAGGTTATAATTCCAATGGATTGCATAAAAAAAGGTATTTATGGTTGAAGTTATGTAAGTATGTTTGCAAATTATCATGAGAGTTAAAATGTTTGAAATAAATGACTAAAATATGACTGCGCAGCTGGCAAGATGCCAGTCACGGGGAGCCATGAGGAATTTCTCCGTACCAAAACCAGTCTGAACCTGCCCTAAAAGTGGTCAAAGAAGAACATTTTTTTCATCAAATCTTTTTTACTTTGTTTTTGCAAACTAATGTTACAAAAAGTAAGCCTAGATTGCCTCTCAAAAACACATTTCATTTGTTATCATTTATTAAGCAGGCCATAGTGAAAATTTAAAAAGTGTACGAGTAAAAGAGGAGTAAAAAGGCATGAAACCAGGCATGGTAAAAGTGAACCTGTTGTGGCTAGTCTATGAACATTTAGGTAAGCAGATGTTATTTACCAGCAGTAGACGCACTTCAAAAACAACACCTGTATAGCTGGAGGCACTGTGGTGAAATTCATTGTAAAAATTTCCCAGTAGTAGACTTGCAATCTTTTACATGAAATCCTACCTGCAAAATACACAGACAAGTATTGTTTGCAATTGATTGCAAACAATCAATGCAATCAATTGCAAAGGTATTGATTGCAAATATTGATCAGCCTAATCCAAATTTACTCAAAAATGAGGACAAGTTACCTTTCTCCGTCTGTGCAGTATATTTGTTATTTGAATAACACTGTATATAGTCTGACCAACCAAAAATGTTATTTTTGTTATGGTAGGACTCGTGGGCTGATTTCTTTACTGTTTTTTTTCTATTGCGTGAGGGCTCCAGCAGCAAGAGCCATACTTACATACATTGAATTGTCACTTTTATCACTGAAATTTCACATGGAGTCTTAAGAAAGCCTTCATTTGTTGATTTATTTAGCTCCCCAGCATCAGCTAAAGTCTTTGCAAAGAGCATGTGCATTACATTATGGGTTTTGTACAGAGATAGAGACAGAAGCCTCTAAACTCCCCCTTTATCATAATAAAGCTCACCACAACCCACCTGAATAGTCAGACAAGGGGGAAAGGGGACTTTCCTTGCTTACACAAATTTATCATTTTTAGCTTGAACTATATTGGGCTTCAGCAGAGCAGCTAGGAAAAAAAGAGGCTATGTGAAAGGAGCCATAAAGCTCCACATGCTGGCTGTAAATGCAGAAAGGGAATATATATTTGCACTTGATTGAACGCCAGGTCCCAAAAGAAATGATGTACATGGTTGGACATGGAGAAATATAGGATGTACTCCTCCCATTTGGACCTGATCACATTTGCAACCAAAATGACCCAGTCTACTTCACAGTAAACCATTGCAATAAATCAGCATCAGAATTCACATAGAGCCTGTGCAAAAGGAATAGGTGTTGGTTGCTAAATTGCTGTGGGTGCTGTACTTTTTTGTTTCCTTGGTTTTCTTAAAAAGGACTGGTATTTTCATTACTAAAATATAAGAAATATAAACTAAATTGTCGACCGAAAAATAATAATAAAGTAAACTTTAAGGACAATTGTGCCTTCCAGCAGAATAGATATCTGGTTCGTGCTACATCAGATGCTGTCAATATAAAATCCTGTGCACAGTTCACTGTTTTCCTCAACTCTAATGAAATGTTCACATGTAGCCCAGCAATCAGAAGACATCTCTCAGCTGAACTTTAAAAACACAGGGAATTAATCCACCCTCCTAAATGTACTTTGATTTGTATGTCCCTTTCTTACAGCAGTTCAGTGAGAAGGCTGATTAGTTGAGACTCAATACACAGGCTTTAGGGAAAAAGCAAAATGGAAGGCATATGGATTGCAAATGTAAAACATCTTCAAGAGATATAATTAAGTTCATGCATGAAAAATGCTTTTGAAACAGGAAACATTTACTTTGAAGTAACCCCTTAAAATTACTTATTTTATATTTTTGTGTTGTTTATATTTTACATTATGGTCTTCGAATGTAGTCAAAGAAATAGGTAGTATCTTTCACATAGACTAGCATAAAAGAAGGTTTTTATGTACAGTCCAAACAGAACCTTCAGTTGCAAACAGGGTCTTATTTTGTGGCCCATATCATAATCAGCTTGTTCTCAGCAGAAATGTTAAACATAAAGATAAATTCTAGCCTTTCCTGGACAAGTTGCAGAAACAGATACCTTTCTAAGAGGAAAAGGGTTCTTTATCTTAAATCCCCCCAAACAATAGAAATGTTAAAAAATGCAGGTGAAGTGTTGTGAATCCAGTCTAAAGAATGTTCACAGAATTGACCCAGTGGCCTATGATTGCTCAAGTTTCCCTGGTGTATATGGCACCACGTCTAACATATTGCATGGACACAAACCCAATCTCTTGTGTGTGTGCGATTACTTTGACATGACCACAGGCAATTAGAATGTACAGAACAGGTCAAGTATAGAAAAAGTATTAAGGGAAAGTGCAGCCCCATGGTGAGAGTAAGAAACTATAGGAAGATAAAAATGTGAACGTGAAGTTTAAAAAAAATAATAAAGAAGCAAAAATAAATAGGGCCCATATGCATGTACATAAGAATACTTGTACCCGTGACACTTTTCCATATGTAAACAACAATACATAAGGGGCATTGCCAAGCATAAGTGAATGGAATTAGTCTAAGACCATTATGGTTAACTCTAAACTGATGAGCTGTAATTGCCTCTAAAAATGTTGGGTATCCCAGTTTTAGTGTTTTCATTTTCTTTTTTGTCTTTTGTCTTTTGTCTTTTTTGCATGGTTTACTAGGGTTTTTTCTTCTATTTGCTCCATACAATCACATCTCTTATTGAGATTTTATGGCACTTGTATGCACTAAAATTAATTGTATTGCAAGTAAAGGTTCTAATGGCAGTTGTCCAAATGTTGTGTGACATAAAAATTTGCAACAACTGCATTTTTTATTCTTCAAGCCCTCTTTATTCAGAAAAAAATATAAAGTTTGAGAGTTTAAATTAATCTTAAGGCCAAAGTGTGCATTTTAATGTGCGTGAAAATTGAAAGAGTTGTTCTGGCAGCTAAAGCGTTAAAAGCCAAATATTAGATGGCTACCCTCCAATTCACCCTCTGTACTTCCCAATAAGCAGTAAGAATTGCTGTAGCCAAAGTGTCCTAGATTTGCTGACAAGTATATAAATACATTATTACCTTTATGAGTCCTCCGTGAAATTTCTGATTAGTAGTGCTAGCTGTATATTTATATGAATTATATACCACTGTGTCTCAGCACTGATGCTAATCCATAAACACTTTGTTCTTGCATTTGCAGAGGTTAATGCAATGATGAGTCTTCTGAAGACTTTTTTTTTTCTTCCCAGGATTGAAGTGTAACAGCCTATTCCACGTTCACCCTCAGTTGGTATTGATTTAGATGAAAGCTTTTTATTGATGCCCATTTGTGTTATAATTGTATCACCTCAGTAAGCTTTGTTGTACCTGCTTCCTCGAGTTTATACTTTGTGTCTTAGCTGCTGTGCTCCCATGATGCTGCCGGTGTCAGTGGCGAGCTGTTTTATGCCCTCTGGTACCGTCCTGCTTATAAACCTGACAATACACAATATCCTGTTCCTTGCTCCCTCCGGGAGAAAGGATTGTGTTTACTTGAATCGTGAAAACGCACGCTGTCTGCTTTACATGCTGATTGTGGCAGAATAGCCCATGGGCAGTGTCCTTAAATTAATAATACATTCCAGTCATCAGAGCGTGATTGGCTTTTGGACAGCGGCCATGTTCTCATTGCCAAAGCTCAGCGTCCTTGACCCGTGCCATATGCATAAGATAGTTATTGCAGGTTTGTGTAACTCTGGATCCCAGAAATGAGATTCAATTCCATCAACATGCCATAATAATCTATAAATAAATCTGCACTTTATTGCCAAACGGTTTATGCACTTCCGCAAAATTTTACTAGTTTCTTCTCTAATTGCAAGTTAATGAGCCAGTGTTTAAAACGATTTTAATGTACATTTAAGTAAACTCCTAAAGTTTTTATCACATGTAAACTCCAGCAAAGATTAATTCTGAACCGTTTTCCATCACACCAGAGCAGCACAAAAATAATTCAGTGTTAAAAATGGTGATTTATGCCGTAAGTTAGGTTTACCTCTGATAGTAAAAACTGGATTTGGCAGCTCCTTCTAAATCTCTTCACTGCATTTCTAATTTTGCATTATTCCAAACAGACTTTATGGTCTGGTAAACTAGATAAATCAATATGGTAGAGCAGAATAGAAGGCTGACACATAGGGGCTGTTCATAAATGTTTTCACATAAGAACAGCACAACTTTAACCAAAGAGTCACATGTTTTTCTAATTGAATCAAATCTGGAAATCTCTCTAGAATAAAGGATATGCCCCTTAGTTGTCATTTATTGGACTATTTCCTTCTATTTTTAATCTGGTGACAATTTTTGGATTTCCGTTTTCTTTTATTTCCAGTGAATGTTGTCATAAGGATATAAACTGTAAAAAAAGTAAAAAGTAAAAAGTAAATCTACTGAATAGGGGCACAGACGGCAATACAGATTTTCTCCTCACTATGCCGTATACTCCCCACCTCCTTTCAGCCGGGCTCATCACCCGGCACTTTTCAGTAACCTCCTGCTGTTGGTTGGTTACTGAAGAGTTGAGTCACAATGCAGGGGCTGCCACCCATCTACAATTTCTTCACTCCCAGCTTAAAAAAAAATTCTGGGTTGAACATACTGTGTACATAAGTGGAAACCATATAAAACACGGCTGCCAGTCCGTCTAGTATACCCAAACTGTTTAGACATGTTTGGTTACTTTTTTCATTCTGGAAGGATACTCTACCATGTTCACTCTTCCTAGGGTGTGTAACGTGAGCACTGGGGAGTGTAAAGTTTGTATAGTCAAAATTCTGGATGTAGCAAGAAATGGCTAAAACACGTCTCTGTTGATTGATTGGTGTCTGCATTCCATTGAAGAAATTTACTTCAATATCCTGTCCTGAAGACATAACAAGAAATTAATGAAAATCTTTATGAATCAAGGGTAATGTTCTTCTTTGTCTTATTTGTCACTAGGACAGGTGTACTCGGGAAGATTCCCCTCATCTTGTGTTGTAGTGACATCTGTAAAATGTTGTACTTCCAAATACAAGGGAGTTAATTAACTCAGTGCGGACACAGACCGCAAAAAAAAACCCTACAGAGGTTTTTCCTTAGGAGTAGGCTGCGATTTCATTCACTGGCATGGTTGAATAAGAAGAAAGGCTGGTACTGATGTTTCAGATTTGGGTTGAGGCTATTTTGACATACAAAACACTCTCCGGACATGCCAACTTCTCAACAGAGAAGCACCTTAGATCTCAGCGGTGCTGGTTTGTTCATGTATTGTTTTCTCTGACACATCAAAAGCGTTAATCTCCATGCATCGATCTGATGCACTGGAAATGTTTGAGCATCAGTCTGCTTCTTCTGTACACTGCCTTCCTAAAAAAAAAAAAAAAAATTCCTAAAAAAAAAAAAAAAAAAAAAAGGAAGGGGAAACCATCCTCTCATACACACTGAGTACAATAACAGAAACCCATTTCAGATCACAATTCCATTTTTGTCTTCCAATTTAATGTTTTATTAATGAGCATCTCTTTCCTGTGTCTGATTTGTGGTCCAGGTTTTCCCATTTCTGCAAACAATTTTTGTTATATCAACATCAAATAAAAATATTCAATTTGCTTGTACTTTATAGGTGTTTGTAGATTCTTCTATAGGAAAAAGACTACAAAACACTCTTTCTAACCATTGTCTTTTCTTTCTCATCGTGCCCTTAACATATCTATCTGATGTGATGGGATCACTTAGACAGCTGTTCAATTTTAAATAAAAAGTTAGTGAGCACAAAACATGTTGCCAGAATACTGCAGTGGCAGAATGGCACTATTACCTATGTGAATTAAGGGAACATATATTATTTACGGAACACATAGTGAGTCATTCAACAAAACTGCTTCATTTGTCATTATTTGCAAACCGACATGGACACATTTATTTTAATGTTCTTAAAAAAAGTATTATGTAGAAGTGAGCGAATGTACAAATACATTGGTTTACTTTTCAGTTCATCCTGGAAGTGGTGCTGTGTTCCTTTTCTTTCAGTACCAACCTGTGGAATTCTGGTAGAGGTTTTGGCAGGGTTCTGTACTCAGCTTCCTGAACATATCACAAAACACTGTCCCAGTAGTGTTATGAGCCCTGATGCTAACTGTGGAGTTGTTCTTTGAAATTTTACAAATATTAAAGTGCCTTCATGAATAGATGCCAGTTTGTTAGGAACAGATGTGCAAGTAGAACTGTAGGTAAATATCTTAGGTATGTTACATATTTATCTTCTAATTCAAAAATGTTTCAATAACACATATTCTGTCCTAGGCCGATTAAGCCTATACATTGTACTCCTATTGTGTGCTACTTCCCCCACCTCTTAGATTGTAAGCTTCTCTGGGCAGGGTCCTCTCCTCCTCCTGTGTCACTCTCTGTATCTGTCTGTCATTCGCAACCCTTATTTATTGTACTTTGCTGCATAATATGTTGTCGCTATATAAATACTGTTTATTAATAATACAAGAACAACATAGTCATTCCTGGACAGGAAGTGTATATAGACTGCAGCACACCTTCCTCCACTCTCATTCACCTCACTTAAAGGGATGTGTTACGTAGTCCTCAAAATAAAAACAGAACAGTGTAGAAAAGAAGTTATGAGTGCCAATTTAAATTTTTTTCCTGTACATTTAGGTGTTTAAATGTTTACTATTAGAGGTACGTTTAGGCACATCAACAGGATACAGTGTGTTATCTGTACTATTTTATCTGCAAAGAATAAACCAATGTTCCCATATGTCTAACACAAACCACCCTCGATTTGCCCGTTATCATGTCATGCTGCTTCTTTGTATTCCATCTCCACCTAATATAGGCTTTCACTGTAGATAAGATTTAATATACCAGTTTATGAAACCTAGTGCAAAGAAGATTGCATTGTCTGTAACAACCATTTGCAACCTGTCCTAAAAAAATGGCATTTTTTTCCTATGGAAAACATAGACCTGCCTCCTGTTTTGATGTCAGATGTATTGTCCTTTGGAAAGTTTCTAAACAACTTTATTTACATGTTTGCGAATAAACCCAGGCGTTTCAGAAGGGACAGCTCAGCACTATACAGCCCCACGCTCAGATGAATCATCGGTCTCTGAATTAAGTTCCTTCTTTTCTAAATCTATCAAGCACTTTGACCAACACAATAAAATCCCTGTCACTGCAAATTCCGCCACAACACTTGCAAATCGAGTGACAACAAAGACAGGTATCTAGAGACTGGCTAGGGGGATACAGCTGTTTATCTGAGCACAAGGTTATTCTATTGTAATTTCATTCTGTGTGTTAACAGCTCCTCAACATTCAGTCCAATGGTGAGGCCACTCTTATATCTTGTTGGATGTATACATCGATTCATAGAAAATAGGATGTGGCATTCTCACCAAATAAATTCTTGTACATGTACTTAGAATATAAAAATAACCCTTTGTGCTGTGGAGTAAGCCACAAATAGCATTTAGATGGCTAAAATTCCGTTTCCAAAAGTAAATTCCTAATACTTTCTGCTGTGTGGGGATAAGGGTCCTCCTTATAATTTCGGGTCTGGCCCAAGGGTTCGTGTGATATGATGTTATTAGCTTAAAGAAGAATTTGTCTTGGCTTATTTTAAAGAGAATAAATAGACTGTTTGCCCAATTTATGAGCAAACTTCTGACACAATTGCCACTTTTCAGCTTGAATCCTACTTTTAAAATTGGCTCCACTACTGTATTTTCATGTCATGTTCTCCATACTAAAAAAGTGCTTATCATGCTGATCCACTTTAGGTAGTTAGTCATCAACACTTAAAGCTGAAAGGTAATCTGTTATCAGTTTGAAGATCATGGAGACTAGAGCTGCGTACACACTTGCAATTTTTGTCGTTGGAAAGGATCTTTCACGATCCTTTCCAACGACAAGGGGCTGCAAGATGCATGAACGATGCTGTACATACAGCACCGTTCATGCTCTATGGAGAGGGGAGGGGGGAGAGCGACGGAGCGGCACCCTGCTGCGCGCTCTCCCCTTCCCTTTCATTACGATCGGCTGTCGTCCATCGTCCGTGGATCCGGCAGGTCGGTCGTCCGGACAATGGACGACACCAACTGTACACACGGAAGATTTTCGCCCGATAATTGACCGATGCCGATTATCGGGCGATAAAAATCTGCCGTGTGTACGTAGCTTAGGAAAATGCTCATGTATGATAATGAGCCTTCATGTTTTAAGGAACTGAAATCCATTGGAAAGGCTAAATGCACATTAAGCATGTTTGGTAAAGGAGAGGATCTAGTACAAATGAACTATGTATGACTTGAAGGTAGGGCAGGAATTTAGCTTTCAAAAATAAATATCAAGAAAAAATAAATAAAATATGTGTGTGTGTGCGCACGCAGTGCATTTCTGCAAGATGTGCACATTTCTCACTTCATTACCTACCACTACTGTACTAGTGCAGATAGACATGGACTCCACTCCTAATTTCCTGTTGTGGGCTGATAATACAGTACCTTTTCTGGAATTAAGAGGTAGTGTTCACTCTTCCCAGTTGTGTTTTGCTAAACCAAAGAATCTCTTCCTTCTTTATCTTCGCAATCTAAGGATATATGGGACTTTGATGACTGATTAGACTCATTGATTTAACACAGGAAGAGTTAAAAGTAAAAATGATAGCTATGAATTTCCGATAGGATAAATAGATTTTGTGCTCTTTTTTGAACAGGTATAACAAAATGCTTTCATTGATCTATTTAATAGAGCAAAAGGCAGAAAGCCTATGACACATTTAGAATCTGAAAAAATATAAAGCTTTACCTTGCAAAATTCAATAACATTATTGGTGTTTCAATTGAAGCAGCATTTTCCCTAAAGGACTTGATACACTCTGTATGAGTGTTTTCCTCATTTTCAATCTCTGCAAGCATGTCTACCATGACTGGCCCAGCTGAAGTGTCTGTGTAAATAAATGTTGGCGGTAAGGATTGGAATTCATCAGCGTGATGCATTTGTGATAATACCTTTTACAGCAACACTTCTCCCGTAACTCTGGGAATTGATGTCTTGGAAATGAGCATGTTATGTTTGTATATAACTGGTGATGATATCCATTGTTCAAAGGAAACAGGTTGTAACATTAGTTTGAGAAACATCATTATTTTCTGCACAGAATTAGCGATCGGTTTTACAGCATGTTTATCTGAAGTTTGGTTTAAAGGAAAACCTGTACAGAGAGAATATAAAGGCTGCCATTACTGACTGTAGAATGTAATTTTAGGTACATTAAGAAATACCATTTAGAATGAGAAATGCTTAAAGCAGACCTATCATCACAATTTGTACTTTTTATCGAAGGGTAGATAACCCTTCTATATAAAGTAAAATTGTTTTTTTTTTTTTCTTCTTTCATTAATTGCCTTTTTTTTGCCATGGTAGTAGAGGCTTGGGCTGCTCCTTTTCGCATGCCCGAGATTGGACATGTGCAGAAGAGAATTTTCTGCAATTGAGGAAAGATGCCAATCTCTCGCATACACAGTGGGATTGGCACTTTTTTTTTTTTCTTTTTTTTTTTTTGACTGAGTATGCCGCTCAGGAGTTTAGACCTGGATTTCCTAGTATATGTCGGACTTATTCAGACTGTGCTTAGTGCAGTCAGAGCTTAGGGTTCACTATGTGCCCATGACAACAACAAAGCTACACTCTATACATTATGTTAGAGGGTTCCATATGCGATGGCTGTATGGAGGGTTTATTGCACAAATGTCCACATCACTTTGATATTATGTTATTGTCATCTAGTCTAATGTCATTATGGTCACCACAATGAAATGGTGGAACACATGGCAGAAAAACATTTCTTGTGCACTGTCTGGTAACTTATTGCAGTGCAAATATGAGAAAGCATTATATGACTGAAAGAAGTGTCAATTGTGTGGACATGCAGCACCTCCACAATGTGGAGAAGAAAAGCTTGTGGCAGAACTGCATTGCACATGTCTCAACAACAGTCTTCTCTTCAGCCGGTTGGACCACCCTTAACTGCGTGCACTTTTCAGTAACTGCCTGGGCGTTTTTGTGTAGTTACGGAAAAGTTGGTTTACAGTCATAGGTCCGCCACCCACCTACAGCTTCTTCCCACCCAACATTGAGGAATAAAGGATCCCCCCATATAGGAATATAAGAGATGTACTTGGGGTGGTGATCAGAGATAAGACGTGGAAGGAAAGGTGGTGTAGGAAAAACAGGACATGGTGTTTGACATATCGAGGAAGTGGGTGGAGATGAACTCTGTGTTTATAGCAAGCTGAGAAAAAATATTCGTAATTGAATCCTGTCAATAAGATGTAATAAAGGTGTAAGGCAAATGGAACAATATATTGGGTGCCGTAGTTCAGACTGAACTCTGTAAGCTGTGTGATATATGTTACATACTGCTGTATACTGTGCTTTGTGCAATATCCTCTAGACTGCCCAATTATTTTTTAAGGAACACTACTTCATCTTTACATTGTGCTGCTCATAACATACAATACCACGCCACTCCATATGCTGTGCTGAATGTTATATACTCCATACCTCAATTCTTCACAGTATTGTCATATTATTAGAAGAATATCATACCAATATGGAATTTTAAGTACCCTTTAAAATAACATTTTGTTTTATGAATAAGCAAACTTTGATAAGCACATTTATTAAATTCTCTTCACTTTTGTTACGTTAGATCTCATGTGAAGTGATTGATATATTTATTTTCTGATTATTACATTGCAGGGAAAACATATCACTGTAGCCCATGATTAGGTAAAAGGTCATCTAGCTGGTTACAACATTTTTCCTGTATTCTGATATGATTGCAGGGTATGTAATGCAACTGAATCGCTCTCCTATGAGAAGTGACTGCTGGTTGTGGCTAGAACTATCTTAGGATATTAATTTCATCTCCAAACTCCAGAGAAATTAGAGAGGTTAGAATCCGCTTAACATTCTTGTTCCAAAAGAACAATCACAAATGAGGGCACTAACTCAGGACTAAAATGTTAATCAAAACTAATCAAATTTCAGGAGTATGTAGAAATAGCTTAAGCACCATCTGACACAAATCTTAAGTGATGATGATTAGTGTCTAAATTCCTGTTCTTTAATTAATTTGATGGCTAGAACGTAGCACTGGTTAATAACCCTCTGACATCTACTCTTATGAATTCTTGCAAAAGTTGTCATCTGATTGTTTAATTTGTGTAACTTTTTTTCCAAACTAGCTAATGCTATTTCATCGTGTATTCAAATACTGGCTATTCTTTAATTAAATTTGATGATTTCCAGGGCAATGTAGATAAAGATGTGATAGAGAGATTACAGCATTTTTTCCCCATAGCTTTATTACATGCGGAAATTAACTGACTAAAAAAATATATGTGGTACCAGCTTGGTTTAAGCACAGGTTGACAGAATAAAACCATTAAAAAAGGTTAAGCTACCCATGCACAGGTCAGTTTTCAGAATTCAAGCAGTTAATTTGATCAGTTCGATCAATGACCACAAAGAGATTCTGAATTTTTCAGTTTAGTCAACTTGAACAGAATGATATCAAGAGTAGAAAAAAGAAAAAACTCAGTCAGGTCAAAAATGTTTTAATTGCTGTCAATCATACAAGTATCTGACTTTTTGAGTGATCCAGTTTTTAAAACATCTTAATCGATTTCAAACTCGAATTTTGGAGCATGTGCACATTTCTTGTTTTGGACCGTACATCCATTGTGGTTTGGTAGTACACATAAGAGTAGACATTAGTATCAAATAAGTGGACTAAATTGAACATTAATCAAACTAAAGCTAATCAGTGAATAGCTAATGAGGACAAAAAAAATCATGTGGTTGTCACCTGCAAAATTTGTAACTGGTAAGAACACTGAGGCACTAGCCATAGATTTCTTGTTTTACTGTCTGTTCAGGCAGGTTGGTAATCTAGTTCATTTGGCACCAGTTTGCTTGTTTTTTGCATTTACAAGTTTGCTATCGATTACATGTTTTAATTGCAGAGAAACTTTATGCAACATGAGAAGTAGGGAGTTATGGAGTTCCAATGCTATTCAGAAAACTTTCTCTACTACATTGTATCACAGTCTGTTGCTAAGTATGTCACTAAAAACTTCCATAAATTAAAAAATGCATAACGTTAGTAGCACAACTGTTTTTTTTTTTTTTTTTATTATCTATGCTAGATCAACATTACTTACCAATGGCAGTGTAGATTGCAAGCCCAATTTATCCCAATTATAAAGTCCCTTGCTCTACTTTTGCCAGCATAATACCAAGTCTGATTGTACAATACCATTTTGAATTTCAAGTAATATTGCAGTGTATGTTTTTGGATATAAATTAAATGTAATAGGTTGATAGGCCCCCATACTACATATTTGTTCATAGATCTAAACTAAACTTCTATATTTGCAGAAAGTTCTTTTATATTTCTGGGACATGATGGCCCATGACATAAACTAATGAGCAAAGAAAAAAGGTGACAAATGCATATATTAGGTAAAACAAAAGCAATCAATATGTTGGTTCTCCGAAAACTTTTTTCATTTTTGGCTCTAATTGTTTAAGTCGTAAACCCAAAACAAATAGGCAGATAAACATTTTTTATGTTAGACTTCTGATTTTCATAGTTCTAGGTAAGTAACTAATCAGAAGATATTAAAGCCTTTGGATCAGTACAGTAGCCAGGGAGCAAGCATTTTCAGAAAGGCAGTAGTGGCAGCTTTTATTTAAGGTCCACTCCAACCTATCATATTAAAATCTGACCATTTTTTGTTTAAATTTCGAATCCTTTTTATTTTAAAATGTGTAACAAATTGAATCAGTGAATATTGTATGAACATTATAGCTAGTAGTTCTGGGAGAAAGAAAAGAAGGTTGAGTTAGGTTATCACGTAAAAAAACTTCCTCTCTTTCATTTTTTTTTTTTTCCTGTGCTAATGTGCTTCCATTAGAAGCATTCATTATGACTGAAATGGACAGGCTTGCTGCATATATTATCAGCTTTTAATAGGCTGCCACCACACCAAAATAAAAAGACGGCTGTGGAAGCGACAGAGAGGTTTGTCTCAGAAATGACAGATTTGACTCAGAAATGGACTGAGTCAATAAAGCATGAGCGTGGAAAAGGTTTCCCTACTGTCAGCCCAAGCTTGTGTTACCAGGAATTGGGTTTCTCTGCTCCCACTGATGCACATTAATAATGCATAAAGCATGTAAAATTGATTTGCCTCCCTAAAACCTTAAACAAATGTGAATTTGACTTTTTAAATGGGGCAACTTTCAAGCTGGTTTGCTGAGAGTTTGTATAGCAAAGAGGTCTCATTAGAAACTATTTTGACTTATACAGATTGTGACTTATCGCTAGAACTAAAATGTTTCAGCAGATCTTTGAGATCAGAAAAGTGGACACATTCAAATATAGGACCTTTTTTAAAGCTGAACTCCAGCTTTACATTATCACCTGTTCAGAGAACGGAATTGTGGGTGAGACCTACGCAATTAACACTCTCAGTTACTGATAAATTGATTTGTTTATTGTCAGTTATCCCATTAGCATCCTATTATTTCAGTGTGCTGCTGTGCAATGGCTGCTTACAACAATGCTTATGAACAATGCAGAAAGTGACATGTACAGGAGAAAGTGTACCGCATAACAATCCACAATCACTGAACGACCGTATACACAATAAATAGCGAATGATCGTTGCCCAATCAGATCCGCCAGGACGGTCATTCGTTTCCAGCGACATTCCGCGTTCATCGGTGTCATTAGCTAGATGTTGTGCACTTTTTTTGTTAACGGTTTACGGTCGATCAGTCGTTAGTCGTTTCCAACGATAACTATTGCACGTGTGTACGTAGCTTAAATAGCAGCCTATTTATCAAAAATTGGCAGTCAGATAAAGGATTACCATTTTCTCTCCAGTTATTTACTGGTCACTTGCTACATTACATTACATCACAGCGCTACATTATTAAAAGGCCAATTGTTTTGTGATGGCAAAACGTAATTAATTGCTAACTAACGGTCCAAAAGTGTTAACCTTGGTAAATGTGAAGTTTGAATGCTGAAATGTGGGATCTTCTAAAAACGGTGATGCTGAAAAAGTCCTTGCAATGATCATCACATGGGATAAAACAAAAAACTGGTGTTTTGTATATAAATAATTATTTTGATAAATGGGCCACCAATGGTGATGTTGCTCCTTCATTGACCAGACAGCAAGCTGCTAGAGTGCCACTATGGTATCCTTTACCTTTGAAAGAGTGTGATGTTATTTGTTTGCAGTGGTGAACTCATTTTTTTTATGTGGGAAGAAATTGTAGGTGGGTGGCAGCCCCTGTATTGTGACCCAACACTTTGTAACCACTGAAAAACAGCCGGATGGTTAAAGAAAAGTGCTGGGTGGTGCTCCTGGCTATAAGATGCTGGGGAGAACACTGGTTTGGATGTGCTGTGTGTCAGGGCTGTATGAATCACAAATCTTGATTGGCAAAATTACAATTTCTTTGGCGGATACGACATGTATGTATTTTGATTAGCTTATTTCTGAAGTTCATCTGTAAATGTTATATGTAGGTTTTACAATTTGAGACATGAGACATTTACAGTTAGAGGCATTAAACATATCTGCTCTTTATTACTTTTTATATTGTAAGCACAATCCTAAATGTTCCACTAGAAATAGTTAAAAATATACATACCAGATCTATCAAGGCTATGTATCTATTTCTGTTTTTTTTTTTTTTTGGGGGGGGGGGGGGTCCTTATAATGAGTGTGAAAAACATTTGGTAATTGATAAAGCATGCAATACACCCAAAAGTTTTTTTTGTTATTTAACATAAAAATGACTGGTATTTTTTTTAGCATTATAGCTTGATTACATACACATACATTCAAAGGGGATGGCAAAATGAGCTAGCACAGGACCCCAATTTATATATGATGATCATTTATACCAGCCCCAGTATTCACTGATTCATTTGCTCAGTAACAAGAGGAGTGAAACTGCAGCCCCGAAAAATTACACAAACTGCTTTTTGGGTACTATTTTAGTACTAAACATGATTAATGATTGTTTCCCTTTTGTGCCCTCTAGAACAGTTTAAGAAGGTGGCTAGAAATATAGAAGTCTGTTTCTTCTACAGATGACCATATTTCTTTTTTTTTTTGCCTGTACCTGTTCTGTTTCACTTTTTCAATAATGGTCTAGGTACACCTTATATTCATATAATAAAGTAAAATCATATAAAAATGTAGTTACTAAAGAAAAACTCTATTCTGGCCCAACCCCTCAAGTTATCCTTGAATTACTATTGGCTTATACCTTGTATAAGTGGAATTAATTTTTCAATACCAAAGTAACAGAGATATCCAGCCAACATGTAATTAGGAAATATTTGAAGTCTCCAGGCTTCACTAGTCTGAAGGTTCCTGTTTTTCAGATGGTGCTTGTTGGCCACTTTAAATATTAATTGCAGGTCACTTGGTTTTAGGTTGAATAATTAACCTGTTTAAATGACATTTTCAGCAGAAAAATAAACATTAATGTGCAATACTCAGGTATCTTGATAGAAACATGTCATTGTTACTTGTTAGGGAACTGTGCTCAACAGCACTTGGATAATGCAGTGACACTAAAACCTGTACAAGGAGATATGTCCTGTTCATTACACAGTATTGTTTGGGCTCATTGTCATTTACTTGTCTTTAGGTATGCTAAGGCAATGACATATATATTTCATATATATGACATGTAGCCTACTCACACTTGAGTAGAAAATTCTAAGCACAAACTGTACACGGAACCAGAGAAGAGGAACGTTTTCTATGTCGCCTTACATAGCTTCTTAATATTTAGTGTATTGCTTCTACTTTCTTAAGACTTGACTTCTTCACTTGGGAATATAGATCTGAAATATGTCTACATTAATTTCTGTGTTTGTACTTTTATATATATATATATTTTATGTGAGTCTGGTACAGAGACACTTTTCTCAAACATGTATATGTGGTTTCACTATAGAGATCCCCAGTGTCTGTGCTTGCCTGAGGCCAAAAGTTTATCAAGCTCTTCCTCTTGGTCTTTACTTGTCCACTTGGAACGCCTGGGGCAAATCCTTTTATAGTGGGTTCATAAAGGAACATGTGTTTGGCATTTTTGTAACATTCCTGCTGTTCTCTGAAATGACCTTCTTTGTTTTGACTACAGTGGAACTGAATTCATTAAAATGTTCACATACTTTTACACATACTCAAAATTCACATTTATATATAAAAGAGGAATTAATTGCTTCTGTGACCTAGTAATACCATTGGAATAAGGGCTGGCGTAAGTTATTTATGGGGTTTTGTTGATGTTCTCTGACACCATTAGCATGGGCAGGTGTATGGGAAATTACTGTACTTTGCAGATATTTACTGTACAACTTTGCCGCCTTAGGCAGCGGGCACATGCTGTGATACAACCTTGTTTGTACTGATCACGTCTTTATCTGATCATTTGATTCATAAAGCATTGGTTTTTAAATATTTAAAGACGACCATACTTCAGAGGTAGGCTCCATCTGTTGCAAATTTAGCTGTTTAAGACTAATATCATATCTGCCTAGTAATTTAGTCTTCATAATTATATTTACTATGATGAAAACTATATGCACATGCAATGCATTGTTTGTGAACCTTCACTATCCAACTTGACTATTGAGCATTCTTTACTCTTATATACATAACCACATTTTTGAGCATTCTGTCATCATAACTGGAATTACTACTGTTGTTGCCGATTCTCACCAGTCCACTCTCCTCAGGTTTGCTGCTTCGTTTCTGCACCTTTCGTATTGCTCCTCAAATTCTGCTCCTATCTCTTATTACCTGGCTGCCTATCACTCTAACATTCATTTCTAGCTTTTAACTATATCCTATAAAGCTCTGTCTAATACTCTCTTTTTTACATCGCCAAGATAATCCCAGACACAGTCCCAAGCATACCTCTATATATAAAATGAATTTCTCCTTTGATCCTGCCTCGTACACCCACGTGGATCTGGACATCATTCAACACCTTCAAATGCAATCTCACCACTTATCTCTGCAGGCAAGCATATAATCTAAACTAGGACCTCACCGTACTCAGCCAGAACTTCATTGCCAATTCCGAAAATCATTTTACATTGTTTGAACACTTTTTTTCCAAATTAATCCCGCTATTTATATATATATTGAACTTGAAATCTGTGACCCATTTCCCAGTGCTGTAGTACTGGTATTACCCTTGTGTGTATACATAGTGTGCACCATTGTAATTGTAAAGCACCCTAGAGACTTCAGTTTTTGGGCTGCAGTTTTAATGCTGCCCAAAATTTTTTAATTTAAAGTTTAATAGTCTGCAAAGCAAACAGGATGTAGGTCTATGTCGGTATTGAACCTTTCATCTGTAATTACCTAAAACTTTTGCAGAAAGTGCACCAAAGAATCCCTTTAGATGTTTATGTCTGAGGATTTAGCTATGATCAGCTAATGAAAGATCGTATTGCTGGCTTCAATTGTGTTAGCACCACAGTTTCCTACAATCCAGAAATGCACAAGATGAAGGTGATAAGTGCTATCCAGCATCTTACATCTCTGTTGGCTTTAGGGCCGCACAGGATAGCGGTATATATTTGTGATAAAACCGGGTTGGGTAACAGAAGCAGACCAGGCTAGAGTGATTCTGACATTGCTCACAACAATGAGTAAATGATGTAGTGGAAGAAAGGTAATGAAGTGTTGCTGTGGATGGGAAGAATGTAGTTGGCTATAATCATTTGGGTTTGGGGTTTTCAAAAAATTGCTGACACCAGGTTTCCCAGTGACACAAAAACTTCACAGGAAATTCCAGTTACTTCAGCCTAAAATGGATTTTGTTGTTTTTACTGTTGCTTTATTGCTTTTTCTAAATTGTGTTCAAGATAAATGATTATCTTTACTGACTATGATGTCACTCGAGCTCCTCACAGCCATGCCTTGGGATGTCTGTAACTAATAATCTGTATCTGCATAATTGCTGGTGTCTTTTATTATCATTTGGTAAAAAATGCCAACCTGTTGTCAGAATGAAGTGATAATTACATGGCAACACCTCCTGTTTGAAAAATGCTATAGGGGTATCCACTTGACTTATTGAAAAGTCGGAATTTTAATACAGAGATGTAGGAAAAAATCTGCTCATTTCCATGTAATTCTAGGGCTGCGTTGTCATCTTTTGAGTAAACCCTGCAATTTTCAGAACAGTAGGGAACAAAGCTCAAATAAGACAGACAAAGATGATATTGTGAGTTGTAGCCTTTGCCCTCACATTGTGGTTTCTAACCATACCAAGTCAAATTGCTACTAAACCACAATGAAGGTTGGTTTGTTAAAATCTGCCCTCAGATGTTACAATATATAAATACAGGTGTATATGTTAGAAGGGTCTCTTTAGCTAGAAATTATATTTTAGTTGTACATATTATATATGGCTTGTTAAAGTAGCCCCCCCCCCCTTTTTTTTGTGTATAAGTATAATTACTTGAAGGTCTGTTTTTATACTGAAGTGCTTAATGGGAGCTGAACATGAAAATTAAGCTTGCATGACACTGACGCTCATAAATAGTTTATAGTTTTTGGGGATTTTTTTACTTAGTTTTTTTTAATGTTATGTCTACTTACTGTTTCACTCTACAGCATTTATGAGGTTTGGATAAATGAAAGTCTTTTTTTTTCATTCTTGTTTTTACATTTTTCTCCAAAAGAAAGTTTTTTTAGGGTTTTTTTTTTCACTTTAAATGAAAGTATTCATGTAAGCAATGCAATGTGTCAGTCAGATTAGACTTTTTAAGAGCTGAAGTGTTCTTAAGTGTGTGCATGTAAATATAGATTCCTAATAAGTGCTGTACATGAAATTACAGCCTGCTGAGTGATTGTCAGGTGCTGCCCTCTACACTTCCATAAAGTTAAGAGTGCTTTTCACGCCACATGTGTCTATCTAATTAAATATTTGTTGAACGAAAAAACGACTTAAGTTCCTGGAAAAGGTTGTACTGAAGTGACTTTAGAAGCAGAAGTCTTGGGTTTTGCAGTTTATTTATAGGAAGTTTAGAGGGTATTGACAATTCAGTTACACTTATCTTTGCATTTTCAGCCTTGGATGCAGAAATGATATTTTAAGCCAGTTGGAATAATGTCAATGACCCTTACCTATGATACTGAACATGATCTACCTTTCATTTTTTTTGAAAGTAGAGCTCTTTAATGATTCTCACATACAGCTGCAACCATTTAAAGACTAGCTAGGAATGCTGTGTGAAGGCTGTTCAGATTTCATACTCTAGAATGGTAATCTTACAGCTCATTCTTAATTGCTAGTATGTCCATTCCCCTTCCGATTAGGGCGTTATATACCATTAAGCTGGTTACCCGTACTTTGTGGGAAATTCCACACTCCATTTACCCATTTTTTTAAGGATGTCTTGATCCCAATTTTTCTTTCTTTTCTTTGCATTTCCACCCTAGTTGTTAAAAACTGAACTCAGACTTGTTTTGCACAGTTTTAGAGGCTCTTCTGAACATGTTAAGTCTGCTTTTATTGTAAGCTTATCACATTCTTCATTAGAAGCTGTTGCAAGTTAAATACAGTCTGCTTTTTTCCTGGGTAATGGACATCCAGCATCATCTATCGCCTGCCAAAACTTTACTGTGCCTGGACCACTCCCTTCATTCACTGGATCTCTGGTATTTCAATTATGGAGATAAACACCATTCAGTTTAGGTTGGAATCTAACTGAAATATTGCATAGTAATTTTTTGCATTCTATTTTTTAACCTGCAGGTGGAGCTTTAGGATCCATTTCATATATGTGTATTTAGCTATCTGCAGCCTATCAGGTCCAGCTGCTGTTTTACTATGCACCCTATGGAACATTTTATTAATATCTGTTGATCTTGCTAGTAGAGCCATTGAATAGGTGCCTACTTTGATAGGATAAAATCTCTGCAGTTTTGTCACTCTAGCTGCTGCTTAGATGCTGACTCCTTTATTAGCCCCACCTAGCTCCACCCACAGCATTTTGATTGACACAACACTTTATAAGTTTTAAAAGCATATTGGCAATTTCTGCTGTAGCTATGGAAGTAGCAAACTCTGATTGAGCGTTTTAAGATAAAGATAATGATGGGGGTCAGTAACTAGTGCCCTAATTTATCATTTTTTTAACTTTAATTAGTCTTCTTAAAGGTGTTTGATGTAACTAAGACCTTTATAAACTCAGCTGCTCTATTTAATGACTTTAGTTGAGGTCCTAAGTCTGGAGTCCTAGTCTAGCATGCTTACAGAATGTACAAGGATCACTTCTTTAATCCTTATTAGATTTCCATGATAAACCTTTACAATTAAACTACACTGTCCAGCTTCCAAAATTTCTAATAAAATGGCATTCATTTTTAATGTGAAACATTAATAATTGAAACACTGAAAACTAAAATAGTTGGGAAATTAGCAAGGTATGAATAATTGAGTGTTTAGGAATGCGTTTTGGCAGGGCCTTCATGTTTGCTGTCTTATATACATTTTAGCAGGAATCAGTGGTTTGTCAAACTGGTGGTGAAAAAGTGCTGAGGAACTAGGGGTATACACGCATTAATATTAACCTTCGGAAATCACCAAAAAAAGGAGAAATGTGTTTAGATGTATGTGCAGCAATCACTCTCCACTTCTTGGTATAGAAGATTAAAGGAAAAGAGCATCCAGCAGCTGTGTAAGGCCACATTTTGTGTACGCTGTAAATTATCTGCTAATTGGAGTGATAGTTGTGTGTCACAAACAATGATTACTGATAAAATATAAAGTTATTGTTGCTTGTGGCTAGAAGGAGCTTGCTACCAGTCACAAATGTACATCACAATTCTCCTGGATTGTAAGCTCTTTGGGGCAGGGTCCTCTCCTCCTGTGTCACTGTCTGTATCTGTATGTCATTTGCAAACCCCTTTTTAATTTACAGCGCTGCATATTATGTTGGCACTATATAAATCCTTTTTAATATTAAAAAAATTCCTTACTGCAGACCACCAACTTCTTCCTGTCCTTCCCTCCAACCACACACATGACCTAAGTTGCTTTGATTTATGCTGGGCATCAACTGTCTTGACCCTTATATCTGAACACTCAGGAGCTAGGTGGTAGCATATCACAATCTGCATCTCTTGCCACAGTTTGCAAACAGGGCCACTTTTTTTCAGTGGCATATCCAAATTGGAGTTTTAGGATGTGTCATATTTTTGTTTGATAATGTTAGTCGTAGTGCATTGCTATCACTATGCAGTTTTTAGAAGCTGTTATAAAGAAGAATACAGTGACCTAGTAGCAAACTGTGAAGCACTTTCTGTAGTAATGCACAGCTACCAAATGGGAGCAAAGAGTGGATTCACCCAGGAAGGATTAGAAGGACAGAAGCTCTCAATCATCTCATGGTTTCCATTCACACTTCAGTACAGCACCAGCAGCAGGCCCTGTCTCTCCCTGTGAGCTGCCGTAGCTATTGATGAGACATGTAGGCTTTAGAAGTCAAGAAAGAAAAAGCCTTCCCCACTGTGCTGTCACTGTTTGCACACATGGGCAGGAGCCCTTTTCCTTTCATATCACAACACTCTGTGCTCTCAGTGGGGGTGACACCATTAGTCTCAGAAATGAGTGCTAAGCAAATGTCAATAACGCCGCCTTAGTCTGAATGCCTGCGAGAGAGTTGAGCTCAGTTAAAGGTGCCGCTTAGTCGTGTCTAATGTTTGATCCGAAAATACAGATCTCTGCGCTTTTTTTTTCTTTTAAAGATTTTCAATAGTTTATTATTATCTGACAAGACTTTTCACTGTCATTAAGTTTTTTCTGTTTATGCTGTTTAGGCTGCCTGTCCTGGTCTCCCCAATCATCATTTGTTATTTTAGACCCAGTGACATTCATGTAGCCTTAGAGTTTCAGCTGGGCCTTTATGTTTGAAAGAAATGGGCAAAAGGGGTAAGCTAAACAATATAAAGCTGGAGAGGAAAGGGTTAGATGATGCTGGATGCCCTTAGCAAAAAAAAAATAAGCCTGGCCCTACTTAAAAAAAAAAATAAGCCTGGCCTCTACTGCACACCGTGAGAAGCTCATAATGTACAGTGAAATCACACTAAACCATTTTAAGTACATGCGAGCCTGTACAGAAGCCAGGAGGTAAGACTGGAGTTTATCTTTAGGAAGCAGACTATTTAAAGGTGGAATTGTAGTGATAGCTGCCTATTAGAGTTCTATGCAGTGCAGAAACCTCTTTTGGTACTTAATTTTAAAATGAAGTAGACCTGGGTGTGGATATTGTTGGCAACCCCATTCATTCAGAATTCTCAAACTTTAAAAATTAAATAATGCAAGGACATCTGAGCTGATTCCTTTCCTTATACATAACACTCTCAGGTTTAGGTCATGTGCAACCTAGCAATATCTTCACTTTGCAAATGTCCAGCCTGTGTGTGAAACACACTGTGTGTAATAATATATATATATATATATATATATATATATATTGATATATAAGATTTTATGTTAACTTTTGCAATTCTCTTAATGCCACAACTTTTACAGTCTTTTTTCTTTATATGTGTTTTTTTGCAATTTAATTGACATTGGGTCTATTATTATAAATTAGCTGTTTAGCATGCAAACATACAGTGGTTATTTTTGGAAGCGGGCAGGAAACAGCTGTTTATAGACCCAAGACATTTCCATAACAGCATTATGTATTCTCCAAAGATGGAACCTTTTTGCATTATGCAAATCATGATAAGGACACGTTTCTGCGTTTGATGTCTGTTCAATCAAGGGTAGCATAATTTGCAACTGATTTGCCATTTCATGGACCATTGATGATGTGGAGGTGAATTTTTAATGGTGGCTACGTTCTTGCCATCCCTTTAGCTCTGGAAAACACATCCAGGATAGTATGGAGTGGGTGCCAGGGTGCAGGTTAAACCGCTCAAGCCACTATTACTGGCCACTTGTCTGCAGATGCCAGCTGCCATTGAAACACCTAGGAAGCCAAGCTGTCAGTCATTGTTCTGGGTCAGAGAGCAGGGCATTCTGGAGAAGAACTATGGATGACAGCTTTGTTTCATCAGGCACCACAGCAGCAGAGGTCTTCACATTTCACAGGTCACCTCCAGTTTTTAATTCATCCTTGACAAGTGAAACTGTTGGTTTTCCAAACTGTTTGACATCATTCCTACCTGACATGACTGTTTTTAGTTTTTATAGGCAGCGGTAGCTAAATTTTCCTGCATTCTTTTTACATACATAAACTCTCATTTGCACCTCAAATAATTTAAAACCAAGATGTAGTGCACATGGCAATAGTATGAATACAAAAATATTTTAAGTTCATCGTAATGTAGAAACACAAAAAGCTGCAACTTGGCTTTATGTTTCTTCTCCTTTGAGGCTTATATTAAAGACACTATGCATGGCTTGTAATTGCAGTCAGGTCTAGGTTACTCCAGCATTCATAGCTGTTCTGTACACATAGGTGCTTGAATCATCCATGACAGCAGAAGGATTTGGAGAGAATTACCTCAAGGACCTGTTTACACCTGTAAACTTTATAACTTTGTAACCGTTTATTTACATCTGTGCAAAGATTTCCCATTGTTTCTTATTGGTGCTAGTTCATATGTATATATATATATATATATATATATATATGTGAGTCATTGATGTGCCTTCAAATGTTAATATCCGTTTTACTATTAACGTTCATTATAAGAGCTTATATTGGCAATAGCAATGTCAACACATTTTGACACGCGTTAAAAACGTACAGCAAGTGTGAATCCAGCCTGAAGGTACAGGAGCTGGCACAGTTTACAAAAATGGATTAGCCTTTACTGAGGCTATTTGCATTTTTTTATACCATTTATTGTCTATCCTATTATTATCATTATTATTATTAATAAGCAGGTTTTATATAGCACCAATAAATTACACTACGCTGTACATTAAATAGGGGTTGCAAATGACAGTTACAGACAGTTAAACAGGTGGTGCAGAGGACCCTGCCCTGAAGAGCTTACAATTTAGAAGATGGAATTTGGAGATGTTGCGTAAGTGAAAGTGACAGGACCTGGAAATGTTCTGAATATAGGGGGTACATGAAAGGGGAGAATCGAAGGTGAGGCCAAGACAACGTTCTTGAGGGGAGGGACGTATGACAGTGTTGTTAACTGTTAGGAATATGTCGGGAGGGAGAATTTGGAATTCATGGAGGGGGGGAAGATGATGAGTTCTGTTTCATCCAGGTTTAGTTTTGAAAATCTGTCAGACATCCATGATGAGATGGCTGACGGGCAGCATGAAACCTTGTCCAGGACTGAGGGAGACAGGTCAGGGGTGGACAGATAGATTTAAGTGTCATCAGCACACAGATGGTACTGTAAGCCAAAGGGGTATATGAGACTACAAAGAGAGGAGATGTACAGAGAAAAGAGAACTGGTCCAAGGACCGACCCTTGGGGAACACCAACAGGGAGGAGAGTGGGAAAGGGGGAATTACCATTGAAAGGAGCGGTCAGGCAAATAGGAAGCAAACCAAGAGAGAGCAGTGTCACTGATACCAATGGAGAGCATGATTTGTATTAGAAGGGGGTGATCAACAGTATCAAAAGTGCTCTAACTGCTCTTATCTGCCTGATCGCTGCCCAGTTGCCAAACTTTACGGAGCTGTGCATGTGTCTGACGCATCCTAGCTACCCGTGTTCATGCTGGTAATGAATGAACTTCTACATATCTGTCAATCAAGATTGTCTTCGGGCGTCAAAGAAGAAAGATGGCAACACACCGCGTTAGAATGAAGATAGGTGAGTGATTTCGGGTTTAGGTCTGCTTCAAGGACATAAGTATAAATGTTCATTAGGCATATTAGTGCAAAAAGGTGAAGGTTAAGATCTTGGTTCAGAAGACTTTTTTTAAATACATTTTTGCAACTGTTTATTCATTTTATAAACTGTACTTAATTATAAACTGTAGTTAGTTATTTGAGACACAAAAATATCCATATGTGATTATTAATGTTTTACATCCAAATGAATTATTGAAACAACCAAGTTCACCAAAATATTGATATTATTGTGGGTATCAGTATCAAGTAGGTGGGGAAGATTTGTTTGTATAGTGACACATGATAGTGGAGGGGATCCCATGTACATCATCAGTACAAACACCTGCCCTAAAATAGAGCATGACTGTTATCCTCATCATTCACCAGGCCACAAACCATACATTTTTACCATGTTTCCTGTACAATCAATATCCTTGTACTGTTGGAAACTGCCTTCTGTCAGCTGACATGATTGAGATCCACAGCTTCGTGGAATAAGCTGAGGTGACAAGGGCAGTCAAGATAAATCTGTTTTCTCCTCACTATAAACAGAAGGAGCTGAAAATCAGCAGGAGAAGGCACGGGGACATTATTCACAAAGAAGCCAAGCTTGTTCTATATTTTATTTATATCAAAATGTGTGAATTATTCATTGAAGTTAATCTACAGTAAGTGTTTCAAATTACAAGCTGGTGGGGAGAAAGACTTTTTTTTTTTTTTTGCCCTCTCCGTAGATCGTCCATATTGCGAAGATATTGATTTTTGACACAGTCATTTTTCAGCCTATGTACCAGCTGAAAGTTTCTTTCTGGAAGCTGTGTTTTTGGTATATCATTTATTCCTTTGATGCTCTGGAGCAATACTCCATGATTATATTTTTAGGGATTTTTTTTTTCCTTTTTAAGATTTCCCTTTACTTTTCCATAGTTTTTCCTAAAGACAGGCTTTTTATTAAAGTCTTTATCATTTTCATATTATTGTCTAGCTTTCTGTAGGTGCTTTACACTTTATAAAATTGAAACTGCATTTACTTAAATTTGCATTTACATAAAAAATAGGAATGATTCTACAATTCACTTTCCAAATATCTCAGACAAATTTTAAATCATTGTTATAACTTTGCATTCACTTCTCTAAGCAGTGCTTTTGATGCTTGGGAAGGTGGGAATAAACTCCACTTTGTTAAACACCTATTTCACTTATATATTTGCTACATTGCTGTTTTGGATTTCAGTGTTGGCAAAAGTCTGCACCAAACTATTTTTGATTGCTGTCAGAAAATTCAGATGACTGCTCCTTATGGGACTGAATATCTCAAACAATGTTATTTTTTTTCATGGTATTGGCTTGCTGTGTTTCCCAAAAGTTTTTTTTTTTTATTATTGAACTTCACTGGACCTGAACAAGAATTTTGTTTTCCGCTTCTGCTGCAGAAAGTGTTTTAAGTAGACTTACAAAAAGTAAAAAGTTCAGTAGGACCTTACTGGTGGAGTAGTTCCCATTTATATAGTTCAGGTTTGTCATTTAGGATCCTAGAACCGTTTAAAATCATCTATTGTGTAAAAAAAAAAAAAAAAAAACCCTTGTAGGTGAAGTATCACTAAAATGACCATGTCCCCTTTTCAATAGCATATCACAACAAGAGTGACTTGCTGCCATTTGTAGGTTGTAATGGATTGAAACATCAGATTTCAGAAGCAAGTGGTGCTCTGGCTGAAGCTTACTTCTCGGTTCTCAATTATTTCAGTTTTGCATAGGAATAAAAAAAATGTAAATGTTTGTTCTATCTGTGGTCTTCCCTCACTTCCAGATCCTCATGAAAAATATGTGTGAGCTACAGGCATCCTAAGAACAAGAAAGCACAGATAGTCATGAATACAACCCTTTCTCATACTGCTAAAAATGTGTGTTCCTAATAGAGAGATTTCCAATCGTTTATGTCCTGAGAGAAACAAAGGTGGAATCAATCCAACAGAATTCAGATGTCAATGACTGGCTTTCCTTTCCTCGGTTTATCCAGAATGAAAGTATATGTTTTGGATATTAAATCAAGCTCATTAAAACATTTATTTATTTATTTATTTGAATAACACAACATATTTTATTTTTAGAACTTCTTTCCTGGTGTCTTGGTTTTGTCCATTGAAACATCTTCCTATCACTATAAAATCTAAGTTTATTTATATGCATTTGTGGATTTTATACAAGTCACCCAGTTTCCAAACACAACACTTCAACATGTAATTAAACATCTGCCAGTGCAAAATATAACCTTGGGTTACACAGAAGTGTGGGTAGCGTTTTGGAATATTCAATGAAGCATGAAAAACAATGCCAAACATGAGTATTGAATTATAGACTTTGGTTGTACCCTGTGATAAAAGATTATTACTTTCAGCTATGTAAAAATACTGAACGCTGAATGATTTCATTGACCTATATGTATGGTATGTAGCTTTAATTTAGTGAAGGCAGCAGAACTAAAGTTGTATCTTTAAAGATTTTGTTGAGCAGAATAGAGGCTGACATCCGACCTAACATATTTAGCAAAGATATGGAAGCTTCCTAGTAGCCAGCTACTATACACACAAGATAAATATTTACATGCTATAGGGTTTGTAATTTAGCCATTTGGATACCTCTTACAGACAACCCAACCAGGTCTTTGACCTTCACTTTTTCAGCATATCCTGGTCCAAAACGCACCCGAGCCTTCTAATCAGATATTAGGAAGTGGCACCATACCAAGTCATCAATGCTGGTCACACTGCTCTTTCCACCTTTCAGTGTATCTCTCACATTAAACCTGTCATACCAGGTAGTAAACTACAATACATTTACAGCTAGCAAATTTTGTTACTGTAAAAATATTACAGCTGTTTGTTACAGTGTTCATTTACGTTTGAATATGGGTTGTATGTGCTAAAACATAGGTTGCATTTGTTAATTTACTTATTACAATTTTCTCCTGTTTGGAAAAATCAATATAAACAGGTTAATTGGTTCCTCTAGAAAATGTCCTTGGTATTTGTGAAAAAATAAGCAGAACAGCAAAGTGCAGCGTGAGCTGATGATTGCTGGGTGCAATATGGACCCTTGAGAATAATTTTATAAAAGTATTAAAAATTAGTTTAAAATATATTTTAATATTAGAAAAATAAATAGAAAAACCTCCCTAACACGATGTGACCCTTCCTCGTTCTATTCAAAGCTTTTTTTTTGCCTGGATTCAAAATATTATTTTTAAATAAAATATTGTGTTACCTACCATCACAAAGTATTACTTTTGAAAGTATTTTTATGTGCCAACAGTCAAAAATTCACACGTTTTTCTAATTGCATTTAGTTGTAAATGTTGGGTAAATATTTTGTAAATTCCAGGTGAAAACTTTTGTAAATTAAACACATTTATATTTCAGATTTCACTAACCCTTTGTGTGTGTTAAGCAGGATATTCTCTGTAAAAGTAATACTTTTAGTTTATAAATTTACTTTTAAAGAAATTTGAGCTGCTGAAAAAAACTTTTGCTGCAAGATCACTGATTGAAAAACTGAGTGAGGCCTGAATGACCTAGACACAGTGACAAAATAGCAGACATATCACACCATGTACTCTCCCATGTCTGTTAATAACTAATAGCAATTATTTTCCTGGAGGAAAGAGCTTATGTGTTTTTGCCTACAGAGCAGGCCATCTAGTTTTGATATCAATGTTCGTGACTATTTTTGACCTAAAAAGCCTAAAAGCCAAGTACTGTACAAACTTACATGTTGCTTGTAGGCTCTCAAGTTTTAAGCATTTGGAGATTAGGCTTTAGAAAAATGTATAAATCTGCTCCCCATACCCTCCATTATAAAATAAAACTGAAGAAAAACCTACATTCTTCTTTGGTTCCTAGTGTTTTTTTTATCACAGCTGGTGAGCTCTGGGTTACTAATATCTTCAATTATTTAATGCAAAAGTTGGACATACCTGCCAGATACTTAATGTTCTTGATGGACAATTTACTTTCTTTAGTGTCCATTGAGGGACTTGGAAATCTGATACCTTCAGGTTATACTTCCACCTTTAGATGGATTCAATAATGACAAAATGTAAATGCCAGAATTACCCACCAGCATGCCTGTTGGGCAGGTTGGACATGTTTTTCTTTGCTGCTAACTTTTTTGTAATCCTGGCTGCAAGAAAGTGTGTGTCATCCCATACCTATCTGGGTGTCTGTCATTGTTACCTTACAATAATTGTATCCACCCCTGCTGGCCATTTTTGCATTGGGACACTGTTCAGACCCTGTTTCAAATTCTTTACAAATCTGCTGATTCCACCACAGAAGGGTTTAATGCTGGGGGTATAAGAATGATGTCATCTATCTCATGTGGCAACTCTGAACCTCAGCGCAATGTGGGTAGAAGGCTTGTGGCCCCATTGCTCCTTGGACCTGTCTCAGTGATATACCCGATGTTGCAGTAGAGCAGCAGACTTCTGGAGACAAATAAAGATATTCAACACTGTGGCACCTGGGGGGTCATGTTTCATTGCTGCCCTACCTTTCTGGCTGTTCCTTCTGCCAGTTTGTTATGTCTGTAATCTTCTATACCTCAGAAGTCCACTCCAGGCTGCCAGCTGAGTCTTCTCGGGTCTAGCCTGTTGAAAGTTCTGGGTATTCTTTGGGATAAAGCTCTATTTAGAAAGCTAGACTTGGTCAGTATCCTTCATTTTTTTTTATCCTGTTACTGTTTATATCAGTGAATCACCCTTGTACAGGGTGCATACCTTGGTACCTAGTCAGCAATTATTTTAATAATTATTATTAATATGTTGTATTTATTTAGTGCCAACATATGAAGCAGCTATTTACAAAGTCCATTGTCATGTCACTAACTGTCCCTCAAAGGGGCTCCTAATCAACTGTCCCTACCATAGTCATACGTCCTTAAGCCAATTAGGGGGGGACACACAATTAACTTTACTGTGTGATTATATCTACATAAACACAGAGAGAACATGCAAACTCCATGCAGATAAGTGTTCTGGACGAGGTTTGAACCTGGGACCTAGAACTGCAAAGGCCAGAGTGCTAACCTCTGAACCAACCATGCTGTTCAATGGATAATGCTCTTAGAACATTTGAGTGCAATTGCCCAGAGACTTCTATCCAGCCTTGTTTTAGGTAACTGTTTAAATTTTACAGCTGTATAGCTCTGTAATGGCTCCATTATGTACGTGTTAGACAAGTGTTCATTTTCATTTGGATGAGACATAGAACATCAGACATCAGCAGGTACTAGCTGATAATATCAATAGGATGGAAAGAAAAAGGAAACAGTCTAAAGATGAAGACATTATTCTTCTAGTGTTAAAATACACAGCATTCAATATATTGATTACTAGTAGAGATCAATTGTGCTACTAGAGACATAACACACACAAGAAAAGATAATGAGTGTTCTTTCCCTCAAGTGGGGAAAATAAAACAGCTCCATTTGAAGGCTCTTAATGTGCAGCTTCATAAAAAATCATTTCTTCAAGTGGCATTTCAATAAGAACTCTGGCTTTTCTCATCTTGTGTTTTCAATGCATGACTTTTTAGATGGGAAACATCTAACACATTTTTTTTACTATGCACATTCATAATTTATTTCACACTTAAAGCAACAATGTATTTTACTGATTACTTGCTTTGAATTATTATTTGTAATATTTACCAGCATAAAGATAGCTTTGAGTCTATAATAAAGTACATTTCTGCAAAAAACAATTTAGCCAATCTGGTAATTTACAAGCACTTGCATTTTTGCACAGATAGGAAGTTGATTCAGGTTTTATTCTTGGTTCAGCTTAACAGCTTCCCTTGTTAGGGCCTTCCCACTGGGAAATAAATCAAAAGTATGACAATTCCATTTCAGTATTTTTAGTTTTTAAACTTGTCCATGGTACCTTGGTATCTGGTCGGTAATAAATTATCCTCTCAGAATATGTGCTTTCAAATGAATAGTTCACCTGTATCAGCAGGTTCTGATAGAATCTCACATTATTTATGGCATGGGCCATATGGTATTACCAGGTCAGTGAAATGTTTCATCTTCAATGCCCTAAAAAAACATTAGACTTGCCCAATAAAAAGTTGCAGTTTGTTTGTTTTAATTTTTAATGACAGGTTACATTAATAGACCTCCAGTAATTCCTATGTGTATCCAATCTGGCTAATAAAATACCATTAACATAGGACTGGTTATGTTTTTACAGTGCACAGTAGAATGCTATTGGAGATAGGAGTCAAAAAAAAGACAAAAATATATGCATTGCAGCCCCTGTGTGTTATTATTCTTACATTTGGCATGCATTCTCTATGTACTTGCCTGAATCAGCTTTAGAAGTAGATGGGATGAGTTATCTGTCTTTTAAGAATTACAGACTGTAGGTAATATTCACTAGATCCTCACACTACACGGAAAATGAAGCAGCTTTTGCAGGGCCATTGTTAATGAGCTTTTGTTTGCCTAAACTGGGTTTGATCAGTGTTATGTGCCTCTGGTGAACTCAGGATTCCCAGGTCTCTGTGTACTATAGGCCTACTATAGACCTTTTTACTGTGAATTGAAGATAGGGGTCATTCTGTAATACCAACACATAAACCTGTCTGAGGAGGGCAATACTGCTAGATTGAATACAATTAGTACTTAGTGAATGAAAATAAATGAAAAAAAACTGAAAAAACAAAGGAAATGCATCCACCACAATTATCAGTCCTGATATGCTCTGGTGCTATATATATATATATATATATATATATATATATATATATATATATATAATATAATATAATTATTATAATATTATATTATATTATTATATATACTTTTTTATCTTTAGTCTTTAAAGATATCTTTCCAGCAGCAGGTTCACCTTTTTTTTACATTTACTTGCTGTAGAAGCAGGTAAATGCCTTCGGTAATCTCTTTTCAGTTCTATCACTTAGCTTTAGTCAAGAGGAAGATGTGATTTGAGGTCTATGAGTTGAAGCATTGCAATATCAATTACCAGTCTTT